>NC_080080.1:67146312-67476833 GCF_949987535.1 Balaenoptera acutorostrata | reverse complement strand
TCCTTGCAGATCGCATCTGCTGATGCAGGTCCTGTGATCACATCTGTAAAACGGGACTCGATGCACACTTCAGCCCCACGACATCACCTCAGCTCCAGTGCCCAACTTTCAGCCCCTTACAGACCTCTTTCCTGGATGTGTCCAAAACTGAAGCCCTCACCTCTCTGAGGAAACGCCTCCCCCTCTATCTGCTGCTTCTCATTTTCTGTCACCCAGTAAGTTTTCTGTAACTCCTCCCTCTCTCTCAATCTTCAAACCCAATCAATTTCCAAGATCTTTAGATAACACTTTTACAGTTTCTCTTGATCACATCTCCTTCTTTCTATTCCTCTGCAATGGCCAGAATTTCCTCATCTCTGAAGTAGGCTTCCCCAGGAACGTCTCCAACGTGTCAAGGTTCCCCCTTTCTCTACTTATCCTAGGGTCAGTATCAAATTTCAGTGCCATGGTCCCTTCATGTTGAACTTGGGCATAGAAATCACCATACAGTAAAATCCTCAAATCATTGAGGATTAAGCGTGATGAGTATTAACAACCATCTATCACAGTTCTTAACATGCAGTAGGGACTTGAAAAATGTCAGTTCTCTTATTCTTATTCTCTGTGTAATCAAATAGGGATCTGGCATTCAGAGGCCTATGCAATCTACCTAGTTTTCTAGGTTTTCCAAGCAAATATTCCTCTAGCTCTGTGGTCTCAGTTCTGGCCAAACTAGAGTGCCCAGTGTTCTTAGACTTGACACATCATTCGTGTAGTCCGTCCCTTTCTGTTGAGAGTGAAGTGTCCCCCTGCCATTCTCTGCCCATCTAAACCTTACTATCCTCCAAGGTTTATCACCTCAATAGCCACGTCCTTCTGAAGTCTCCCCTCAGCCGTTCACACAAGAGACCTTTCCCTATCTCAATCCCCAAAAACCACCAACTACTCTAATAGCACCTTACAGTCAATTTATAAATACATATCGATCATTTGATATGTGCCAGGCAATGTATCAGAAACTGAGGACACAAATGTAAACAACTACTATATTCTTTGTATATCACGGTTATTATTATCTATGTACTTATTTTACCCTAAGTATACCCTAAGAAAGTAGCCCAGCACTATGATTTTAAGCTCTTTGATGTCAGAGTCTGTGTATTACTCATCTTTGTATTCTCTATAGCAGTTATTATGATACCTTGGTAAATAATATAAGCTTAAATTGTTAAATTTGATGGCACCTATAACAATTCTGTAGTATTTCAAAAACATTTAACTCCAGAGACAATTAAGGGGTTTAGAGCAAAAAATTAACTATTACTAAAACACATATGAGAGAAATTACTATTATTTATAAAATTTTAGATGAAGAAATAAGTATTACATAGTAATTGGGTGCATAACAGTTTACTGTGATTTAAATACAAAGCTAGGATTAGAATGAAGAGTCTCAGACTATGCCCAAACTTCAAAGTCTAAAGAATATGTCAAAGCAATGAATAAATAAGAAAAAGACAAACTCAGTAAAACCCTCAATCCTTGTACTAACTTTTATTACATACTTCCGTATTTTGTTATTGAGTGGAGATCTGCCATGTAAAAGTCTTATGACTGGTACAAACTATGCCATATGTAAATGAGAAATTAAAATGCCTGAATAAAGAACAAATTCACTGCACTGGGTCCCTGATTGGGGAGTTAAACACAAGACTTATTAGTCAGAGGGATAAACCAAATATAAAGTGTGAAGAAAACCTGACAGAAGACATCTACTCTAAGTCACTCCTTTGTATTCAACACCTCTACTGAGAAAGAGAGTTAGAACCACAGCCCTCCTTTAAAAAGCTATCTAAAACAAAAGCAAATAAAGTCAATTCTCCAGTAGCTTAGATATTATAAATGTGTGAATACATGCTCAGAGAGTGGAAATAAATCTTAATATTTCAAAAATATTTCTTGGCCCTAATACCTCCAAAGGGGTAAGAATTTAATGAGGATTAAGGGCCTATCTATGCTTGGTGCTGAGCTAGGCACCATACCTAATCATTTTCTTTAAACAAAATAATGAAGAAAAAAATCAATAGCTTAAATGTTCAACTTCTAGTGTTAAGTATCACAGGCACTATTATACAGTCAACCAAGAAAATGAATGAAAAGTACACTAACATGCAGCTCCCACTTTTAAGATACTAAAGGCTGTCAATTTGTTTTCCATAAAAACATAGCCAATATCACTTATTTTGATAGAAAAAACTATTCCCTAGAAGTTCCTGGCTAAAAAGTGATTAACAACTCAAAATATTTACAAAGAGCTTAACAAAAATGAAAAGAATCACTGTTACTATTGAAACATGAACTAGTGAATGGACATTTTTCTGGGAAAAGCCACGTTATCTGGGTTCATATGATAGGTCATCATAAAGATAAAACAGCATATTACATTTTGCTAACATGACAATATGCTTTAACAGAAAAGACGAAGGAATGACAACATCATGTGAAATGTTCTCATTTAGAGGAAAAAGCTTAGGATATGGCAAACAGTGAATATGATGGCAAAACACTGCAGTGAAATTTGAGTCTTAGTTTAGTAAAACATGTAAAGTTCAATTTAAAAAAAACTTCAGTACATACAGCAGATATTATGAAATAATTACCGCAAAAGAAATTAGCAAGCACCTAAATATCAAAGATTCAAATTAAAGTGATTTTAAGCACAGTTAATGTTTACTGAGTGCTTAGTAAGTGCTAAGCCCTTTACACACATTATCTCATTTAATAACAACCCTAAGAAGCAGACATTTATCTTATCCCCATTTTATATTAAGTGTCAGAGCTTGGATTCACACCCAGAATCTGACTTGGTTCTTTACCTACTACAGTAATATACATTGTATTAACATATGGTTCTTTAACCGTATAGTAATGTATACTGTATTAACTTTCATGTAAATTTAATGATCAATCACATACACAGGATAACACACCCAATCCTCTTGTAATATGGGAGTACTCCTATGAATTACTCAAATCTATACATGTTTAAGTACTTCTACATAAAGAAGAGGAGAGAGGCAAAGTAGTGACACTTGGTTCCTGACATGGAAAAAGGAAAGCAGGGTCACTCTTTTTGTAGCTCCTTGAATCACAGCCCAGATAGGGGCATGGCTGGGATGCTGTGGGAGGGATACATCCTGCCGGACAAACCATGGTCTCTCAACGCACTGAATACGCAACTTTAATAGGCTTATACCAGCTTGGGGAGAGAAGGAGTACAAGAAGCCAGTGGATAAAAGCACAATCCAGCTAAGGCAGTTGGCAGCCAATGAGGGAAGAGAACGCCTAAGAAGGCTGCCTTAATTTCTGCTTTGATCCAAAAGAGACGGTATTTCTTTTTTATCTTTAAGGAAGTGGAGTAGTGAGCAAGGAGGGCATGCATTCTGCGGTACCATCATTTTTAGAACCATCGTTTTTATATATACAGTACCATCATTTTTAGAAAAAAAGAAAAAGGCATATTTATGCCTCTTATTTTTAAAATCACTAGTTAAGGTAAGCCTATAGTTTCTACCACTAATTTTAGCACTTTCCTTTTGTTCTAAAAAATCAAGGGTCAGTCAAATTCTTATTTCTGAATTAGGGCAGTCGACCACACATGAGTCTACCAAGGATTAGCTAAAGGTCTGAAAAATTTTAATAATTTATTAAAAACAATACAAATATACATACACGTATCTACCCAGAAGTCAAACTGAACAACTCTACCAAGTGAACCAAAATATATTTGTTTACATTTTTAAATGGAATAAGGCAAAGTATACATCCCTCTGGCTCAAGATAAATATGTTCCTAAAATGTATATAAAATGTTTTTCACCTACCAAAAACTATTTTCCTATTAAATCACATGATTTAATATGTTTCCTTCAAAAAGAAAAACCACACTGATGGGCTGAACTAAAAATCTGGAGAAATCTGACCACATGCCTAAGAAGTATGTATTCCAACAGGGGCCTGCAAGCCATCAGCTGAGTCCCATTGGTTTAGGTCGATTACTAGTGAAAATCAAAAAACAACTGAAAATGATCAGAACCTGGCAGGAAAACGACTGATGCTGACCGCTCTCCATTTTGACCAACTTAAAACTCACGCAGCAGAACCACACAGACACAAATGATGATACTTCTCGCTTCCCTTAACAGAGACTATTACTTAGGATCAGGACTGCATAATCAAGATGCACAAATTATATTTTTAAATTCATTATGAGAAAATTAAAAATATTTCATGGAGGTATCATATTTATCAGAAGCTAATTCTTTAACTTTCTTTCAGATAATTTTAAGTGCCAATATAGCTGCAACACTCACTAAAGGGTTTTCTTAGGTTCAACTAAATATTCACACTCAAAACGACCATAGGCAACATCTGGCATGAGTCTCCTGAGAAGGATACAGGCCAGAACAGGGCTTGCCAGCCAGGGAGCATTAGGCTCTACTCCACCGTGGGAGTACTTCCACCAGACCAAGGATCAGTTGTACCCTGGACGGGTGCAGGAGCTGCCCCTTGAGATGTTTCCTGCTCCAGAGCAGCCAGTATCTCTTTCAACAAGTTCACAGGCAAAGCTTCCAAAGTCCCTGTGGGGGAAATGCTTGTTTATAAGACTCACCGCACCCAGGGAATCTCAAAGCTAGGGCTCCCGCATCAGGTGTTCGTATTTCATTTATCCTCCTATTCAGGATGCAGTTAACCAATCAGGGGTCATTTTTACTGAATATAATGTTGCCTAGAATCATAGTTGATATACAGTCTTATCAGACTACCAAAGGAACAGAGTTAACCAAAAGTTAAAAATGCCAACCTGAAGTATCTCGATTATATCAATAACTCTAAATCAATATAAAAGGGAATTCCCTGGAGGTCCAGTGGTTAAGACTGCACTTCCACTGTAGGGGTCCCGGGTTCGCTCCCTGGTCCGGGAACTAAGATCCCACAAGCCGCACAGCACAGCGAAAAAAAAAAAAAAAAAAAAAAAAAATATATATATATATATAACATAACCCAATAGAAAAATGGGCAAAATGTATTAACAGGCAGTTCAGAAGAACCAAAATGGCCAATGTGTAATCTCAATAGTAATCAGAGAATGTCTATTAAAAGTAAAATGAAATACCATTCCACACCCTTAACATTGTCAAAAATTAAATCTTAAATCGCATATCTTACAACCCAGCAATTACCCTCCTAGGTAATACCCCAGAGAAATTCTCACATGTACACAAGTTGGCATTCACAAAAACGTTTGCTGCTGGAATGCTTATAAGTGCAAAAAACTGGAAACAACCTAAGTGTTCATCAAGAGGAAAATGGACAAATTGTGACATGTTCATATAATGGAATGCTGTACACTGGACTGACTTGCAAATACACGGACATTATCTCAAAACAATGTTATAGGAAAAAAGCAAGTTGCAAAACAAAATGGGCAGTGTGAGATATTTAACCAAGTTTTACAACATACAAAATGATACCAAATATTATAAACAATTAAAAACACAGAGTAAAACTAAAAAGCAAAAATAAAAAGCATGGGTACAAAAAATAACAAACTGTAGACAGCAGTTGTCTTTGAGAAAAGAAAGAGAATGCTATAAATAATCCAAAGAAAAGGGGTCAAAAAAGTGTTTTTTAATTGGTAAAGAATAAACATTTAAAATCCAAATAAGATTTTATCTTGGTAGTTCTCGATCAGAAAACACTACAAGACACTGGTTCTCTTTAACTTTAAGACGATCATTCTATTCGTAACTCATTCTATTTGTAATTTTTTTTGTATTGAACTTCTCTCTTTCAATCTACTGATTGCCTTTTTGATGCCAGGACCCTCGGTCCAGTTGGGACGCAGCGCCCACTGTTCTAGACCAAGCCTTCGCCTCCCACTCTTCTCCTGGCCTCTGGCCTCCTCCTCTCCATTTCACCCCCAAACTCACCCTGTGCACCAAGAGCAAATCAATCAACATAAAATGTCACTTTGGTAATCTCACTCATCAGATCCTGAGATGTAAATCTCTGATGGCAGCCACTGCCTGGAGAATGAAAGGAAAAGGCTTTTAACCCAGCGTTTAAAGGCCTCAGAGTTGGCTCAACGTGTGTCCTCTACTCCTCCTCTACACAGAGGGTTCTCTGGCTTTGCTCATTCCCCTCTCCTGCTCTTTGTTCAAGCTGTATCTCTTGCCGAGAATGCTACACCGTCACCACCTCTCTTCAGGTATCCAAATCTTAGTTGTCTTCCAAGGCTTTGCCGCAAGTTTTATCTCCCCCATAAACCCCTCCCTAACCAATGTGCCCTAATTTGGACTCATTTGTTCATTCAAATACTTATTGGATGTAGGCATGTGGCAGGAGACCTAGCTCTGGGGGCACTCGTGGAATGCCTATGTATACTGCACATGAATTAAAAACTGGTGGTCCAAGGGCTAACACTCCGCACTCCCAGTGCCAGGGGCCCGGGTTCGATCCCTGGTCAGGAACTAGTTCCCACATGCCACAACCAAGAGTTCGCATGCTGCAACTAAAAGATCCTGCATGCTGCAACGAAGACCCAGCACAGCTAGCTAAATAAATAAATAAATAAATAAATAAATAAATATTTTTTAAAAACCCCAAAAAACACCTTGGTCTTTTTTTTAATGTTTATATATCAACCTCAACTACGCTATAAGCTTCTTAAAGGTAAGGGATTCATTTTTTTCCCACTGAGCAGCTAACATAGTACTTTGTAGTGGTCAGAGTTCAATAAATTATCTCTGGTTAAATGAATTTTGAAATGATAAGGTTATATCATCTAATTTTTGGACCCAAAATAATTAACACTTATCCTTGGAGCTTTGAATAATGACAACATTTTCTTGTGAAGTACATATCTAGACAACAAGAACAATGGACTTGGAGTCAGAAGGTCTTGTTTGAACTTAGGCTCCACTACTGACTACCTCTGGCCATAATACTCTCTGTCATTAATCTCCATAAAATGAAAGTATTCACACCTGTCTGAGAAGACTTTCACAACTGTTATGATGAATAAGTAAATTAGGAAAAGACCTATGTTATTTATTATGTAAGAAGAGAGTCTACCTGGTTTCTCAGAAGAATTATAAACCTCTGTTATAAATCCTTGCTCTCCTGCTTGGTAGAGTTGCCCATATGAGAAGCAGCTGGTCTTGAAATCAATTTCTACGATTTGGAGTCTGCCCTTGTGATCTTCATTTGGAACCCATTCTTGGAACCACCATTTGTCCTCTGTCCTGTCTTAATATTTAAGACCCATCTCCCCCTTTGGCAGTGCCACAGACCCACTGCCCCACTATTTCAGCTACCGGGGAAGCTCACTGAGACCCACCCCTGCAAGCTAATTTCCAGTAGACCACCTACTCTATAATATATCCTCTAAATTTACTGATACTCAATGTAGCAATTTTTATATGATATGGCAGCAAACAGAAATCTGTGCATTCAGTTTGTAGGCAAAAATCTTACATTAGACATAGCTTGACTACTTCTTCCTAAATCTTTTCTTCCTAGGTCACGTTTCTATACCACAATGCAACATCTAAGTAACCACTACGTAATATCTAAGATTATGGGCTCCGGTGCCAGACTAGTTTAAACACTGGCTGCACTAGACGTGTTGCCTCAGAAAAATTATTTCACACCTCCGTGCCTCAGGTTCCTCTCCCGTGAAAGAGTACCACCAGCACCACTACCTCCTAAGGGCTGTCGTATGAAATGAGTCAGCACAAGTAAAACAGAACCGCACCTGATATGAATGCTATACAAGTTCTGTACTTTTCAGAGGTAGTAACACCAGTTACTGGAGGAATAAGGTGTAAGTATAGTTTTAATGTTTTAACAGTAAGGTTGAGCAAGTATCTTTCTGGCGAGGAGGTCCTTTTAAGCTTAAAAAATTATAGGTATGATATTATCAGCTATCTACTCAGTTTATCTGTAAGGATAAATTTATAAATAAATTTATTTATAATTTCATTCCCAACAGGTTCATTGTTTTTATAAGAAAAAATGTTCTCTAGGGGAAAAATGTGAAAAGGAGGGAAAAGTAAAGAAAGAAGGGAAACACTCATATTTCTACTATCTGAAGATACTATTTAACAAAGATTAACAATTTTTAACAAAACATAGTTTTAAAAAAGTTGTATAGAAATGAATCCTACCATTGTCACCTAACAGCATCGCAAAAGTATTTTTCTTTATTATTTCAGCCTTTGAAAATATAATTTTTAATAGTACCATAATATTCCAAGTTGAGTTCATATATTTCAAAGCAAACATGGGCAGGCTTTTCTTATAATAACTGCAACCGATATACAAAATACATATATTTACATTCTGTCAACCTAAATTCATCCTCAATAAAAAAAATTTATAGATACGCCTAGGCTGAAACTTTAATTTTCAATCAAATAGCTTAGGGTGCCTTAGGTTATACATAAGGCATGCGTTACATATAACGCATATTCACTGAAACCCCAATTACTAATTCTACCACATTCAATATATACCACCTTTGACTGACTAACAGCAGCCAGTGAAAATGTTTCATTTACAAAAACAATCAGGGAAGCATCATGGTTTGATAACATGAACCACTGAACTGTGAAGGTGAGAACCAGGATTCATGTCCCAGCACAGCCCATAAGTAACCATGCAACAGCCAGAAAATTGTTTACTAACTATAGGCCTTAACTTTGAAGGAATTACATGATTCCTAGGGCCTCTTCCAGCTCTAAAACAAAGATGCTCAGAAATAAGGATGATTACAGTTCCATCACCTACATGCAAATCATCTGTCCTAGTTGACAGGTTATTCTTACTGACGGAAATCATATCCTAATACCTGGAATTATGTTCAGTGCTGTCCCAGACAGCCTGCACTTCCTTGCTATGTAAATTTTCTTTAAAATTAAAAAATTACAATAAAAATTCTACTTTAGTCTTTCCTGCCAGCTTGGCACTCCTACCTCTTTTTACAACAACAACAACTAAAAATAAAAATTAAATATTTGTAGTTGCTCTCGCTGAAGAAACTTTTGCTTTTGTGGTGCACAAGAAAACTTATTTTGAAATCTGCCTAACCAACAGACGTAAATACTGTCAGTTCAAATAAATATGCTTGCATGGTTAACAAAAAAGAACGCTGTATGAAATCATGCTTGAATTCATTTATTTTGAACACATACCTAAGAGCAATTAGTTTAAAGATAAAGACAACAATGATGGATTACCTACCCCATATTTATTTAAAATACAGTATCTGCTTTGCAGGAGTTTTCAAAGCAGATTAAATTAGCAACTAAAAATCTATGAATGCACTTCAGAATGCTAATTTTGTTAATATTTTGTTTATTTGTAATACGCAGTAAAAGGGAAGAAATATGTTGAAAAATATATCCTGGCCCATTAAAAAAAGCAACACAGGCATATGCTTTTTAAATTTTTTAAACATTTCCTTAAAGCAAGGAGGAACCCTTTCTTTGCCATCTTTCAAATAAACATTCACTCCTGGTCTTAATTATAAACAAGATGCAGTACAGTAAATGACAGGTGTGCGGTGTCTTTTTCTTTAGTTAATAGAAAATAATATACTCAAAGAAATGGGGCAAAGTAAGCACCAGAGTACTGCCAAGGAGACTAAGCTTATTAATATTAATTTTTTACATTTCAACTGACTAAAGGTACCTGTAATTGGTACCCTGGTTGTAAATTTAAACTGCTATGCTTATGTAATAAGCAGTCATTATGCACTTTCTTTTGTGTTCTCTAATGGGAAAACTGAGAAGGTCTTTCCCGTTTTTAAATTAAATGCTTTAATAAAGTAAGATTTTTAGGAGAACAAATACTCAACTTCTTACGGTGTAAATTAGTAAAAGCTGCTCTCACTGGACTTGTCTGTGTAGAAACTACAGTGATTAAATGCTTTCCAGAGCTTACATGCTAGTGCTTTCAACATCAAGAACTAAAACCAGGATCATGTCAGCGCTCTGTTCTGCTAAGCTTTAGACAAAGGGTGAGCCACGACGCAGTGGGCAGGCTCTGGCCACGCTGAGATGCGCAGAAACGCCACCGCGACCCGGAACGACCGAAGACGCTCTGCTTCTGACCCCATGTGCTTGCACCCTAGCCAAGAGCCCATGTGTTTGCCAACATGGCTTCTGCACATTCAGCTAGCAGAACTTATCCTCACTCCTGAATCACTGCCTAGTCAAGGAAGTTCCTAGCTGAAAGCCCTCCACTCTCCACAGGAGAAAGTTCAGACAGATTCTAGGAAACTGGAACAGGAGATTGGGAAAATGTAGCGATTCTGCACACAGGCGTATAACTACTGAAAGAAATGTTTTAAAGCACGTGTATTTTGAGTCAACTGATTTCCAACTTATAGACACTGAGTTGTAAATAGTTGAAAAATAGAGTCGTGAAAACACTTTTTTTTTTTTTTTGGTATTTCAAAATGTGTTCAAACTTGGTAGAATCTGCAGTATCTCTGAAACTTGAAGCTTTTTCACTTTTCTTCTCCCATCTTTAAATTGCCTCTAAGCTTTCATCGCCAGTATTCTGCTACAGGTACAGACATGGCTAAAACACATTCACCCCAGAAGGAGGTCTGTTTACAGAAATTAAGCCACATTCAGTCAAAGCAAAGCACATGCTTCAACACGAAAAGCCTACCCACTCCTCCAAAACATCCTTAGTAGTGTCTGTCTGACTTATCTTCATGTCTCTTCTACTCCTCCCTTAAGTTTTCTTTGTCATTTTTGTTTATATTACCCTGTGCTTTTCCTTTGATAACAGTAATTTAAAAAGGCTCAAGAAATTTTCTTCTGACCATAGATTTAAGAGAGCAGTCTCTTAACCTGTGGGTCTAAAAGCAGAGAATCCCTTTGCTCTACCTCCTAACATCTGTCACAAGAGTCAGATTACAAATCGACCCAAATGAGGGGATCAGGAGGTGGAAGCGAAGAGGGAACACAAGAAAAGGAACAACCTGGTTACTGGTTAGGTCATCGGCGCAAACTATAATATAGTTTCGATTCTTTACCTGCTACAATCATACCAAGGGATCTCATGTTAGAAAACAGCATTAAACTGAATATTTAATGTTTGAAAAAAAGAGACCATTCTACTTTCCTACTTTCCTAAATAGGAATCCTCTTTGAAGATGTAAAATAATAATCCTTTTATTGGTCAATCTATGGAGATTTGTTAAACACGTATGAAAAAATAAATATTTTCAGTGAAGAAAACTACTCTTTCATTCCCAGTTTTTTAAAAGAGACTTCTAATGTCATCAGAAATATTAACAGAGAGATACATTAATTACAAACCAACGGATAACAATATATGTAAGCTACTTATGTATTTTACTAGAAAAATAACTTTACCTCTGATGCTTTCTATTTTAAAAACTGACCTGTGCATTGCTTTTAATAATTGTGTTTCTAAACCTTCTGAGGTTATTGAAGTGGGCAAAGAGATTAATCAGTACCTACTTATGGGCTGCCAAAATATACTTTTAATTTTTTAAATGATAAGAGACGCCTAAGGCAGTTGGCAAACATCTCAGAAATCTGAGTCTAAACAGTTTTAACTTATAACTTTATGCCAAACAAACTTATTTCAAGGAAACATTTGACTAAAGCAACAATAAGAACTTGTAAAATGCTGAACTTTTTTTAGGTACTAGATGGTTCTCTAATATATACAAACACCCAAAAAGCAATTTAGATCCAACTTTTACCCCATTAAAACACTGACGTTTCCAGAGCACAGAACGTAACCTGATCATAAGTGCTGTGAAGGGTGAGAGTTGAATCTATGCTAAATCTTGCCACCTGTAGGTGTTTTACACAACTCCAGTTTTTTTGTTTTTTTAAATAGGGTCAAAAGTTTACAGTACATTTTTCTACTCATTACCAATCACAAAATTCTTTTACGTTATGTCATCCTTGAACAATTCTCTGAGCAATTTGGGTATACCCAATCATAAATTTGCACAACAAGAGCTCTATCCCCAAATCCATTCACATTCCTATTATGGATGGTCTTTAATGATAAAGCAAATAATATTTATTTATATAGTTAGGAAAAGGATTAAACTTCCCACAAAATAATTCTCCCAAAGACACCACTTTTAGAATATAACAATTATTCTTGCTCTAAGACTCCTATACGAAAACACTGATGGCTTGCAACCCAACAATTCACAAAGAATGTGAATTGAAAAAGTATTCATACTCAGGACCTCAATTCTGTTGTTACTAAATGAACTCTACTTATACTCAAGATGCTCACTAACCCCACTCATTTCACCTCTAATGTTCACAAGAGAAACACTGATGCACTGTCTCCCACAACTGGGATTCAGGACTGGAGAACTGTCACAGTGAGTTAGCCCAAACAGATCTACACTACAATTAAACATATTAAAACGCCTGCATATAAAGAGCCCATACATGGCTAAATAAAAAGGCCCTTTCACCCAACCAGTAGGCTGATCTGTACTTCTGACGATTTTAAATTAGCAACCACTTCAAAATTCAAAAAAGTACAAATACGCCACTTTCTAAAATTCTCTCATTTTCGGTTTATTTCTCTCATTTACAGTTATCAAACCTTACTTGCCAAACTCTATCCTTAATTAATCACAGGAAATTTCCAGTAAATTGAAATCATCACCACAAATGCAGTAGGCGTAATGTGGAAGCATCAAAGGGTAGACCACAGTCTTTAAAAAGAAATAAGAAAGCAGTAACATACAGCTACAGTTTACCTTTTAAAAGAATTGTAAGACCTAAAAATACTATACAAAATCATATAAATTTGAATTCTATTTTCAATATATAAGGAGAACTTAATATTTTAAATAACGCTTCTGAGTCCTATTTTTAAACTGAATAATTTGGCAGTACGTACAATCAACTATTTAAACTATTTTATATGTAGGAGTCTAATATATTAAAATGAGTTAAATCAATGTAGTATTACTCTAATTTTAAAAGCAAACAAACAAAAATCAGAGCAAACTGAAGAGGAACACGTTAAGCAAAGAACATATGAAAGAAATTTTGAATTAATGTTTCTAATTAGCAAGGGCTTTCACATAGACTTAAAAGCAAATTTCCCTTTCCCAATTAATTAGAACACCAACACAAAGAACTAGACTCTAATTGACAATTCTTTCAGAGAACTAGGATGGGACAGATGTGACCAAACAGCAGAATACATGTTCTCTAATTTAAAAAAAATTGTGACAAAAATCCTGAGATAGATAGATAGATGGATAGATGGATGGATGAATGGTGGTTCCTATGCTTAAATAAGAACACCTTTGAAAAATCATAAAGGCTGTGTAGCTGGTAGTATGGCAGAAATATTTTGGCTAAAAAATAAGCTCACTCTGCTCAAAGTAACACTAGACTTCGCAAAGAGCTTTTTGTCAACTTACATATAATGTAAAATACTGACTGAAAAGACTTCTGAAAAAATCTAGAATTGTTCCTCTTTCTATTAATGATCCCATAATTATCACAGACATATTTCAGGGTTTGCCATTAACTTAAATAGGAGAATTTTACAATACACTCAGAGAATTCCAGTTGCTTCCTCCAAGATAAAAAGAGGCACAATACTAATGTGAAATGGATATGCCTAAATTAAATGAAAAGAGAGAAAAATTAAGAAAGAAATCTGGGACAGGACCCATAACAGCACTGCAATTAAAAAGATAAGGGAAGGAAATTCTCAGGAAAGACAAATAAATCCTCCAGCCTCTAAGATGAGGGACTTGCTCTTGGGGGGGAAAAAAGATTAACATTAAAGAATAGCAAATTGAGGGGATTTAAGAAGCAAATTAAAAAATACCGCAGCAAAGCTTTCTGAGTGCCAAATTTTAAATGTAGGTATGCCTACAAGTTTTGAAACAATTCTCTAAACTTCTGATACACAGACCTTTTAAAAACATAGACACCATCTACATATACATGGTATTTTTAAATTTCTGATAATTTTTCATTCTCTATTAGTTACTAAATTTTACCTACTATTTTCTGTCTCATTTTACAAGTAAAATAATTTTAGAATCAATAACAAAATGATAAAGTATAAATATACTAAAGCCAAAATACCTTGTCTTAAGACAATTTCTAAGATTCTTTCTAGGCAAAGCTTAGGGAGTTTCTCCGCTTACGCGTACTCCCCAGTCCCAACCGTGGGCAATCCCTATAGGTTCTCATTTCCTTGGTTTCCTTATTAAAACAGTAAAGTTTTTGTTTCTTCCTAATTAGTCCAGTGATCATATAAAAACACAATAAGACAAAAGGGCCAAAATGGTTTGCAAAGTATTTCTGCAATAAAGTATAACTGACAGAAGTCACCTAAGAGTTGAGCGGCTCAACTACCCAATTTCCTTCTGAAACCCTACACACTGATCTGTGTTGTTATTCTACCTTCCTAATTAGAGCATGCTTTCTACCATTCTACATTTTTGTTCTACATCATCATCATTATTATTCCTTGCCTTTTCTGTTGTTCCAAGTAATAATCTTCTCTTTCCTTTTTAAAAAACTCAAAGTTAGGTAAGAAATTGTTTAATGATTCTTCTTTGAAGTTGTCCAATACGCTAAATTTTTCAGTTAAATGAAACTGACCCTGAAAGTGTTTTAAAAGACCCCAAATCTCTGCATGTTAAAATAAAATCTTTCTAAACTATATTATATTGTTTCATTGCCTTGTTAAATGGTGTTCTTCGGTAATATATTAATAGTAGTATTAAGGGTTGGAGAGTTAAGTAAAGATATTTTACTCCCATACTAAATGTTGTACAAATGCTAATTTTAGGTCACATCTATAAGCTATTAATAGTTTTATGTGGATTTGTTAATTATCAGGATTCTTACTGTCATTTCTTTTTTGATGAATATATCATAATTTATCCATTCTCCTGTTGTTACACATTTAAGGGTTTTTTTTTTTCCAGTTTTATGCTATCTCCTCACTGTCATTTCTTGATGTATTTTATATGCCTGTTTCTACCAGCTCGTCTTCTGTTTTCCAGATAAATTAAGGGTGACTTTACTCCCATATTCATATTTTTCATAATAGCTTTATTAAATTATTCACATCCAATACAACTCAAATGGTTTAAATTTGTACAATTCAATGGTTTTCAATATATTCATAGAGTTGTACAACCAACACCACAGTCCATTTTAGTATATTTTTATCACTCTACAAAGAAGCCCCATTAGCAGTCTCTCCCATTTCCCCCACCCCCAGTCCAGTCCCTGGCAACCGCTAACCTTCTTTCTATCTCTAACGATTTGCTTATTCTATACAACATGTGGCCTATTATTACTGGCTTCTTTCACTAAACATAATATTTTCAAGGCTAATCCATTTTGTAACACATATCAGTGCTTCATTTCTTTTTTATTGCTAAACAATACTCTACAGTGTGTACATACCACATTTTATTTTTCTTGCTGATAGACCTTTGGATTGTTTTCACTTTATGGCAGTTATGAATAAAGCTGCTATGAACCTTCTCATATTCATATTTTTGTAAGTATAGAAAATCTACTGAACAGTTTGTGCTAATAGCATGATGTAGATCACAGGGACCCTGGGTAACCAGAGAAGACAAAGCCAGGTCGTCTGTCGGACCTGGAATGAGTGCTTCATCCCTGAGCCTTCGATTACTGCCTTCCTACCAAACTGCTCCAGTACTGCTCGGATCTGCTTATGTAACCCCTTCACCTCTGCCACTACCCCTGTGTTCGACTCATCGTCTCA
Organism: Balaenoptera acutorostrata; assembly: GCF_949987535.1. Classification (NCBI taxonomy): domain Eukaryota; kingdom Metazoa; phylum Chordata; class Mammalia; order Artiodactyla; family Balaenopteridae; genus Balaenoptera; species Balaenoptera acutorostrata. Next base: position 67,460,991 of record NC_080080.1, on the reverse strand, counting down.
CCATCGGAGGATTTACTTCGATGGCCTAAATGTGGCTCAGCCCCCGGTCCTGCCCAGTGCAAGGTATTCATTCCAAAATACAAATTTCATCATTTCATTTCCCTGCATCAAACCCTTCAATAGATCCCTGACGCACTTGAGATTAAAGTAAAAATGGCTTCGTAAGTAAGACGCTTAGATGATCTGGTCCCACTAACCTCTGAAATCTTGACCTCTGACTACGTCTGTGGCATCTATAAGAAATTATTTCAGTTAATTACTCTCTCTCACCACTGGACCTTTGTACACGCTGCCCCCTCTGCCAGGAACTGCCCCCCCCTCCCCCATGGGTGCTTCCCTCAGCCACAGAACTGTTTACACTCTACCTTTTTATAACCAACATCTCCATGATAATATGAGTGCAAAATGAGAAAAATTTGTGCTTTTCTCATAGTTAGTGGTTCTAGTACGATGAATGGCATAGAGTGGATTCTCAACATGTATTTGTGGTTTTGATGAGAGAATGCTACTTACTGGCATACCTGAATAATTCCGGTGAGTAGGTAGGACTTTTCGAGGCTCCGGGCTTGAAAAAATATTGGTGAAAAAAACCACAAAACACAAACCTGCATCCTGGCTTAATCTCCCTGCAGTAGAGGCAAGTAACCCTCCACTGGCAGGCCATATGGTTCCCAATAGGACTGCCATCACTGCCTCTAGTGTGACCAGGGACAAGGGAAGATGCTTGCTCTACCTCCAGTTGCCTGGCAGGACTGATGCATAAATAGGCGGGTAGTACGTGCTAGGCCAGTGAGAGTCATTCCTGTGGTTTCTGCTGGCACTATCAGGAAAGAAATGCTCTCTTTAAAGGGGAACACTGGCTGTTAAAGTGATGTAAGCCAGAGCTGCTGACGGCCTTCTCTGCCATCACATAAGGTCCTAATTGAAAAAAGAAGCCAACACAGAAGAAAGTGGAGACAAAGGAAAGAGAGAAGTTTCTGATGGCATCATTTAAATCGCCCATCCACATGCACCCAGAGCTGGTTGTGGCCTTGGATTTCCCAGACATGTGAGGAAATAAATTCCAGTATGGCTCACACTGGTTTGAGGCTTTTTTCTGGCAGCCAGAAGAGTCCAGGGCTACACATCAGGAACATCTACCTGTGTTAGCCTATAATTAGGCATCAAAATAAATGACTCTCTATTTTTCGTTGTTGGTACCATTTTACACTATATACACTATGTAACATTTATAAGCTCAGGCAAAGAATATGCCCTATTCTTAGGGATACCCTAGTGGAAGGCATGACTTCTGATAACAGTGCTGGACTCCGACTGCTTCCTTTGGTGGGTGAAACAATGCAAGAAGGTTGCCAGAGCCAGGGCAGAATCCTAAGCGCCCTGGAAACTGGGAGACCTGAAGCTTTCAGAATGATAAAAGCCAGCACCAGAACTAGACCAACTGAGAGCAGACCATGATTCTGTAGAAATCCATGTTACTTACTTTAAGACTCAGACACTTTTTTTTTTTTTTTTACCTACACAACCATGGGTAAATCAAAAGTCATTTGTTTTCCAGGGAATCAATCTGGTGAAATTGCAGATCAGGCTTGGTTATGCAGAAGTCTTCCCAACTTCATGTAAGATGTAGGAATATTGAATTTTAAACACAATCCACCAATTACTTCCCTGTGGATGAACTAAGAAGGGCGGAGCCAGTTCATGAGGTGTTCATGAAACAGAACTGGGTGTTCATCTAAGCTAGGTCTCTTTTCTTGAAGACAGGGCGAGATATGGAAATTGAGACACGACCTGTGCCCTCAGTGACTGACAGAGTACAGCAGAAAGAGCAACACGACGGAGGAAAATCGGAAAATGGGATGTGCGCACAGACATCCACACGGCGCAGCCCTGGAGCTCTTCCTGACCAGTGTTAGTTTCTCCTCACAGGCACCCATCCTATCCCTTACTACGGGGTCCTTTCTCCTAAAGAGTGGCTTTGCATTACATCGCTGGTGACTTCCCACTGCATGTGAGATATCAAAAATGGGAGGCCAGTGTGGGCTGTGTGGAAAGGACGTCGCACCAGATACAGCTGTCCGCAGGGGGCGTGAGGGTGAGGATGAGGGGCACGTGTATCAGCCAGCCTGGCTACGGAAGCTTCTCAGGAAGATGCTCACTAAGCATCATGAGGTCAGTCATTAAATTTTAGGAAAAAAGATATTAGAAATCGCAGGTATGAAAGATGCTTCTGTAGTGGTAGTGACTTAAATCCCTCTCCCATTCCGGGAGCATAGCCTGTAATAGAGAAAACATGCAGGCGGCTTCCAGCAGATCAGGGGAAAAGGTAAGGGAACTGCAATTGGCTAGGGAGTATTCCCAGAAAAGCCCCTAAGCTAGGAAATTCATCATCCCACTCAATTTTCTTGGATGGTAGCGGCCAAAGGAACAACACTGAACAGAATTGGAGCCTCCCAGCCAAGGGAGACGTAGCCCCGGAGTCCTGCTTAACACCACATGGCAGGTGTGTTCACAGCTACTTACAGTATCTGTTTAGAAAAAGCGTTAAGCTTCAGAATTTCAGGCTTTCACGTCTGCGAGATGGAGAGCATACAATAAAACCACTACTAGGATGCTCGTGAGATGACAAATGTTACCCCCCTGCCACCACCAAACTTGGTTCATTATTTATTATTTGAAGCCCTTCTAAAAGTGTATGACAATAATCTCCTATTTTAGTAAATATAACAATCAAAAGATAATTTTACCTTTCTCTACGATTTAAGATCTTACAGTCCTTAGGACCATCATTCTGAATATCTGATACCAATACAAAATAATGAAACTTTATAAGGGGTGGGAGGTAATACAGAATGTCCATGGACCCCAACAAATTATTAAGTGTGTACGTGCACATGTTATTTTCTAATTTCCTTTTAGGAGAGTCTGTTTAACAGGAATGTAAAGGAAAAATATTATTATTTAATTCAGCATCTCAGCATGGGGTTCATGTTAATGTAAGTTCATGATATCCAACTAGGTGCATACGGAATGATTATAAAGATTAATAAAGATACCAGGCACATATCAACTAATACAAAAACACTTATCAAAAAGGGGCTAGATAGGCAACAGGATAACTCTCCAACGGATCCCATCTTTACTACTAAGTAATTACTATGAAATTAGGCAGGTCACTGGATTTGTTTTTTCCCAATTGTAACATCTCCCTCGCATAAATCCCATGATTCTTTCAAAATCAGTAATGGCAGTGTCAGCTGGCTAGTGCTGAGTCTGGTATAATATTGAACCCAAGTGCTAGGATCCACTTCTGATGTGCAGTGCTATCCAGAGTGATCCCAGGGTCCCAGTTTTCTAAAATACTAATATACTCACTTTGTGTGTGTACACTGTGTGTGTTCACTTAAAACTGGATTTTCATTTTTCACTCCAGAAGGCCCCACCGGCAGGGCTGGGCACTGAGAATAAGAGTGGCGGAAAGGCAGAGCCTACCCTCCAGCACGCAGGTTCACGCAGACTCAACTCCAGATCAACTAGTTCCTCCTCCAGTGAAACACGTTCTGTGTCTCGATGCCAACTGTTACTTTACTAACCTAGGTCATCCATGAAATTGAGAAAAGCCTTCCAGAGATGTTCTAGGCAAGAGTCAGAAAACTACAGGGGAATTTATGCCAAATATCAGAGTCGTTGTTTCAGGGATACGCCACTCAAACTACCTGGTCTCTTTTCCTCTGCCCCCAAAGCATCTGTAACACCCCAATGATGTGCATTTTAAATGGTCATCATGGGTTTTTTTTTGATTAACTGCAGGGTCACAATGGATTTCTCTGTGTAATCTTCCAGATTCTGACATACTGAGTCCAGGAAAAAGAAACAACATGCCCAAGGTCTCACAGCCACCAGGCTGGGACAGCGCCTGGGAGCTGCCCGAAGGCTCCTGTTCATGTTGGTTTTACTTGTGCCTTTTCTAATGTAAGACACACAGATCTGAGGACTGAGGCTTAACTTTTTATCTGCTGTAGCAACTGCTAGAGCAATCAGTAAAAAAAAGCATTAAAAGTCTTTATGTGGGGACTTCCCTGGTGGCGCAGTGGTTAAGAATCCGCCTGCCAATGCAGGGGTCACGGGTTCAAGCCCTGGTCCGGGAAGATCCCACATGCCGCGGAGCAACTAAGCCCGTGCGCCACAACTACTGAGCCTGCGCTCTAGAGCCCGTGAGCCACAGCTACTGAGCCTGTGTGCCTAGAGCCCGTGCTCCACAACAAAAGAAGCCACTGCAATGAGAAGCCCACGCACTGCAACGAAGGGTAGCCTGTGCTCGCCGCAACTAGAGAAAGCCTGTGTGCAGCAATGAAGACCCAATGCAGCCAAAAAAAAGTCTTTATGTGGTCTACCTGGCAAACATTCAAAATTAAAGACAACACTGCTAAAATGACATTTCCTGATATTATGTCAAAGCATAATATTCGTTTAATTTGGTGATATTTTGAGTGATTTTTCTTTCTCTTTCTCCCAAGCCTACTCTAACAAATTTAGAAATATGAATGTTCAAAAAGTACTCCCCTGGAATAAATGAGTGACAGACAGCCCCCCCTTTGAAAAAAATCACTCTCTCATCTCCTTAGTAGATGACTGCCAACAATGACAACACCTCTTGACAACGGTGATGTGCGCCAGAAATGCGATGAGAGGCTGAGCAAAGGATTATTTGCTAGAGTCTACAGGTAACATGCTTAATCACTGTTCAAACCTCTTTTTGTACTTTCATCCTCAGGATCTCCAGACTGTGCTCCCAACTAACAATCTGTGCAAAGCCCTAGTTGGGAGCAAATTTTAAGAATAAATGTCCTCCTCTTTCTCTTTCTTTTCTTTCTTCTCTCCCTAGAGGAGGCTTGACAGGATGTAAGCAGAGTAGGTGAGGAAGTAATCACAAAGGAAACATACATGAAAAGAAAATTTAGTAGAAATACTCAGTGATTTTCAAGAGGGAGAAATCCTAAGAAACAGATGTTTCAGGTGTTGACGCATCATTTTTTAAAGGTTTCTAGCCCTCATCATATTTATTTCTTCTTAGAAGGCTGGAAAGGAAAGAACTTAATGGGGAGGGACCTCTACTCCCTGGGCCACCCTATCCCATCTCCATTTTGTCTGTTACCAAATGCCTGATCAGATCATTTGTGGTTAACTTGTGAGTATCATTTCCTAAGTGTTTGTATGTATGTATGGATATGTGTGTGTATGTGTGTGCTGTTAAAGATGATTTCAACTGATTATTGGGCTGTTACTCAGGAAAGAAGCCTTGCCTCTACCCTATGGCAGTATGAGTTAAGACTTTTAAGGCTTAAAATAGACAAGAAATACCAGCAGGGAAAAAAAAGAGAGAAAGGGTAGAGTCTATGGCCTGGACAATAGGTAGAGCTCAGCTGGGAACTGCCATTGAGATGCTGATCTGAAATTTTCAGAAATGTAACTCAACCTAGACTAGGAACAGGAATCAGAGAGATGAGGAATAGAAGCAGATGATGAGGAGAGGCAGGAAAAGGAGGAAGAGCAGAGCTAACTTTTAAAAACAGTGTTCTAAGTGCTAGGTATTGTTCTAAGCGCTTTCTGTGAATGATCTCAATACAACAAAACCGCACAGTAGAAAAAGAACAGATGCCTTAGGGAGGTAGGCAGGTGGAATTTGAACAGGAAGAATACATTAGACTCAAGTTGCTATTAAGAACAAAGGGCCCTCAAGGTAGGCTTTACTTCTGTAACACTGGACCTTCTTAACACTGGACCTTCTCTGTTCTCTCTGTCCAAGGTACCTGCAACTGACTACTTGTAAAAAGGACATAATATCCTTATATTAAAGCATTAACCATTAAGCATTTTTTATAACTCTTCAACAAGAGGTATTCTTCAATTAGACAATATATCAGATATAATTTATTAAACTCTAATAGATAAATTAAAATCTAAGAATTTACTCAGTACTTTGTATAAACCCAAGTGTTATGGCTTCCTCCCGATCATCTAGAGCAGGGAAATTTACAATCTAGTTGGGTTAGGCCTGGAACGTGGTAGCCACCCGCATTCTCAGGACACTTTCAGCTAAGATTGTAACTAGCAGTTATTCTTCTGTCTTTGTGGCAATTGAGTCCCATCAACAAAAGATATCCTGTATCTGTTTCATTTCTAGCTACTCCTGTTGTAATGATCTAGAATACACAGGAGGGTTGTAAATGTCACAGCAAGATAACCACAAGGTCAAGAGTACCAAGAGAGGGGCAGCGATGGGCCCAGTGTCCCTTGCCTTCCCACACTGTGCACCTGCTACAATCGCTTATTTTACATTTGTTGTTACGTTGCTTTGGAATCCCATTTATGTAACTTAGTGTTTGTTTTCCACTTCTCTTCCTACATAAAAGATGTGGGTGGAACACAGACCATATATATTGCTTCTGTACACCTGAAACATTCCTGCTTTACTCTGTGCTCCAAAATGATTATAGACTAAACTGGAAAAGACCGTCGGTCAGCCGGGGAATGAAAAACAAACCAGAGCTTCACCTGATCAGGAAGTTCCATTTGCATCATTAGAGGTGGCTACGCTATATGTGAAAGAGGACCGGGTGGGGAATATAAAGTCCCAGCTTCAAGGTCTGGAGCTGCCTGCCTCCCTGTGTGGCACTGAGTCATCTCCATGAGCCTCAGTGACTTCACGGATAAGATGCGGATAACTTCTCCCACCAAGTCGACAGTAGTAAGAATTTGATGAAATAATACCATATATTAAGGTATAAGGTATATTCATATATACATTAATGTAGGTATGCAAGAAAAGATTCCCTCTTAAAAGTCCTTTATATTCTGATTTATAAAAATATTTCTACACTTTACTTTTAAAAGATGTGGTCAAGTCGTTACTAGAGGGTATATGAAACAGAAAATTTTAAGAGACTACTAACAACCATGAGTTACAATAGAAATAAAGAGAATACAAATTTTAAGGGTAGATTTAATCAGTGCTTTAAGAAACAGCATGAATTATTAAAACACTGAAACCATATGTCACAGTAGTAATTAAATTATTTTGTATTTGCTTAAAAAACAGCTTTAAAAGAAAAGAGAAAAAGGAAACTGGCAGCTGTGAATAAAGTAAATTTGAGGTGGTAAGTAATTAAAACTTCTTTCTGTGTTCATGGTGAATACTGTTAATTATATCACAAAAACTCAGAAGCACCTAAAAACACTAAGCACGGATCCTACTGGGAACCTGTGTAAAAAAAAAACTGGGAGAAATCTGAGAGGGAGGGTAGCCTAATTTTTAGACATTTTATAAAATGTAAATGCCACATCTGTTCATTTAGATCATGATTATCTAAAATATAATATAGTCAACATGAAATAGAAACTGTTCTTCAACATAAATTAAGCTTTTTGTAAAGTAATTGAAAGAATTCTCTAGTCACTCTTAGAAATATAATTTTTTCTAAATAACAACTGAAATTTGGTTTTGAATGGAACATCTTCTCTTTGTGTGAAAAGGTCATAGGATTTCTTAATATGGGAAGTCCAGGAAATTCCTTTTTAAGATTCCTTTAATTGAGGAAAACTTCTAAGGTTATTTTGAAAGAGAAGAACATGAAAAAGAAAGTGAGGTAGCCCTTTCCCCATCCATTAAAACAGAATAACCCATGTTAATAAAACATCTAAATCCAAATCCCACTGAATGAATTATCTGTGTAAACTCATTTGAAGCCAGCTTCAAAGAACAGCTTAACATAATTTCTGTGACCTGCATTTCCCTTTATTAATTGATGTCAGATAATCATTTCTGATATAGTATACAATTTAGCAACTTTGTGGGCCCGCAGACCCTCAGTGGGAGGAAGGGGACAGCACGTACAACGCTAAGCCTTGTCATATTCTTTCCCATACTCAGAAGGTTAGCTCGAAACTTTATTTTGAAATTACTATCTCTTTTTTTTTTGTTTAGATGGTCCATTTATTTGTTTTTTATTTTTTAAGAGAACAAACGTTCACAGGCAAAAGACTACCAATGACAGACTGGGTTTGATTTCCAATTCTGCCTCTAACTAGCTAGTTAAACTAGGTGCACATCATTGGGTAAAAGTCATTGGACTTCTCGGTGGCTTCTTTCCCCATCTCTAAAGTGAGATCATAACAGCAGCTACTTACTAGGCTTCATTTGAGGGTTATGTGGATCATTATGGGAAGAGCTTAGAACACTACCTGGCACATGATAAGAACAATATGTACACTAGCAATTATAAACGATCTTTCAGTTCCAAGAACTTTCTATTACATTAGTACTAAGATTAAAACAGCATCTGGGGGCTTCCCTGGTGGCGCAGTGGTTGAGAATCTGCCTGCCAATGCAGGGGACACAGGTTCGAGCCCTGGTCTGGGAAGATCCCACATGCCGCGGAGCAACTGGGCCCGTGAGCCACAATTGCTGAGCCTGCGCGTCTGGAGCCTGTGCTCTGCAACAAGAGAGGCCGCGATAGTGAGAGGCCTGCGCACCGCGATGAAGAGTGGCCCCCGCTTGCCGCAACTAGAGAAAGCCCTTGCACAGAAATGAAGACCCAACACAGCCATAAATAAATAAATAAATAATTTTTTAAAAAAAACAGGATCTGTGTTGATAATACTTGGTTCCACATTTATGTCTCTGTACTGAAACCCACATTGCTGACTGGCCTATAACTATGACATTTAATCAAACATAAGTAAACTGTACATTCAATTAAATAGATGACTTAAACATTTAAGTCTTAATTTGTGTTCATGTCCTACTTTCTACCTGTTTGGGGTCCCCTCATAATTATCAGTCTTTGGTAATATAGTAATGTTCTTTTAAATAAAACAAATTTATATATCCAATGACACACTGACACAGAAAAGTTACATGCCCATATATGGGCAGCAGTAACGTTAAAAATGTTCTATAAACAAAAAGTGAAAAAAAAACGAAACACTGACATGTTCCTCTATATAATGAAAAAGATTTTAATGACGTAGGCTGCGTCTAACTCAATTTCCTTCATATTCTTGATTCTCATCTTTTGAGCACTTCTGACAAAATTCATTTTGTAGTATCTGATGGGATCAGTTAATCAAGTTTCCTTTTCTGAGACAAGAATCATTTTCCTCAACTAATATAGAAGGTGGCACAAAATGTCTTTGCAATTGTTACAAGATTCAATTAAAAGCAGATGAGTTGAAAAACACAAAGTTCTATTTCACTACAAACATTATGGCCCAGGATATAAAATTTGAATGCTTTGAAAATGAAAGGTGGTTTAGTCTTGACTTCAATCAAAGAGAATTTAGACATGATCAGAACATACTTCAATTCCTGACACAAAGAATTTATCCAGAGTTTAAATGGATACAAAACATGTAAAGGCCAAGAACCATGTCTTGCCAAAAGTAATAGTAAATGTTTGTTTTTCCTTTTCTCTCTACCCCTCAAGGTAACCTACATTTATCTCTGCTTCAAAACACTGTGAAAACTTTGAAACCTCATTGTAGTATATAAACAAATGATCAGGTATGCTATTTTCATAATCAGCCCTTGAAATTTAGTAGGAAACAGGACCCTTAATCAACAGAGACCTCAGGAAAAGTAATGATGACAATAAAAAAACACTGAAGTAGAAATACCATAATAAGCCAAAGGTATCAAATTTATGGGAATAAACAGATAATACGTAAATGCCTCCTATTTTCTATCCCTAGGGTCAGGAAGGGTCAAGAAGTAAGTAAGCTCCTTGGTGTGGCATTCCTGGGCCCCTCAGGACTTGAGGACGGCCACCTCGAATATCCGTGGGGACTGCTGCTGGCACTGCAGGCAGCTTTGATGACAGCCACTGTGCTGTGAAAGAGGACAGGTTTCGGAGGAAAAAAATTAAAAGATGGGAAACAGATAAATACAGTGAGCACACATTATGGTTTAAAGCAATAGGCACTGGCATTTAGGATATGCTAAAATCAAAATACATTTAAAAGGTAACAGCACTATGTTACAAGGGCTAAGATTTTATGTTTTCAAAAGACACTTTAAAGAGAAAGTTTGAACCAGATCTTGACATATAATATAAATATGTCAGTGAACGAGTTCAAAGAAGTAATAACTTACCTGTTAGACCATAAAGATTTTATGAAACGTTGGGAATATTTTGAAGCAGCATCAACAATAAACATCTAACTTCTACATTAGAGAAAAATGTTAATGTTCCAAAGCATCTAGCTTCAAAGAAAATCGAAAATCAAGATACCACTGGGTTAATAAAACAAAGTCTACTATTGTATATAAATAAAACTCATAAAACCAACCTAATTTGTCTAACAGGTGTTTAAGTCAAAGGAACTTTCCATTTCCATTCCATTCAAATATAATAGCATGAGTAACCACCAAATAGTTTTCAAAATACATTAGTTCAAAACTCTCTTCTATTTTCACACTCTACCTTATAACCTAGGAAACAGTTTATTTTCTGGACTGTAATAAAACCGCCATATCAAAGGCAGAATTAGAAATCGAGATCAAATCGCTTTCTTAGTGACAAAGAACTGAAAGAAACTGCGAAATAATCTGTTTCCTCCGGCCCCGGCTTTCTCTCTTCTAACTTAAGCTACCAATTCAATAATTATGACACAGTTGTTTCTTCAAAGGTATTCTCTTATAGTTTAGGTAAAGACTTCAAAGTCTCAGTATTCATATAAGGCACTGGCAGGTCTTTTATAAGCTCCCGCACTCATCTGTCTGCTGAAGTTTACCCCAGCTCATCACACTCCTGCTTTTTCAGTCCTTTTCTCTTCTCAAGGAGGTACAGTAAAAACTGGGCTCCAATTCTGTGATACTGACAGCTAACAGACTTCCGGTCCTTTAGGTGGAGACCACAAAATTTTAAATGTATGATTTCTGCTTCTGAAATTCATGTAACTGGCACCAGAAAGGTCAAAACTGTGGTTTAAAGAAAGCAAAGTCCTCAAATTAATCAATTCTAAATTAATTCAATATTTTTGAATACTTCCAAAAGTGGTGAAGGCAAACAAGTCTACAGACTATGGCATCAAAATCTCAACCTTGCATGGGGACAGGCACTTAAGAGATCCTCCAAAATTGGAATACATACATCTCTAGTATATGGTTAAATTCCTATTTAGCCATTATTAAATGCTACATATTTCTTCCTCTCCCTTGGCTCTTTTTGGATGGGAAGGCAGAAGTGTAGCTGTGACTAGAACAAAAAATATATTTCCACTGATTGTAGACACCCATGAATCATTCATGAAGTAGCAAACAAGGCTTAGACAACCTAATGCATGGAATTAGGTTAAAATCACAAGTTGCAAAATTTACTGTTAAATTCTCTGGTTATGTCTTGTTTTTCTGAGTCTCAAGCTACCAAGAGAAGTCGCAGTGGAAATATCTATATCCTAATGGCAAAGAATCACAGAAAAAAAGAAAAAAAAGGGAGGGAGGGAGGGAGGAAGGAAGGGAGGGAGGGAGAGAGGGAGAGAGGGAGGGAGGGAGAGAGGGAGGGAGGGAAGGAAGAAATGTAATTAATTTTATAGATATGGATAATTTTATAAATAAATGTTTAATTTATCCCTTACATCTAGATGTTATGAACAGCGGAGAATGACGTAAATGATCTGTGCTTCAAAAATAAACTATGAGGTGTTTAATGAACGCAGCCTGATTTTATTCGCTATTTTCTCTTTAAAGGAAATTCTGGCAAGGTCAGCTGACTCAAATTCAACACCTGTCTAGAAAATAACATGTATCTGTCACTTTATTGCAAAATGAAAATGAAGGGCATAGCTACAACACCTAATAACTGACCCCAAATCAAATGCCGTGTATTTGTTACTATGGTAGCACAAATGTGAAATTCTGCTTATCACAGACCTTCTCCCTAAAGCTAACAGCTCTACTATCCAGGTAAGTAGAATATACAAGCTTGAAATGACATCTAAAGGCCAATAACAACAACAAAGAACAAGGCAGGGGAATGTACGTTTTATTAACAATCTGCAGCCCCTTCTCCCCACTCCTGGGCACACGCACACCTGTACGACAGCCCAGAAGAGCACAGCTGAGAAACCAGAGTCCACTTGTTTCTCCGAAGATTCTGGCTCCAGTGCTACTTCCTCTAAGACATGCTAAGTCGAAAGATCTACACAAGGTACAGACTGGCAATACTTTTAATTACAATTATTTCCAAAGAATACCAGCAACGCTGATAGGAGTCACACTTAGAATTTTTCAATTAAAAAACCACAGTGCTCTCACAGTGAAATCTCTCTACACTGAATCCCAACTTACAATCCAAGAAACATCCTTATGAATTTTATAAAAAAATGCTGCTTTAAAATCGCTGTAATTCTAAATCTTGCAATTCTAGCATTTGGATGAGCCAGAGAAACCAGGTTCTGCCGTATTTCTGGTAAACCTTTCAGCAACGCGCTACGCTTACATCACTTGGCCTGTCTGTGTCTATGGAAATCGCAGTGCTGCTGTTCTACGTGGAGACTGCCTGGACTCTGGGACAGTCTCAACCTCACCTGGCACAACACACCTTCCTCACGAGGCGTGTACCTTCCCAGGAGCACACTCTGGAAGTGCAGGTAACGCCATGCAAACAGAACATTTGCTTATGAGGGACGGCTTTTGTTGCTGTTGCTGTTGCCTTGACCTCTACTCCCATGGATAGATTAAGGCGTTTAGTAGAAACAGACATATAACTCAGAAAACAAGGCTCAGTTTTTTTCTTTAAGAGAAAAATCAGAAAGCCACAATTCAACGTAAAAAGAACGAGCAAGGAAATAAGGGGCTAAATTTGCATAGATACTTCTTTTCCAGGTTAACAATCTTTGGTAGTTATTCTTTTTTTTTTTTTTTAAGAGCTATTCTTTTTTTTTTTTTTTTTAATTAATTAAATTTTTTTTTTTGGTTGTGTTGGGTCTTCGTTTCTGTGCGAGGGCTTTCTCTAGTTGCGGCAAGCGGGGGCCACTCTTCATCGCGGTGCGCGGGCCTCTCACTATCGCGGCCTCTCTTGTTGCGGAGCACAGGCTCCAGACGTGCAGGCTCAGTAGTTGTGCCTCACGGGCCTAGCTGCTCCGCGGCATGTGGGATCTTCCCAGACCAGGGCTCGAACCCGTGTCCCCTGCATTAGCAGGCAGATTCTCAACCACTGCACCACCAGGGAAGCCCGGTAGTTATTCTTTATATTTCCCATAGCACTCAGCACAGACTAATACGAAATAAACAATTAATATTCTGAAAGAACAGAGAGTCAAAAGGAAGGAGGATGGGTAAAGGGAAAGAGGGAAGAGAGAAAGGAGAGTTAATGGTGCTGAATGAATGTAGTTTTATGGGGAAAACTAAGCCAATCTGTTTACATGAATGTGTGCATAAAAAGAGGAAAATGGAAGAGTAAAAATGCTTTAAAAACTGGCCTGTCATACAGTTTCCAACTGTGGCTTTGTATTAATAACACCCACTGGAAGATAATTTCAACCCACCAGTAAGCCTATTTTGTCCTGAGTTCAGCAGTCCGTTCTGCATACAAGGGGCAGAGGGTTGCATCCAGGGGGGCTATGATTAGGATCCTCGTCTGAAGAGCTAAATGACTGAGGGCATTTTGTCAACTGTCAAAATATTTATTTTCCAAATCACAGTGCCTACCATGCTGACATCTGAAGGAAATAGCACAAAAATAGCAACACAATTAAATGCTGGCAGATTTCTGCCTAAAGCAAAAGAGTTATAGTTAAATCTACTGAATTTGGTTTAGAATAATACTGATTTTCAGGGGACACTGCTCAAAATCTCAGATTTGTAGCTCAAATCAAGCTGCCCGTCTTCATGGGAATTTATACACTCTCAGTTAAATCAGACACCTAATCACAAATCTTCTCACATCTATGAACAAAGAGGGAATTCAAAATCCCACAAATACTCATTTGAAATGTACTTTCAACCATGCCATATCCAATATGGACATAATTTCTTTTATGTCTTGATACGTTTAATATAATGTTTAGTATTTAACAACAAAATGTATTAGTATCACAAGAAGTATATGATGCTTTATTGTACTTTGGAGAACTCTCTCTACATGCTAGTATTAAGAGTTGAGCTTAAAAAAAAAAAAAAAAAGAGTTGAGCTTTTCCTAGTATGTGTGAACAATTCTTCACTCACCCATGTCACCCCGTCCTCTCACCCCAGATATCTCTAACATAGAGAAAATGTACTTATAAATAAATCCAAAATATATATGAATCCACAGTGAGTTCAGGTTTCCATGGCAAAGGGAAAATTACATTTCAAGGCTATATTGTCAAATAGATTTATCTAACACTTGCTCCTGTTATGACTATCAATTCTCAGAGAATTTTATTGGCCAACTTTAAAAATGCTTAAAACGTGAGACTGCAATGGAAACACTGATATAGCTGCAGATTAGGAAGCACAGTTCAGTCTGTTAAATAAATTTTGTCTTTTTAAATTCAAACTACAGAATTTCATTTCCCTAAACTCAAACCTGGAATTTGCATTTACACTCACAGATATAATCCCTAGGAAAGTGTGAGGAAGTATACTTAATCATGTTTTCAAATCAAAATTTTAAGATATATTCAACAACACTGCCTTCAAGAACATTTTGTCCACAATATTGTACATTTAAGATTCAAAATATTTCTATATAACATCTCCTACTCAGCCTTGAAAATAAACTAAACAAGGAAAGCTGAAATTATATTTGAACCAACCCTGCTTTACCTCAAAGCTATGCCACTTCTTTTCTTAAATAATTAAAAAATTTCCCACAGAGACATAAATTATTACACCTTCCAAGATAAGGGTTCTAAGTAATTCTATAGTCACAATATTTCACACAACCTGTTCTCTGTAGGAAAAGTGATTCATCCAACAAACCACAGATGCCACTCATAACCTGAAGTTTCTAATATTGCAAGGGAGAAGGGATGCTGATTCATAGCCTACCATGTTTATAACAAAAAAAGGAATCCAAATGGCTGTCTGCCATGTACCTGCCCCCCAAAAGTGAGTATGAAATTAAAGTGCCAAGGTAGAACTTTAAATTGTTTAGGTCATCATTAAATTTCAAATGAGTCATCATGTTTCAGTTTGAAATAAAGGTTAGAAGTGAAGACCTACTAATGAAATATAAGCAAAATAATATTTGATTTTAAAATTAATTTTTAAGTCCTCAAATATGAATATGATTTTCCCATACTACGTTTATTGCCACTAATATGCTCGTATGCAGGGCTATTTAGGCAGAAAATGGAGCTCAGGGGTTAAGATCAAAGTCTTCAGAGTGGCAAACTGCCACTTGCTTGATATGACCTTGGGAAAGTCACTTAACCTCTCTCAGCTTCAATTTCCTTATCTGTTATTCTGAAGATAATGAAAAGCACTTACATAATGCCTGGCTCACAGTGAGGGAGCAATAAGTAGTAGCTGCTATTATTAGTATTATCGAAGGAGTCTCTGCAAATTGCACTTGTAAATTAGATGTGAATAAGAAATGGCTGTGTAATTCCTAAAATTTTACTTAAAAAAAAAAAAAAAAGCCTAAAGTTCAGACTTAGTTCTTTTTATAAATGAAAAACCATGATGGCAGAAGGAGAGACCAATGCCTGAAGAAGGTGAAACAGATCAAAAAACAACACATACGAAAAACAAAAGGCACAAACCCAACAGTAGCGACTAACATCCTGGAACACTTAAAGAAAACTGTCAAAGACACAAGGAAACGGGTGGTTCCTTCGATAATGAATTCAAACATCAATACAGAGGGCAGAAAAATGACCAAAAATTTCCCCCAATCTACAAAAATAAAATAACCTAAGTAAATTACATTTTGTATGAAGTGACAGGTAGTGGGAAATTTTTAACTTATTTGGCTTTCAGAGATTAAAACTGGACAACTAATGTCAAATATGTTGACACTTTGCTCTCCATAAAGATAACACAAAACATTTCCAACATGGTAGCATGACGGAGTAAGGAGGTGAGAAGCTCCCACACTTGCTTCAGGTTTACCCGTCACTTGATCCTAAGAACCTACTAGGGTGGTGACAAAATAAATACAGAATTGGAAGCATTATCCTCTGAATTCTACCCTGATTAATCACACTTGAGTACATAAAATATGTAACACAGGTAATTTCTCTGAACATTTATGAGCGATATACTCAAAGTATCTGATATATATTAATTTCATATTTAGAAATAAGTATACAGAGCTATTTCTATTTTGTATTTACAGATGCAGAGTTCAATTACTCTGAATATAAATAAATTCTTAATATGTATTACCCAAGAATTACTGTAACAAACGCTTATTCAGTCTTTCCCATACAATAAGCACTATCCTAAGGGTTATGGACACTGTTCTCAACAAGACAAAAATGACCCCAATGTTCACAGAGCTTATATTCTAGTAGGGAAACTAAAAATAAGAACACATCACATGATCATAAACATTATGATAAAAATAAATCAGCGTTGTGTGATAAGGAGTGATTGAGAAGCTATTTCAGACTGGTTGGACCAGAAAAGCCTGCTCATTAAATCTACCCACATAGGACTGAAATTTGCTGCCAAAATCTATAGCAAGCAATTTTTTATTTACATATAAAAATAAATGCAAACATTTTGCTAGGCTATGAAATGATAATTCACCTCCTCCAATGGGTAAATGTAAACTCTTCCCAAATACACACAGTAAACACTGATTAACAGATATGGTCATTTTACCTCCAAATATCATTTCCAACACATTCATAGTGAATTTTCATAATAAAACAAATGTAGACAAATATACAACACTTTTAAAATTTATATTCATTTTACTTACATATTATTTTGCTAAGCTATAAATAGTATAATTTTAAATGTTTGATTTTACTTAAAAATCAAAATATACCAACAGAAAAGCTTACTTTTAAACTCACCTGTGCCTGTACACAGTGCAGAAGATCTATAAATTTGTAGCCAAATCCAAGAGAAATCTGCAATATAAAGAAACAAACAAATATGAATAAAAAAGGCAGAATCCTGTTAGACTCATTAGAGTGGATGTGATTTTTTACAACCAATATACAAATAATACTCATTAATAACATCTCTCCATTAAATTGCACGGTAAATCGAGAAGACGACTTGCTGCCTTACTTCTATTTGTACAAACTAATGTAAGACACATAAGGCTACATTTCAGTGTGAATTATGAGGTGTCTACCCAACAAATTTTGAGTGCCCGCCATAACACTTATTACACTTCCTGGTAGCTGCCTATCTAATCACTAGCACTGAAAGCTGAACAAAAGCAGAGGAGGCCTGAGCTACCCATTTCCACACTGCGCTCCTAGCCCAATGCCCAGCCCACAGTAACACAGTACACAGGAAATGTTTGCTGGATGAATGAATGAATGAATGACAGAACAAGTTAATTAATTAATTAAGTTCACATACTGATCTTAATTTGCTGTGATTTATAGTTTGCCTATATTGAATAGAAAGGCTTGAAATTATTGAAATAAAAACCTGTCATGATTGCTTAAACAAAGACGTTTAAAAGTGAATAATTTATCTCAAAAAAAAAAATCTTGTGTAAAATGATGTAAACATGATGCTACAGGGAATTCCCTGGCAGTCCAGCGGTTAGCGCTTGCTGCTCTCACTGCCAGGGGCCCGGGTTCGACCACTGGTCAGGGAACTAGGATCCTGCAAGCCATGTGGTACGGCCAAGAAAAAAAAAACAATGATGCCATATACAACAATTTGCATGAGTGAGAGTGGATAAGAAAAGGAAGAACTGAACATTTTCAATAATGAGGGCAACCAAGTTTCATCTGGGTGTGTATCTTTGAGAACAAAGAACTTAGCCATGAAGGACTGTGCAGCACTTTCTCTGATCCACACAAGGATCACTTCCACTGTACCAAAGAAGTTTATTTATTTCCAAGATGCACAGTCAGTAATACGAACACAACCAATATGAGCCTATCATGTTTTATGTGGATTAATGTTTACCACTCTTGTGTATATTATGGACCTAAGAAAAACGACATGACTGCTACGAGTAGTAGTATGTCTTTATTTTAACTATTGTACTACTAGATTTAATCAGCTTCAAGGAATGTTTTTACAACTGCACTTTTTTTCCTTCAGGTGACACCAATCAGTAATAATTCATACTTTGATTCATTATCAGACTTAAAAGAGTATTAACTTTCTGATGCGTCCTTTACTCTTCAGAATAATAAAGAGAACCTAATAGTAGAAAAAAGCTAATGTTAATTACCCAAATTGCCATTTTTTCTAGGGCACTAGCAACATCTGATTTCATAAAGGGGAAAGAAATGGGAAAAAAATGCATTTTGGTTTTTGCCAGGACCTGATCAGTCTGGAGACAGTCACAGGTAAAGAAATGCAGCTAGGGTATTAGGCAGAGATGATTCATGAAAAACAAAAGGAAATCTGTATGCAAATAAGAGGTTATCGCAGTAAATAAAACAAATGGATTCTCCTCAAGCAGCAGCCTGTGAGTGGTGAGCAGTAAACTGTTCCGTAACAGGGGTCATCAATTCTTTCCAGCGCTGCTGGCCTACTTAAGCCCATTCTAATTCTATACCAACAACTAAAGTGCTCGAGGACATCACACTATGCAACAGTCAAGAGTTAAAACTTGTGATGTGAGTACGAATGAATGATGATATTAAACAATTATTGCTTGATCTATACCACTCAAAAGGTTTTTATGAATGTGCTAATATAATGAGTAAAATGTGCTAATGAATCCAAACTAAAGTAAGATACATATAGACATGAAGATAGAAGATGTGAATAATTTCCACAGTATAGTATGATACCTCGGTGTAACATTTTAAACCAGAAGAATTAACAAAATACTTATAAACATAGAATTATAAAATGTTTTCTAAGTCACTAAAGGAAAAAAACAGCTACTTAAAGCAAAAGTACGGGCACTGACAACCTATAATAAATCGACATCCCCCTTCTCATCTACGAGTCTAGATAGCTTTCAGGAAGCTACTTTAGGAGTGTCAAGGGATGGAGAGGGGAAGACTGCCCTGGGCCTTCTGTCACCGGCAGACTGACAGAAGGAAAGACAGGAACCTTGCAAGAAAAGGCAGGGATACACGCATGTCGTCCTTTTCTCTCTTACTACCACTACTATTTCCACTGTATAAACTAAAAAGATAAACCTCCTCTCCATGAAGAAGGCCACCTGGAGCAGTTGAGAGAACCTAGGGTTAAGATCATCGAACAGGTGAGGTTTCAAAACCTGGCTTTCTCATGTGAATACTGCTGCTGTTAATATTGTTCCATCACTAGCAGCTGCTTCGGTGTGTGACCCAGGAAATGTTATTGTGGACTCAACTATAAAATGAGGATGATGGTGTCCTCTTTGCAGCACCTTGGAAGTATCAAATGAGATAATTACATAAAGCACTTGGTACATGGTAGGCATTACACATAATTATGATTATGACAAGTGTGATCCTGCTAAATGCTGCTAGCTGTGACAGGTAACTCAATAAAGTGACAGGTAATGTCAGGCCTACCCTACCCGAAGTAAAACTGATTTTCCCTGAGATGTCTTAGTAGTGTTATCTGCCCATAACCACCCAGACAGATTTATAAACATGGAGCCTGCTGGGAAAGTTTTGAATGGGGACCACTTTAAGACTACACCAAAAGCTGAAAGATACTACCCGACTTCAGTTCTTACAATAAAGTTATAAGAATCAAAGCAGTAGGGTACTGGCGTAAGGGTAAACAACGGAAGAGAACAGAGTCCAAAAACAGGCCCACATGCTTATATCAATTCATATTCAACAAAGGTGGTAAAGTAATTCAATGAGGAAAGGGCAGTCTTTTCAATAAATGGTACCAAAAACTGATTATACATATGGGGGAGGGGGAAAGAACCTCAACCTTTACCTTGCACCTTGTACAAAAATTAACACAAAACAGATAGGATGATAGATCTAAAAGTAAGAACTAAAACTACAAAGCTCGTGGAAGAAAGCACTTGGAGAAAATTATTGTGGATTAGGCAAAAAAATTTTAGGTATGACACCTAAAGGCATAAAGGAAAAAAAAAATTTTTAAGACCATAAAAGAAAAAAACAAAACTGAATTCCTTTAAAATTAAAACTTTTGCCCTTCAAAAGAAATAACAAATGAAAACACAAGCTAACACAACATTGTAAAGCAATTATACTCCAATAAAGACATATTAAAAAAAAAACAGAATAGAAAGCAAAAAAAAAAAAAATAAACAAGCCACGGACTGAAAGAAAATATTGACAAAATGATTACCTGATAATATACATGTATTTAGAAAATATAAAGAGCTAAATAACTATCTAATAAAGGATGTATATAGAATATATAGAGGACTCTTACAATAATAAAACAGATAATTCAACCTTTTTAAATGAGCAAAATATGTTAAGACATTTTATATATATCATGGGGAATGTACAAAAAAAGTACTGAACACCATTAGTCATTAGGAAAATGGAAATTAAAACCAAAACAAAATACCATAGCCTATCTAATAAAATATCTAAAGTGTTGCCAAGGATATGGAGAAACTAGAACCCTCACAACCCTCATCCTTTGCTGGTGGGAAAGTGCAATGGTACAGCCATTTTGGAAAACAGTTTGGAAGTTTTTCATTATATAACCCAACAATTTCACACCAAGGTGTGTTTTCATTCCTGTTGGGGACAGATGACCATACAAAGAGTTGTACTTGAATGTTCCTATCAGTTAGATCCAGAATAGCCAAAAACTGGAAACGATTCAAAAAGTTTATCAACTGGAGAATGAATTTTTCAGAATGTGGTACATTCATACAATGAAATACCACTCAACAATAAAAAGGAATGGATTACTGATGTATGTCACAACATGAACGGGTCTCAAAAAACATTTTGCTAAAGAAAGAAGCCAGACACAAAGACAACATACTGCATGATTCCATTTATTTGAAATTTCTAGAAAAAGCAAAACTACAGAGACAGAAAACAGATCCATGGTATTCTGGGTCAGGGAATACAAGTGGGGACTGGACCGAAAATGGACACATTTGGGGCTGATAGAATTATTCTAAAACTGGATTGTGGTGATGCTAAAGAAAGATGTATAAGAAACATGAGACACACAAAACTGTAAGAATTTACTAAAACTCTTCTTTTAATACACTTAAAATGGGTGCATTTTATGGTATGCAAATTATACCTCAATTATTTTAATGGTTAAAAATTTTAAATTATTTTAAAAAATACACCTCTGCGACCCTGCTCTTTCTTCCTATGTGATAGCTAACTGTGTGAGCAAAGGGATCTAAGGATTAAAAGTAGTTCTAGTAGCAAATGGTGGTGTGAGCATTTGTCAAGTAGAGCATCAACTAGCACAAGTTACACTTCATTAATCTGAGGCAAAAAAAAAAAGAGAGAGAAAGAAATCGGGACTGAACCTACATCACTTATAAAAAGATTGCTGGCAGTATTAAAGCTACAGGTTGATGATTTCTTTAAAAGCAGGAGAGGGACTTCCCTGGTGGCACAGCGGTTAAGAATCCGCCTGCCAATGCAGGGAACACGGGTTCGAGCCCTGGTCCGGGAAGATGCCACATGCCGCGGAGCAACTAAGCCTGTGCACCGCAATTACAGAGCCTGCACTCTAGAGCCCGCGAGCTACAACTACTGAGCCCTCGTGCCACAACTACTGAAGCCCGCGTGCCTAGAGCCCATGCTCCACAACAAGAGAAGCCACCACAATGAGAAGCCCACGCACCGCAGTGAAGAGTAGCCCCCGCTCACTGCAACTAGAGAAAGACTGCACCCAGCAACGAAGACCCAACGCAGCCAAAAATAAAAATAAATAAAATAAAAGCAGGAGAGGGTTAGGAAGAAATGTGCTCAATGTTTTATTTTATTTTATTTTATTATTTTTTTAATGAATAGTTATGAACAGAGCCAGAGGAAGGAAAGTAAGCCAGGAAGAAAATGAAGTGACGTCTGTAATACTAGGTAAGAGAGCAGTTTCTGACTACTAGGATGAGGAAGGACCACATCTTGCTGTTTTGGTTTAACACAACCACTAATAACCACAATAACTATCATTCATTGAATGCTTATTTCATGAGAGCTCTGGGCAGAGGGCTTGAAACGTGTTACCTAATTTAATTTTCCTAACAACCCTATGAGGCAGGTACTGCCACTATCATCACTATTTTGTAGATTCAGAAACTTAACTGAGACGTGAAATACTTTGTCCAAGGTCACAGAGCTGATGTGACGGCAAAGCCTGGATTTGAACACAGAGTCTGACTGCTGGGTTCATGCATGCTCTTACCCACTAGGCTATTACGGAAAGTTTGGTAACGTTATCACTGTCGCCAACTTGATTTGAAAAAGATGGCCCAAAATGTGATCCGCCTAAAAATCCCTCCTTGGGTTTCTGGTGTAGTACCTACAAGAGCAGCATATTCCTCACATCATTCACCCCTGGCTGACACTGCTAATAAATCATGACCTTATTTTTTCCTGACTCAAATGTAGCCTCACTATTTTCTCAAAGTTGTCACTACAGTTAAAGGAAGTCATCAACATCGGTGTCGGTATGCAAATGAAAATATATTTGCCAACCGTAACAGCTAACTTGATTTCTGATGGACAGCAGAGTACGTGGCACGTGCTGTTGGAAAGAGATGACCAGCCAAAGGGGAACCACGCAGCCACCATACACCATGTTCCAACAGAGGTCCTATTAGTGGTCTTCTTTGTTATTTCGCCAGCATCACCCCAGTCATCAAGCCAGTCACACAGGGTGACAGAAGTGAAGAGGACACATGGGGAAAGGAAGAAAAAAGCTAGAAGTACTGATCAAATTACTTGAGATCTTTCAACAGTCCCAGCCAAGCGTATCTGAACATATACCCACCACAAGCGTATACCCCAAATGTATGATTAATACAATAATTTATTTTTCCACTTTTTGCTTAAAAGCACAAAAACTCCCAAACAACTGAACATAAAACATACCCTCCTTAACTCAGCATGTTTCAAATCATATAGCATCAAGAGGAAAGCTATACCTTCAAAACTTAACTATGAGAACTACTTCAGATTACTGAACAGGACATTGTATTTGATATATATAACACATATTTTATATAATATAAAATGTCCTAAAAAGTTTTAATAATGTAAAGAATGTGTACCACACATACAAGATAAAATTCTTTCCCACTTATTAAGTTAATGGTGCTAAAAATAACATCTAATCTACAGAAGAATAATTTATAAGTTAACTGATTAACTTCTATATATACTTCACACAAGCTTATGTTTTCTTTCTTTGTTTAAAGAGTTCAGACAACGACTCCTAACCAACGAAATTCTTTATACGAGGAATCTAAAACAATAAAACAAACTAGTGAATATAACAAAAAAGACACTCACAGATATAGAGAACAAACTGGTGGTTACCAAGGGGGAGGAGGGAAGGGGAGAAGGCGCAAGATAGGCGTAAGGGACTTGGGCATATATCCAGAGAAAAACATGGTTTGAAAGGATACATGCACCCCAATGTTCGTTGCAGCACTGTTTACAATAGCCAAGACATGCGAGCAACCTAAATGTCCATTGACAGATGAATGGATAAAGAAGATGTGGTACATATATACAATGGAATATTACTCAGCCATTAAAAATAGTGAAATAATGCCATTTGCAGCAACATGAATGGACCTGGAGATTATCATACAAAGTGAAGTAAATCAGACAGACAAAGACAAATATGACATCGCTTATATGCAGAATCTTAAAAAAAATGATACAAATGAACTTATTTACAAAACAGAAACAGACTCACAAACTTAGAGAACGAACTTATGGTTACCAGGAGGAAGGAGGGGGAGGAGGGATAGATTGGGAGTTTGTGATTGACATATACACACTGCTATATTTAAAATGAAATGCCTGGGACTTCCCTGGTGGTACAGTGGTTAAGAATCTGCCTGCCCATGCAAGGTACACGGGTTCGATCCCTGGTCCGGGAAGATCCCACATGCTGCGGAGCAACTAAAACTGTGAGCCACAACTACTGAGCCCGCACGCCGCAACTACTGAGCCTGTGTGCCACAACTACTGAAGCCTGCATGCTCTAGGGCAGGCGTGCTGCAACTACTGAGCCCGTGTGCTGCAACTACTGAAGCCCGCTCACCTAGAGCCCATGCTCCGCAACAAGAGAAGCCACCGCAATGAGAAGCCCGCGCACCGCAACGAAGAGTAGCCCCTACTCGCCGCAATTAGAGAAAGCCTGTGCACAGCAATGAAGACCCAATGCAGCCAAAAATTTAAAAAATTAAAAAAATAGATAAATAAAATAAAAAATAATACTTTAAAAAAATAAATTAAAACAATAAAATGCCTTTCTATGAAAAAAACAAGGGGGGGGTAAGGGATTCAGAAGTATGAACTACTTACATATAAAATAAATTAGGATATACTGTACAGCACAGGGAATATAGCCAATATTTTACAATAACTATAAGTGGAGTATAATCTTTAAATATTGTGAATCACTGTTATACACATGAAACTTAATACTGTAAATCAACCATACCTCAATTTTAAGTGTAGAGATTTAATTTATAACTTCATAACTTTTCATCCATACTAAATATAAAAAATTCATAAGCCATAATTAAAATAAGATATATAGAAAAGGATATATCGTCTATTTAAAAACTAAGCTACAGGTAGGTCGACATACACAGTTGATATGTATGATATGTATGATATAATGACAACATCAATTTCACACATCTCATACAACCATTCCTTTCAATTTTGTCTCTCACCGACTATGATCAGAGCCAATAAAGTAATGCAGCATCATAAAACAGTAACTCTCCAAAGAGTAATAAAAACAGTGACTCTCCAAAGAGTAATCTTCTTGTACCGAGAAAGACCTAGAAGAAAAATTCACCTCACATGTAGTTGAATATACATGGCTCCAATATACATGGGAGAGGACTAAAGATACTAAATTTGAAGTCACTGACCTGAAAACAGCATTTAAATCCATAGATATGGTTTAAAGGACAAAGAGCTGGGAATCTGGAATTTAGACACCCTAAGGAACTCCTCCTCTTAAAAATTATGTAGGAAAGGAATTAGCGGAGGAGCATGAGAAGAAATTACCTAAGAGGGAGAGCAGCACAGAATCTGAGAGAGAGAGTTCCCAGAAGGAGAGAGGGGACAGCACTGTTCAATACTCAGCAGTGAGAACTGCACAGCTTCTACTCGGGTTCGCAAGCAGAAATTGCCCATGACCTTCCTAAGGAGAGTTTCATCAGAATGATAAAGACGTAAAGCAGACTGGAGAAAGTTAGAGTGTTGACAAGTGAATAGGAAATAAGGATTTGGACACAGTGTGTGCAAATGATCACTGTCATGATGACCTTATGCTAAAATTTCTCTTCCCCTCTAGGCTGTGGGCATCTTGAGGGCAAGGGGTAAGGTTTCCTCCACCTCTGATTAAGAAGATAACCTGAGGCTGGACTAGTGACTTTTAAACAACTCTCCTGCAGAAGTCCTGGGTCTTTAATTAGGGTGCTCAGCCCCCAAATTCACACAATAATAATCCTGAATAGAATTAGAGGGGATAAAAGACACAATAATGTATTGGGCAGAAATTAATCTTCCTTAAACAAAAATAAAAGGCTCCGGGATGACTCCCACCAAGACTAGAACCCAAAATAAAAGGCTCCCAAAAACTATGAGTACAATTTTAACTGTTTTTCTCCCAATAGCGTAGATCATCTTGCCTTGAATGTTCCCTATCGTTCTCTGTGAAACAAGAACAGGTACTGAAGCCTACTGTATACACCAGAATAGTAGAAGATTCCCACAGATTATCAATTTATTTTTTACAATAAACCAGCTTGAGAGGAAACACCTATTTCCTTAATAAAATAAAATATATACCCTGCAAATATTAACAACAGAGAAAAAAAAATCTACTCCAGGGGAGGGAATAAGACTGTTAAATCCTCTCAGAAACTCACCTTCTCCTTGGATTTTCCCGCTAATTGATGACGCAAGGACTACTCTGACTGCTACAAAATGAGCCGAGAAGCTTCCCCTCATATCCCCAAGTACAACACAGACAAGGTGGTATAATAATTACCTCAGGATCGCAGGGTAACAAAAAGAAGTGAATCAGAAGTAACATTAAAACTATATGATCTGTCTATAGTTTAACCCCCAATACCCAGCAGTACCCTCAAAAACCACATCACAGGGACCAGCACAAACCTTCTGTCCACCAAAGCCCGTCTTCTGAGTTTGTTCCCTGAGAACCAGCCTCTCCCCAAAATGACTGTCACTGTCAATTCCCACCAGGTCCAGGGAGGCCGTGCCTTTCAACACTGTAGGACCACATTAAGATAATCATCATTTCAACATAATGAAGGGAATATTCTTTAAAACAAAACCAAAAAACCATACTCAGTATGAAGGAGGGTAGGAGAATGTCTTCTTTAAAAGGAAGGTGTTATATAATACCCATTTTATAGACAAGAAGAGGTAAGGCAATTTGTCTAAAATCAAAGAATGTGTGACAGGGCTGGATGTCAAACCAGTGGCACCTGCCTCCAGGCCCTACGTTCCTATCCCTCTGACTAGGCAGCTCTAATCCACGAAAGACAAAAAAAAGTAGCAAGCACCAAAACAATGGTATTTTTTTTTCAAACTGAAAACAGCTCACGTGTGTGTAATACATGTTTACAGCTATAATTTTATATCACAGATATGTTTTTCCCCTTTGAGTAAAATTCCAATTGTATGTGACATAATTAAGTGTAGCGATATTTTACAGAGTTCTAGAAAGAATATGGTATTCCAAAAATGAGCGCTAGACTACTAGGAGAAAAGCACTGCAACTTAGAGCAAAAGGGGCAGCTTATCCTTGTAGTACAGTTAGTATTTGTCTCTCTGTCTGTATGATTTCAGAGTCAATCCATGGTTCCAACAGTCACTCAGAAAAAATATTATCAAAAAAGATACTTCATCAGAAATTTGATTGTGTGGGCCGATAAAGAGTTTCCCATTTTGTTAAAAAACTTAAAATGTAATTTTTCATTTTGCTATGTGTCTGGGTTTTGACAAAAACATTGAGGAACAAATGGAGAAAACTGGATCCTGTGGCAATAGCACAATTTTGCCTCAAAATTTAGGTCTGGAAGAAGCTTGGAAATAATCTATTGTAATTACTCAGTTTTACAGACGGAAAACTGAGGCTCAAAGAGATTAGTGCCTCTCCTGACAATGACAGTACTCCCTTTGACTAATGGAATTTCTATGAACCCAGAAACAAATATTATCCTAAAAATGCTGGCCTTGCCACCGTGTCTGAACTGTGTGCTGTGGAAATCATCATCAAATATGTGTCCGCCTTTCCACCAAAGAAGGGCATTATGTACCCAAAAAGGTATGGGAGAAGCCTGTTAATTAGTTATGAATCTAGAATTTTCAGATAAAATATCTAACAACACAAAATACACATAAAACGTGAAAGATCTGGAGAGGAGCGGCCTAAAGTGCTAAACACAGAACAACAAGGAGAGCCACCTTGTGTTAAACATCAGGTGTCAGCGACTCTGATACAAATTTTACAAGCATTATTTTTAATATTTTCCATAAATAGGCATCTATCAATTCCACTCTGCAGAGGAGGAAGGTGAAAGTCAGGGAAGTTAAGTGATTTCCTCAGTTTAAAGCAAGAGGAAGACCTGCTAGTGGCATCTAGGTCTCTCTGAGTGCCAAGACCGCCACTCTTCCTCCGCACACCACCCCGCTGCCGCCCCCGCTGTTTCCATCCTGGTTCCTTCAGCCAGGTTCCACTCCTCTGCATTTCTTGGTTCACCCACTTCCTCATTCTCCCCAGAAGAACAGATCTGATATCAAGAAGGTGCTTTCTAACAGCCAGCTACTATAAAAACAGCCCCAAGCATCAACTCACCCAGTGAATTCACCCAATGAATTGTCCTAAAATGTTTCACTAACAAGATTATTCAATTATTGGCTTGTTGTGCTTATATAAGCAAAGAAAATGGAAGAAATACTATGATGTTGTAGCATAAAAGAGAGTGAAGAAAAAAACTTAAAGGCTAGGACAAACTGAGGACTTTATCTGGCACGAGGAATCGCATTTAAAAAAGAAAATACAACGATTCTAAAAGCTAAGGTGGGAGACAGCTAGGAAAACAGCTATTGTAGCTGAATTTTTCCTCAAACTAGGAGCTCCAAAGACTATGAATGCATATAAATGTCCATGAAGTTTTCTCAT
Organism: Balaenoptera acutorostrata; assembly: GCF_949987535.1. NCBI lineage: Eukaryota > Metazoa > Chordata > Mammalia > Artiodactyla > Balaenopteridae > Balaenoptera > Balaenoptera acutorostrata. Next base: position 67,432,534 of record NC_080080.1, on the reverse strand, counting down.
GTCGTATTTTCTTTCCGATGACAATCTAAATTATTCAACATAGGGGTCTGCTAATTCATATGGATGACCATTATACAGCTGACAGTTTACTGCCACTTAATTTCAGTACTTGGATTTGTGCTTACAATTGGATTAGAGACTAGTATTATTTTAATGTCTTTGATATCAAGTGTTGAGGGACAAAGTTTTCTATAAGTTCAAGGAAAGAAAAATAAGGGGGGGGAGATGTGAAATACTGTCACACAGCCAATAGTAGTATATGCTGAACTCAAAGGTACCTGACCTCTGCAGGTTGTAAACAGCAGGCTTGTCACAGCCAGAAAACACTGCATGGTACTGATAATTTAAATCTTATTGATTTGGTAGTTTTAGTTACACTTAGTTAGTAAATCTGATTTTGTGTTATAGGTCCTAATGAAACTAAAATCTTCCTGCATTGAAAAGGAATCTAAGTAACATATACTAAAACGGGTGCTTTTCATAAGGGACATTACACCAGTTAATTTTCCCCATTACTTACGTAACAAATATGGCCATAAAATGTAATTTAAAAAATCATTTGTGTACAGCTTTTGTTTTTTAAAAATTCTGACAAATCAAAATAAGGCTCTACCAGTGGTTCCCAAAATGTGTCTCTGCGTGTAGCTTAAAAACAAAGCTTTTCCAGGTTTAAACCTAAGTGGAAAAAAAAAAATTTAGTGCTTTAATTTTCTATTAAAATTGTTTTCCATAAAACTAAGTTTTATTAAATTTGAGGATTCTCCTTTATTAGATTATAAGCTTATTATTTTGTGGCATTACATTTTCCTTTTATTTTCTTAAAAGGTGGTAGTAGTAGATTTTTTTTTTTTTTTTCATGTAATGACTTGACAAAATTCAAAATTTGGCAATCCTATGTCAATTCCCTAGATTTGGGGGAAATTTTTTAATAGTATATGAAACCAAAATCTCTAGGTACCACACTGGCCTACCTATCATGAAATTTTACACACACACACACACACACACACACACACACACACACACACAGATACAGGAATTCCCCTCTGGCACCATGGGGAAAACTCATTTTGAACATGAACTCCCATTCAAGAAGTTCTTGTTTCTACCCAAAGAAACGTAACACTTTACTGTCTGCCTGCCTGCCTGCCTGCCTGTCTGTCCATCTGTCTGTCTGTCTTGTCTCTCTGGTCTGGGACTAAGGGTACTCAGGCAGTCAAGTCACAACTACAGCATGGAGATAGGAAGAGAAGAGCTATCATCAGGTCCCCAAGTACTTAGAAGTAGACATTTTGCTGAACACCCTAGAATAAACCACAGCCTAATAAGGTTAATAATAATGATGACAAATAGTACGTAAAGAACAGAACTATGGAAGACTCATGATAGCAATAAACTCTTTGATACTCCTCTCATTGAGAAATGAAGTTTAACTGCCTTTCCCTCGAAACTAGAGTCGCCTTAGTGATTGGCTGGACCAACAGACTGCGGCAGAAGAAGTGATAGTCTGGGACTGCGGAGCCTTGAAGCTCCAGCCTGGAACACTGGAACCCCCTATCTCACAGTCCTGAGCTGCTAAACATGCCTGACTCCCTTGAAGCCACCGTGCTGTGAGGAAGCCAAACCTCGCCATGAGGAGAGGTCATCTATAAAAGAGAATGAGATGCCCAGCCAGCCGCCTGCTGTTCTCTAGCCCCTAACAGTTTTTCGTCATCCCAGCTGAGACTCCAGACACCATGGAGCAGAGACAAGCCATCCGGGCTATGCCCTGTCCAAATTCCTAATCCACACGATGATGAGATGATAATAATAAGTTGTTATTTTAAGCAACAGATAACCAGAATAAAAGCTAATCCCTTTTTATAAATACTAATAAAGACTTTAAAGCAAAAATGAAATGTCTCAGGCAGACTAGCTGGAAACTAGAATGGCATCCGACACAAAAGAGGATTATGATGCATAAAGATAAATATAAATCCATTCATTCATTTATCCAGCAAATATGTATACTACCAAGACCTATAAACAGGGAAATATACAGGCTCTGGAGATGGTTTAAAAGGAGAAAAAAAAAAAAAAAAAGACCTGACTTCAAGGAACTTATAAAGTATTATGTATCTCAGTGTCTTCTTGCATATTTTTTAATGTTTTTCACAAAGATAACATAGTCAACAATTCAGATCAAATCAAAATGCAGACCAATCTCATAAAGTGACCCCGGGTTTGAGTTCTTCTGTGAGAAGGAAGTGAAGATTGAATCAAAATCCCACGAAAGGGCATTTGTAGTTTGTAGTAACGAAACATGCTTCAGTTAACTGTAGTATAATCAAATGTTTAGATTCTCATTTTAGACTATAAATTCAAGGCATGCGTAACTAATCCTTTTTATTTTTTCTTCATAAAGTATCAGGTTAAAGAAGCTTTTAAAGATATTATTACAAACAGGCCGAGTAGAACTTTGCTACTTTACTGCAGTCAAGGTTTGGGGAACCCAGAATGAGCAAAGCAAGTAAGGTCCGAAGTGAGCTGCTGTTTTAACAAGATTTATTTCTGTCTAGGTGTGCGGCTACAGTTTAAACAGAAACACTTACTATTCCAGTGACTAAAGTAATTTTAACTGCTTCTTTTATTAAAGCATAGACAATTTAACCTTTCATAATATTATTCTCAGGGTTCTAAAATTATTCACTCTTTTTCTATTTGCAGTATTTCTCTATTCAAGTTTCACATGAAGCTGAAAAGAACACAAATAGAGAAAATTCTTCTCTCAGGTATTTTTAAATACAGGAAAATGTTTGATCTCACACTGTAAAAGAATAAAATGGTAAATAAGTGTGTGCGTGGCCTCTTGGGCAAAAGACCATACATAGCATGTCTTAAAAATCATCAGCACCAAGCACAATGCCTCTGCACAAAGTACTCTGCAAATGTGTGCTGACTGATAAGACATTTATTTCTTGCTTATTTTTTAAGTGTGGCCAATAAAAATAAGCAATGCTACTTTCTGTCTTAGTAAGCACTTGAGGCAAAGAAAAAAGGATAACGTTTTCAAGAGCGGTCATGGAGAAACATATCTTCCCATTTTTTTCTTCCTAACATTAGAGGAGGTATGGTAGTGGGTATGTTAACAAATTCTACATGCTTTAAACGTCAAAATAGTAAAGGTAACTAATAGTAAAACACTAACCTAACTTATAAACTGCCTTGTGTTTACCTTTTCTCTCATAATTTCGGTTTTAGCACATTACATGGTAATGTGTCAGAATTTCTTTTTTAAAACATGACACAGAAGAATAAAAATTCTCACAGCTAAAAAGTAATTCACTGGGCTTCCCTGGTGGCGCAGTGGTTGAGGGTCTGCCTGCCAATGCAGGGGACACGGGTTCGAGCCCTGGTCTGGGAAGATCCCACATGCCGTGGAGCAACTGGGCCCGTGAGCCACAACTGCTGAGCCTGCGCGTCTGGAGCCTGTGCTCCGCAACAAGAGAGGCCGCGATAGTGAGAGGTCCGCGCACCGCGATGAAGAGTGGTCCCCGCTTGCCACAACTAGGGAGAGCCCTCGCACAGAAACGAAGACCCAACACAGCCATAAATAAATAAATAAACAAATACTTAAAAAAAAAAAAAAGTAATTCATTAATATTTTATCCAATACACTATAAAAGTCAAAACAGAGTACTGAACAAGAACATAATTAGGAACTTAAAAATAATACTAACATTCCATTATAAAAAGTAAAACAATATCTGGGAGGAAGATACACAGCAGGAATATCTGATTTAACAGGTCACTGTTCCCTCTCCTAGACTGGTCTGAAGGCCAGGATTGCCATGTGGGTGCGTCAGGAGACCTGGCCGTCTTCCTGGGTCCCCCAGTGAGATTCAAGGCCAATCACTTACCATCCCGAGGCCTCAGTTTCCTCAATGACAAGAAGAGAGAGGGGCACAATTATCTCCAAAGTCTGCTTTAACTCTAACAAAGTCTACCAACCTCAAATAAAGAGCCGGTCCTCTAAACAAATAGCGTTGTTGTTTTTTTTTAAACATCTTTATTGGAGTATAATTGCTTTACAATGGTGTGTTAGTTTCTGCTTTATAACAAAGTCAATCAGTTATACATATATCCCCATATCTCTTAACGAATAGGGTTTTAAGCCACTCCCAACTTCCACTTCCTTAATTAAAGCACAATTATTTCCCTAATCTTACAGATAATCTACAGATAGATTCCTTTTCCCTTACTTTATCTTTACAACAATTCCCGGAGGTAGCCCGAGTCTGTAAATATTACGTGCATTAAGCAAATGTCAAAAGGGAGTCTAAGTGAGGTTATGTGATTTGATTAAAGTCTCAGCCAAAAAAGGACTAGAAATCAGATCTACCGACTTCTGGCTCAGTGCTCATATTTCCAGAAAAGCTGCTTTTAAATCCATGAGAACTACAAAATAAATTACATACTAGTAAAAAAGGAAGAAAATACGGTGCTACTTTTAAATGGCTAGATTGCTTCTTTAAATCGCAATGTCATGTGTCTTAAATATCCTTAAGATAACACAATTTTAGGCCTTTATGTTTCAAAATTATTTTCAAGATTCCTGGAATTGAAAATCCCAGTAGCTTAAACACATAATAAAAATATTACCATATGTCAAAGTTTCCTAAACTGATATATATTCCTTGACAAAAAGGGGCTCATAGTAAAACAAGTGTTGGAATATTTGTAAACTTAACAACACACATAAGCTTTTTAGTTTAATGTGGCATTTCACAAAGTTGTTGATCGACACACATTTCAGACTTTTTAAAAAGTAACAATTGAGATTCTAATGCACTTTTGTTCCAATGAACCCCTCTTGGAAAATACTTCCGTACATTTAAAAAATACAATCATCTGCTAAATAAAACACAAAATTACTATAGTTTATCCTTACTTCCCAAGTAAGGAAACATGCATATTTCCCATACATATTTTCATATTTTCTGAAAAAATGAAGTATCTTACAACTTGTTACTTTCAATGTGACAGTGCTGCTTTTTATTCTTTCCTGAAAAGTTGCTAATCTGACATTGTATTTAGAATCAATAGCAACACAGAATAGAGAACTATGGCAAAAAATCTTCTCATAATCTTAAAATATACTCTCGGTGACACAAATGACCTCATATTAACAGGTTTCCTCCAGCTATCACACTAAATCAAATACCCAGAACTGATGCTTAAAGAATCTGAGGGAAGAGCTCAACTCAGATGGAAGTGTATTAGCAAAGACAGGTAATCAGGGGAAAATGTTCATTAGAGAAATAACAGTTGAACCAATCTTAAACCCTTATAGGGATTTGTGTCCAAAATGGGGAGCAAACGTTTATAGTAAAGGTAAGACTAATCACCTTATCACTGATGCCCAGTTCGCCTAACAGCAGCATGAAAGTAACTCTAAGTGCGGGTTTTGCCCTATTTATAAAATAGTAAACTCTGAGGCAAAGGCTAATTAGCTAATCTGAATTTATCTTGTGCTCATGATTTTATGACACTAGATGAGTTTATTTAAGTCCCAAAGGAATTCGACATTTCTAACCCTTCCTCCAGACAACTCTGAGTTCCCTAATACAAATTAACCAAACACACTTCCTTTGTACTTCCAACTACTAATGATTAGCACGTCCAAAAATACTTTCAAATGCTTTTAAAAATGTAAGGCAGCTTAGAAACTTGAGCTAAGTTTTTAGTAATGGTATTTTAAAAGTGGTATAACTTACCACTCCAAGCAAAGAGGCATGACTTGTCACTGGTAATGGTAACATGGGATGCTGAAAAGAGCTATTTTGAAAAAATAAGAGATGGTGGGTTCTAGTCTCAAACCTTCCCCTTCCCCTCACATATATGAAACTTAATGCTTACGTAACACACAAATCAAATTTTGGTTTAAAAACGAAAGAAATTATAGCAGAATAAGTTATGTATTTGCTTTTAAAGGTAGATCAAAAAAAATTTTTTTTTAGAAATAGAAGCAGTCTGCGGTGTTGCCTAGAAGATTTTAGATATTTCAGTTCCTTCTAATCCTTAAATGTTTACACAAGTCTCCCCACCCCCTCTCTCTTGTATCTATTTTAGAATTTAGACGGTCATTCTGTTAACCAGGCCATAAACAGTTCTCAGATACAGAGTAAATTTCAAAAGCTACTTGCTTGTCCATAAATACATGAACAAGTCATATTTTAAGCACAGAATACCACAAAAAGACTCACAAAAAGGTATTAAAGTATGGTATGTTCACCAACCTATAGTTATCCTGTTTTCCGCTACAGAGTGAATTAAAGCCACCTTTGCACAAGTGAGTTGAGACTTCAAGTGCTCGATTAAGGAGTACTACACATCTAAAACCACTTAAGAAATAATAACAAACAGCATTTTTCTGGAAAGTCACATTAAAAAGATGAAAGCACCCAAACTCCATGGCATAAAAAGCCTCTATCAGAGAAATAACTGAAGAAACCTGCACTCTGCAGATTGCTAAACTGGAACCAAAACCCGGAAACATGCTCATCTCAAGCAAAACACGGGGAAGTGAGGGTCTTGAAATGCTCTTCAAATATGGAACCCAGCGGCATTTATTTCCTACATGTAAAATATAATTTTTAAAAAGTCAGTCTAGTGGGAAAGATTGACATTTAAGCATTCTGAAACTATTTTTCATCACTTTAAGCTTCTTTTTCTAGAATATTATAACTGTATTGTTATAGGTGGGAAGAAGACCACTGTCCTTCTGGGCAGCCTTCTAACTTTGAGAACGTAGCCATCTCCCATGGATACGCTCTCCCTGGGCAGACGACAGAAATTGCAGCTCTGGCCTGTAATCAGTGTTCTCCAGGGGACACTTCCTTCAAGTCATCTTTCCTTTTACCTGGAAGCAGCACAGAAACGATAAACCCTGTGGACTGACGCTACTCATTCCTAGCCACTGGAGTCTTTCCATTCATTTCAATGCCCTAAATCTCCAACAAGGTCAATAAAATACTGGTAGGTGAAGAAGTTGTGGAGAGCTAATGAAGACAACGCACTGTGCCTCACCGATCACTTCTTGACTGTGTATCCTTTAGAAATCGGGTAAGATATTTAATACTGGTTATAAAGGATGGATCATCTAGCTTGTTGATAATACAAAAGTCCATCCATCTGGGATTTTTTCCTCTCTTATTTCGGCTATTTTTTTGGGCATTCAACACCTCTAAGGAAAAGAAAGGGTTGAGAAAATGAGGTAAAATTCCAATCTATGTATTTCATTCCCAGTAAAAGCACTTAAAATACAAAACAAATAGAATAACCTCTTAGAGACGTAAAAGAAAATACACTAAAACTCTAAAAGTGGTTATGTAAGGATGGTACCACTTGCGGGTAAATTCTTTAATGTCCACACCTTCTCAATTATAACCATATTTAAACCAAAACAGTGAAAGAACTGTTGAGAAGGCAAGTTAAAACTAATGATTTCAAATATTTTCACTAGCCTGAGTTTATTTTCTATAAGACAAAGGGGAAGTTGCCTGTACAGCTTGACAGTATAAACAAATATAAAAATATCTCATAATTATTCCCTTCTTCACTGTCTATGTGAAGGGGGGGGAAAGGAATAAAGGAAATGAAAGCCATGAGTTCACACTCACAAACCGAAACCACAAGAAAAATAATCTAAAACCAGACTATAGGAGGCAGGAGAAAAGCAAGGTTCTCTACACAAGAAGTGATTCTGCAAGACTAACAGGGTAAAGCCACATTCCTGCCACAAGCTTCATGCTTTCAAACAGGCCACACAGCTGGCGGTCTTAAAAGCTCTCCAGACAGGAACCAAGATAGTAGGAAAAATCAGTAGGTCTCAGACCGAAACTGAGTCCTAATCGGATTCTGATGACACACTGCCCTGCTGGGGCATAATATGATGGCAGCCAAAAACTCAGTTCAGTAGATGATTGTAACTTCCACCGAAAAATCCTGAAGAACCACTGCTTTGAATGTGGGCCCCTTTAGTTAATAATGATCTGTCCAAAGTATTGAAAAAATGCTTTCTAGAGAGAGTCATCCACGTGATGCATAGCACAGGGAGAATGCTGCAGAAAGCATCCAGAGGTAAACTATGTTTGTGTGAATATTAAGAGACCAGTTTCCTCTGGAAGTCAAAGCACCATGCGGTTGAAAAGAAAGACTTATTAGATTTGGAGACTGAACTTGGTTGACAAGGGCTCAGGGGTTGTTTAATGAGCTGTTTTAAAGGGACCACGTTTTCACCAAGCCCTGGGAGAGTCCCCTATGGAACTACTGTGACCAACTCCAAGAAGCCAGACCCCTTCCTACACGAATCCCAAACACTTCACCTCAACTGCCAGAGGACACTCTAAAGCAGCACTCTGGTTCTGTTTTTAGAACATTCAAGAAATTACTCATCCCGAAGAGATTTGAGGAGATACCTGAAGAGCTGGCTGTGATACACACATTTTCTTCCTCACAGAGGACATAGTCTCACTAAGGCGTTCTTCACCAAACAGGAAGAAAAAACAGCATTCTTTCCTATGAGGCTTGACATTTTCTATTGTTGTATCAGGAATTTTTTATTTTTAAGCCAGAATGTATTTTATAAATTCGATTCTTAGATAATGCTTTCCTCTAAGTTAAAAAATATAAGCTTTGAAAAGTGCACAAAATGAGCAAGTGAATAATCTATCCACAAACTGTCAATAAGTTATTTATTTTATCACATCACCTAAATATAATCCTAAGAAAATTATCACGTTGTCCATTAAATCTAGGTACACTGATACCAGTTCTTACTGAAATCTCCTTCTTTCAACAAAGCCATTATGCCTCTAGGTCTTAGTCAAGACTATTAAAAAAATATATAAGTTGATTCCTATTATAAAGATTTACTGGGCTTCCCTGGTGGCGCAGTGGTTAAGAATTCGCCTGCCAATGCAGGGAACACGGGTTCAAGCCCTGCTCCGGGAAGATCCCCACATGCCGTGGAGCAACTAAGTCTGTGCGCCACAACTACTGAGCCCGAGTGCCTAGAGCCTGCGAGCCACAACTACTGAAGCCCGAGCTCTGCGACAAGAGAAGCCACCACAATGAGAAGCCCGCGCACAGCAACGAAGACCCAACGCAGCCAAAAATAAATAAATAAATTTATTAAAAAAAAAAAAAGATTTACTGATATTTAAGACAAACAGTAGTGATTATAACACACATGGCACTGATAAATGTTATGAGCTTCCTTTTCACTTAGAAAGCAGTATTCATTCCAAGTACAAAAAACTGTAGATTTCAATAAGCATGACATCAATTATTGTATGATAATAAGCAATACTGTAAGAGCAATACGAGCATTTACTAGAATTCAAAATGTTTACAGTTACAACCAATATTTGAATTTAAGTAGTTTTTCCTCTAGTATCTTCATCCCTGAGATGTATTAAAAAATAGTAAATGTGTGTGAGGTTTGGAAATAGGCCATAATTCAAATACTGACTTCTGTCATTTACCATATGTATGATGCTGAATAACTTGTTTAACCTCTCTTAGTTTCTTCATCTGTAAAATGGGAATAATATAGACCATGTTGAGTTGTTAAGAGTATAAATAAGAAAACATCTGTAAAGCACATACGGACGGGTTTGGCCCACAGTAGGCACCTAATACAGTAATTACTACAATCATTATTGAAGTTGCAGAGATCAACCAACTAATTCCTAGGAATAGCCACAAAAGTGAAGTGTTCAGGACCTTCAGAAATATTTCAAAGAATTTGTTTTAAAGATGTTTTTAGACTTAAACTTCCAGGTGCCACAAAGTCCAGATAGCATCTCTCATTAGGCTGTGTGGTAAGACTCTTCTATTAGGTACTTTCTTGATGTTAGTGAGAGACAAGCGGGTATTCCATCTCTACTTGAAACACTAGGACTGCCAACTACTGAGTCAGATTTAACTAACACATAAACTACTCAGACTATGCTAAACACTTGGGGAGGCTGCATCGAATTTTTCAACAGCTAGTCAGTGAGTATTGTGTATACAGCTGTGCGCTGGAAACTTGGCACACACATCAAGGATCAACATAATCCCTGCCCTCAAAGAGTTTACCATCTAAAGGAAACAAACAAAAAGAAATCGAAGAAAAATGCAGGAAAGTATATTAATTCTTAGTATTCTTAGTAGTAGGCTAAAGATGGTTATGGAGAATGGTGGACAACTGATGTTAACTAGAAAAGTTTCTTTGAGTCACTCAGCTTTGCTATGCTTTAAAAACAGGAGAGAAAACAATGGATGACTAATAGATGAAAGGCAGTTATAAATATAAATTACAATTTGGACACTGAATGTAGCCAACAGTAAGAATGCACATCAAAGTAGGATAAAACGTTAAGTAATTATCACAATGAAAACAAAATCATCTGGAGAAGGCAAAGAACAAAATCAGCAAACTGAAAAAGTTATTGTTGTGGAGAACAATAGCCCAACCTGGAAATTTAATAAAATTTTAAAAGTATTTGATACATTAATTCCTTTGCTAGTTATTCAACCTAGGGTAAGAAAAATCATTGCCTAGGGATACTCAATTTATTACCAGCACCAAGTTTCTATAAAACAATGGGCAAATCAAATTGCTGATTATATGGTTTATAATGTCTAACTCAACAGTGCCTACCAAACTATCTTTAAACTTTCTGTTATTTGGTGTGAGCCTATGAGTTTAACTGTCAAATTTTCCAGGAAAAGATAAAATAAATAAATAAAACTAACCCCCAAAAGGGCCAAATTTTAAAGAATAATATGTATATGTACACACGACTCTTCAAATATTATACAGAAAGTTAACAGTTATTCCCAGAGCAATCCTGATCTTCAGTGGGGATGAACAAGCTTCCATTAGCAATGCAGGGTCCCATTCCCCAGGCCTAGACCCTCACTACCCCTATGACTGGTCCTATACACCACCCTAATTAGCTCTGCAGCTTTTTTCTCTCTCTCTCCAAATCTATCTTAATATAGCATTCCATTTTTCAAGATTGACATACATATGCCTAAGATACACACTCTTAGGACAAAATATACCAAGTAAGCTAGTGATTATTCCACTTCAAAATTCTCTATCTTCTCTATCTTATATTGATAAGATATATGCTATCTAACTCCAAAAGGATATGCTGAGGTTTACTGGGTCGATTTGTTTCCAAAATCTAGTGCAAACTTTCGCACCAGGTGCCAGAGGTAGGAGAAGTCGTGTTAATATTATCCTTACCCTTACAGGATGTATTTGATAGATAAACAATCTCTGAAACAAAGTTAATACCCTTTCTCACTCATTCCAAGAAGAGTCTGCTATCCCTAGAACTTGCTCCATAGAGATGTTAGAACAGGTCTTCTGTTTCCAAACTTGGCCTCATATCTGGAGCAGCTCCTTCAAATGATATCTGTTCTTTCTCCCTTTAATGAAACTATTATTCACTCTGTTCTTTTTAGATTTTCCTTTGTAAGATTGTAAGATAAACAAATGTTCACTTTGGAAAACAGAAAAGTACAAAAGAGAGGGAAATAATGTTCACTACCACCCCATACCCCTGTAGTACCTTTTGTTAATAGTTTAGCTAATATTTTCATTTAGTTTATTTGTTTCAGGTGTTTTTCTGTCCATATCTTTAAATATGATTAAATATAACTCTCTATAACAATTCACTACTCTGTTTTCCCTTACCATAAATGCTGTTGCTATCATAAGAATATCATTTACTTAACCATTTCTTCCCTGTTTAACAGCACTGCTTCACTGCTTAGAAACTGTATGATGAGAATCTTTGCAAATAAATCTTCATCTGGATGTACAACTACTTCCTTGAAACAGAATATCAGGAGTAGCATTCCTATGTCAAAAAATATGATCAATTGTAAGGCTCCTGATATATGAAGCCAAAGTGATTTTCAGAAAATACCAATTTATAATACAAACCAGTAGTTCATGAAAGTACTCTTTAATCACAACCTAATCAATAAAGGTCAGACTCTCATTCATTTTGCTAATTTAATACACAGAAAGTGGCATCTTACTGCAGTTTTCACTTGTATTTTTTAAGAATATAATCCAGGGGACTTCCCTGGTGGTCCAGTGGTTAAGATTCTGTGCTTCCGATGCAGAGGGTGAGCGTTCGATCCCTGGTTGGGGAACTAAGATCCTACGTGCCACGTGGTGTGGCCAATTTAAAAAAAAAAAAGAAGAATAGAATCTATTCTTTATAGAGGCTAAAATGAGACTTAGCTTTCCCCCAGGATCTTTGACATGGGTGGCCCCATGAACTTGGTCTGGTCTTTCTGGCCAAAGCTTAGTCACCTCTACTTCATCACCTCATAAATGGAGGCCATTACCACCTAAGCAGTAGACTGCTCTCCCTGGGACACACCTACCATCCCGGTGGCAGACAGCTCAAATGGGGCCACCAGAAAGCCAGCCTGACTAGTCTTTCCCTCCCCATAACTAGCAAGAGAAGCCAAAAACACTGGGCTACGGTTTCACAGATTTCCGCAGAAACTTCAACTGTTCTTAATAATACTTTTCTCAATCCTCCTGGCACCCATGATACAGTTCAACGCAGTACTATTTCTGAGTTGCCTAGTACTTATAACACAAACTCTATGTCTGTGTATATTATGCATATAAAGTACTCATGTTCTTACCCTTAATAATTAAGTTACTACCAGGTACATATCAGTCTGTGTATGTGTGTGTATGAAGGACACAGTCTCTTAACCTTATTATCTAAGTTTTCCCAAACACATGTGAAAGGATAAAAGCATTTCATTGCTATTAGTTCAAACTAGTGACAGCAATAAAACTAATACAAATAAAATCACGGAAAACTGACCCTTCCACTCTTCGCATACAGAGAAAGGGGGAGGGACAGTTCAAGTGTTTTGATTCTAGAATCATACAGAGAACTTAAAGTAACTTGAAGGGCATGTCTTTTATAAAATTATCTGTAACATGGAAGGTTCAGATGAGGCAAACTGATAGCAGGTTTTTCTTTTCTTATGTTACTTACACATGATGAATGATAAAGATTGTTGGTCATAGCCTCGGTGATCTATATTGAAGATACTAAGCCCAAAAGCTAGTGCCCTTGTCCCTTATGCAGAGTAAATGCACTGGTAGCTCTAAGCTATCTTCCCAACAGCCAGGATCTTCCAGGTACATAAAGGTGGAAGAGGAGAGGTGATGAAGTATTTAGTCTTCGATGGTTTTAAACTTTAAAATAAATTTATTGGTGGTAGTCCATAAACTCAACACTGACTTACAAAAGGCAGAAATGGCCTTAAAAAATTAAAAGGCCTCAGCTACCTTACTGTGGTTCTAATAAATAACTCATTTACTGGGTTTCTCTAGAGACGGCACTCTTGCGTAGGACAATCAGTAACTCAGTCCTGTCCTGATAGCTCTTTACCAACAACTACCCATTTCATTGCCTTTGCTTAAGCTTTCCTTGCCTAACTTCAAACTTTTCCATTCCTATTACAAGATTACAGATTTTCTTGAAGTTTGCTCAAGGAGATTAATTCATTCTGTATGCCTTCCATACAACACAAGCACACATGAACAGTCTTCAAATGAACAACAATCTTGCCATCTATTCATTTACATTTTGAATACTATACTCGAAATAAATTGAGTAAAGTATGCCTGTTAAAAGAAGACTCAACAGAAAGCAAGACTGCTGTATGTCTCCTCTCCTCATAAATATACACCTACCTTCCCCTGAAATTCTTAAAAGATCCATTCAAATATTGTCCAAAAGATACTTCAAAGCTTGTTAAGCACCAAACTGCCTTAACTGATTGTATTTCAAAGATATTTACTTTAAAAATTCTTCAACCCATTCTCTATAGTTAAAAAAAAAACAGTGGCATCAATCACAACACTAAGTTAATTCAGTTAAAAGCCAACCAGTTAAATACAGCAGCAGTATGATCTGACAATATGACGACTAACCAAAACCCTCCAGCTAAAACAAACCTATTAAACAATAGAAAGAAATTTACCTGACTTTCCAAAGTCATTTTTAATCTTACTAGAGAAAGCAATCATACAGTAGATAATATGATTAAACATGATGTATTAAAAGAGTCTAAAGAACAGAACAAAGATAGATAGATAGATAAATAGACAGGTTTTTAAAGCTTCATTACCTACCAAGTGCTTCCAACAATCCCCAGTGCTTTGGCAGACAGCATTTTAAGGAAACAGCCTATGCATCCCATAGGCTCAACCCACATTTCCTGACTTCTATGACAAAGATTGTCATTAACCTACCAAGATCACCAGGAGTGCAGTACCAGTGTGGCCATACTTAAATAAACCTTTCATCTACTTGAGCAAAACAAAAACACTGTGAAACTGGAATGGCAGGTCATACAACTTAGCACTATTATACATTGGTTTCACATGAGACCGCCTAACTAATCAGCGTACCTGAGACTCATACAGGAACGCAAACACATGTAACTTGCACAAACTTGGAAAAACAAGAGCTAATCAATTCAAGTAATTTTTAGCAGAATAACTTACTCTAAGATTATGTAAACCATACTCTGAATAAATGTCTAAAGTCCCATAGGTTATATGTTATTGCTATATTTTGATGCAAAAAAAGACCCAGATTTTCTATTTATAAAGGTCTTTACTGAGCTCTTCTATAAGACAATTAGTAAGTTTGTGACATTCCTGGATACAAGTTTTCTCGTTCTCACCAATTCTCCTTTGTAGACATCACTTGTAAATTTGATTTCTTCAATAAATATATTTATCATTTTAAATTCCTTTAAAATTTCCCTTAAATAAAATTCTAAATGAAACAAGTGGTTTCTAGAATATTTCACTGTCCTTATTATAAGAAAAACTTTATTAATATCAGTGATTAAAAAAGCAATCAAAGCTTGCTTACAAAGATAGGAATTAGGGGGAAAAAAACCCTCAGTAATATTCAAGTATTCAAGACCATGCACACGACCATTAATCTTTAAATATGAATAGGAATATACATTTCACGTTAAATATCTTTTCATTCTAAAACATAACTTTTAATTTTCATTTCCCTGATATCAAACTCGATACCCTACCAGAATAAATAAAATTTAAAAGAGAAAAGGATTAATAAGACCAACAATGTTGGATGTGAAGCAACTAGAACCCCATACATTGCTGATGGGAATGAAAACTTGTACAAACACTTGAAAAACCGATTGGCAGTACCTACTAAAGCTCAACTTACATTATTCTCAAGACCCAGGATTTCAATCTTGGGTGTATACCCAAGAGAAGTGAGCATAAAACATGTATAAAACTAAAAACATGTAAAAGAATGTTCATAGCAGCTATATTCTTAAAAGCCAAAAATGGAAATGACCCAGATGTCCATCAATAAGATGAATACAAAAATGTTAATACAGTCACATAATGGAACACCATACAGCAATGAAAAAGAAGAAATAAACACTGTGCTACAACATGGATGAATCTCACAGATGTAATGCTGGGGAAAAGAAGCCTGGTACCAGAGAGTACATTCTATATGACTCTATTTTTATAAAGTTCAAGACTAGGTAAAACTACTCAAGGAGGAATCAATATCTATGGGGATAGACAGCAGAAAAGTGGTTATCTTTGGGAGGATACTGATGAGAGGGGGCACACAGAGAGTCTCCTGGGGTGCTGGAAATGTTTTCTGTAGGGATCTGGGTAGTATTCGCAAAGGTGTATACATATTTACACACATATACAAACTCATCTGAGCCATAGTCTGTCTTACCCCTTACTGGCTTCCTGACCTTTATAAGTTACTTAACCCCTCTACATCTAACCTTTTCCTGTATAGGATGGGGATAATACCTTTGATACAGGGTTGATAATTAGATTATAAAACATTCAAAAAATGGCAATTACTATTATTACCTGCTTTTTAATTTGCATCATCAGAGGAACATGGTGAAAGGATCTACGAAAGTCAATAGTAAAAAGAAATAACCTGCAGTCATGGGAAAAAATCAGACACAAGTTTTCAAAATCTGGACAGGTCTGATGCCATATAGTATAAAAGCAAAAACACAACTCAACAAAAATTCATGTGCAGTCACAAGAAAAGGAGAAATTTTATGTAATCTTAAAAGGCGTGAATGTGTACAATACACTTATGAAAGATTTCAGTTGAAGTGTTCAGGTAAAATCAAAGCAATTCTAACACCTAAGGCTTACGTGGAAAAGGCAGTTATACAAAGCAAATAGATAAGAAATTAATAATTTCTTATTAATTTTAGTAATTTTCTCTCCTAAATAAAAACTTTTAATTAGCTAATTTGTTTTAAAGCCTCTCATACTACCATTTACTTAAGAATGGTCAGCACAGAAAATAGTTCTAACACTAAGGAGGGATTTATTTAATCCCAAATTGCTCCATGTTTAAATTGCATTGTTTAAATTACAACTTTAGCAAAGGTGTTATATTTTTAACATATTTAAACTCCATGTTTAAATTACAACGTTAGCAAAGGTGTTATATTTTTAACATATTTTTTCCTGGATTTTTTTCTTATAATAATGGTCAAAAGTAAAATTATTACTTATAAGTTGTTTCTGCATATAGCAACAACAGCATAAAGCTCTCTTACTAAAACAAAACAAAACAGAATTCTAACTTGACCAACGCAATGCCAGAATGCTAAATTTAAAAGCTTAAAATAACCTAACACAATACAGTACAGCACATAAGTAACTGCAAACGGTCATTTCAATATTCAAACTTTTACTACAGCTTGCACGAGTCTTTGAATTTATTCTGATTCAAAATTCTAGCTTGCTCAAATATAAAATGCTACTAAAAATGTTAAACTAATTTGTAAAACTACTACAACTGTATAAATTATACACACAGAGATGTTTTCCTTTTTACAGTTCTCTTCAGTTCACTAAGAAAATTTATAGCTAAAAGTAAATGAGATAATCCTGCTTTAAGCTAGTATGTCTAAAATTACTGCTATGTATTAATTTGTGTCAACTTTTTAAAAGCCTAACACTTTGATGTTATTTTCATAGCTACATTTTTTTCTGGCATTAAACTGCATACTAGCTACATTTTTTTTCTGGCATTAAACTGCATACTAGCAGAAAAACCAAAGTAAAAATCAGACTTTATCCAAGTTCATTTTAAGCTAAGCTTTAATTTTCATTTAAGCTTTATCTTTCAAGGCTCACATTTAAATTTTCAAAACAAACCTCATATTCCATAAGGTAGCAATCAAATACATTGTTAACAAAATCATTAAGATGTTACAGTCCCGGCAAAGGCACTATGAAAAAATGCGTTTTCACACGCAGAAACAAGTTACAGTTTTAAACAATAAACCATGACTTACATCATGAAATGAACAGAGATGCTGAAAAGGTTAGAATGAAAGTCTCCTTCAGGTCAACAGGATTTACTTTTATATTCGTGTTTCATGAATTCGTTTACTAAGGTTTGAAAAAACACCACTTATGAAAAGCAGTCACTATGTGATGATGGAGGCCATTTTAAGACTTGTAAATCAACTCTTTTACTAAAAGCACGAGTATATAGTAAACGGTAACTGGAATTCAAAGAGGTCAGGGATGAAGCCAACACAATTGCTTGTAGCTACAACTGGACAAAGTAAATATTCCAAAATTTTTCAGATCTCTAGCAGTGTTTTTAAAAAGCTAGTCAATTTTTTTTTTTTTTCGGTTAAAAACACAACTACACTTGTATCTGAGCAGAGAATATCTGTGCCGAGTTTAAGCCTACTATGAACTCAAATGGCTAGATTTGTAAGCAGGTTTAAAACTATGCTCAATAATTAAAAGAAAACCACCTACACGTAAATACGTTCCACAATACCACGATACACTACAATATGACTGAGTCTATTTCAAGAATGCTGGTCTGACTAAAACTTTTTCCCAACTTATTCCTAATTCTAGATATACAGATGAGTCTTTTTCTGTGGAAATTGATAGAAAATTCTACCAAAATCCCCTTTGACTGCTTTAGTCATAAGTTTTGTTGTTGATACTACCGTTTTCTGGGGAGGGTGGCAAGTACTTCAAAAAAAAACACAAAACTTATAATGTGTATTAAGGTATATGACATAAGATATACTGCTATTTAAATAGATTTTTAACAGCAAATGTCATGCTTCAATCAAACTAATTTTTTTTTCCACTTTAAATAACTCACAAGTGACCAATGCTTGCTTTGGTGCTCTGAATACTCTAAGTTTATTTAATCTTGAAAGATCAAGCTCCGGGAGTCCATAGTTCAGAGAAACACATGCTTTACAAAACCTGGGAAACGGTTGCTTAACACAGAGAGGAGTAAAAAGCACTGAAATCATCATATATTGGAGGTGGGAAGTACATTATTCTTCTTCACAGAGGACAGTGCCTATATTTTAGTCATTACCTTGAGTCATCAAAGCAGGCTTGAAAGGAAAATGTTATTACCTTCACTTTACAAAAAGAAACGGAGAAAACTTAGTTTTAAAAACTTGACTAAGGTCTCACTGCTGGTGGCAAAGCAAGGATTCAAACCTAAGATTTCACATTCCACATTCCAACTTCTTTCCACTCTACCTTTACCCACTGCAATATTTGGTTGTCGCGTTTATCAAAGAGCTGGCAGGACCGGTCTTTGCCAGCTGCTTGCAAGGCATGTTCAAAGACTGGACTCGGCTAATAAGCCGACGCCAATGAATGAATGAAAAGACTCAAAAGCAAACTGAACAAACTCAAGGACAGTCGCAAGCGTGCATTATTACATCGATGTATATCCCGCCGTATACAGCGCCGGTGCTGTAAAATCCCCGCGGGGCTGCATCCTTCCCAGATCCCCCAGCTCTCCGCTGCTACGGGATAGAAGCGTCTCCGGAATCCTCGGGGGCAAGTGTGAGGCAGCAAACTCTGCTCTGTCCTCAGCACTGGCCTGAGAGGTTAAGCCTCTCGCTTAGTCAAAGCAATTATTTCCCTTATAACCTGCTCAGCTGGGTTCTCTTTTGCAGACTGCCAGGCGATGTGAATGTCCATTCGCAGCAAAAATGTCACAGCACGTTTCTGAAGCACCTGCAGTTCGCCAGTATGCCGAGGCATGGAGGTTTGAGAACCACTGGCCTGGGCGCCTCTGAGGACATAGCCAACCAAGCCGGGACACGGGCAGTGAGCTCGGCAGTCCTGAAAGCCACCAGGCCCTCCATCAGCTTGTTCAGCCAGGCCATTTCACAACTATGTGCCCCGTGCCTGACCAACATGGCATACCTATTTTCTAAGAGTGGGTATTACTGGTCGGTTATCCTGTCATGCAATAAATTCTTTTTCACACATATGCTTATTAATTGTGAATTTCATTTCTTCCTTCCTTCTTTTCACCATTTCCTCTACGTATCAATCACCTCCGTTTTCCTTCTGCTACTACCCTCCTCCAGCTCTTCATAATTCCACCATTCAATAACCTCTCCACTAACTAGTCTCTATAAACAGTCTCTTCTATATACTGCTGCCTAACTGATCTTTAAAAGGAGCTTTCACATGGGGAGGAGTAGTGTTTGGGATTAGCAGATGCAAACTAGTATATATAGGATGGATAAACAACAAGGTCCTATTGTATAGCACAAGGAACTATATTCAATAGCCAGTAATAAACCATAATGGAAAAGAATATGAAAAAGTATATAAAAAAAAAATAAAATAGCTTTCATCACGTCAAACTCTTTCAATAGGACTTCCCTGGTGGCTCAGTGGTTAAGAATCCGCCTGCCAATGCAGGGAACACGGGTTCGAGCCCTGGTCCAGGAAGATCCCACATGCCACGGAGCAGCTAAGCCCATGCACCACAACTACTGAGCCTGCACTCTAGAGCCCGCTGGCCACAACTACTGAGCCTGCGTGCCACAACTACTGAAGCCTGTGCGCCTAGAGCCCGTGCTCCGCAGCAAGAGAAGCCACCACAATGAGAAGCCCATGCACCACAACGAAGAGTAGCCCCCGCTCGCCACAACTAGAGGAAGCCCAGGCACAGCAACGAAGACCCAACACAACCAAAAATAAATAAATAAATAAATTTATTAAAAAAAAAAAAAAAACAACTCTTTCAATAGCTCTACATTGTGAACTAAATCCATTCTTAACACCTCTGCCATTTTTTTAAAATTAATTAATTTATTTTATATTTATTTGTGGCTGTGTTGGGTCTGTTGCTGCGCACGGGCTTTCTCTAGTTGTGGCGAGAGGAGGCTACTCTTCGTTGCAGTGCGCGGGCTTCTCACTGTGGTGGCTTCTCTTGTTGCGGAGCACTGGCTCTAGGCACGCGGGCTTCAGTAGTTGCAGCATATGGGCTCAGTAGTTGTGGCTCGCGGCTCTAGAGCGCAGGCTTCAGTAGTTGTGGCACACGAGCTTAGTTGCTCCGCGGCATGTGGGATCTTCCCAGACCAGGGCTCGAACCCGTGTCCCTTGCATTGGCAGGCAGATTCTTAACCACTGCGCCACCAGGGAAGTCCCTGCCTAACTTTTAATGCCTAATTTGTATCCTCCCTAATTATTTATCCAACCTAATTTCCTACTTCAGATGGACACCAAAGAACCAAATCGGCCTCTATAATCAAAAAATCACAAATCGGACCAAGCCAGCCCTCCTGCTTCCTAACCCTACATTTGCCAACTTGACCTCTGAGGGTATCAAAACATGTCATTCCCACATTGGAAACTTTCAGCAGCTCCCCACAGCTTATGTAAATTCAAACTCTTCAATTAGACATTGAAAACTCTCCATGATCTGGCCCCAAAATATCTTTCCCATCTTCTTCTTCCTACAACCAAGGGACATCCCGTTCTCTAATGACACAGGGTTCTCAGCCTTTCCTGGCAGAGGTCAATCACCCTGGCCTTCCCTGTATCTATGTGTCACGATGCTCAACTTGGATCCAGATCCCTGTTACCTCTACCTGGTAACATCCTTCCCGTCTTTCAAGGTTCTGCTCCTACTCATGACCCGTGATCTCACCTCTGAAAATTAGATCTCTCTAGTCTGTTTCAAAAAAACTTTCTTTATACAGTTTATGAGGCTCTGTCTTGTATTTCAGTTATACTGGTTCACATGTTTCATCTCCTCTTTTAGAGCATGAAGCTCTTAAGGGCAGGGGGCTCTGGCTTGATCTTTACATCAATCCTAATAACTCGTCGTACGTAGCTCAGGACCTTTCTTGAAATACCTGTTAGACATCATAAATGCTGATAAATGGAGTGTATCTGGATCCCTGGCAAAGCCATCATATACTCTACCTGGTAAACATGGTAGGAAATAAAATATAAGCAAAATGACCAAAAATTATCAAAAAGTCTCAAAATTATCAAAAAGTCAAAACTTTTAAAAATGCAGACTGCTGACAGCACTTAATATTTTCATCCTGCTCTGGTGGCATCAGTTATCTCTGCCCACATAAACCACGGTCATTTCCTCACTCGCCCTGCACATGGTTCCCTCATTCCTGCCTCCATGAGCTCTGCGCACACGGCCCCCCAACACTTGCTTACCCCTTCCTTCAACGTCCACAATAAGCTTTCTCGGGAACCATGTAACACATTCACATTTGTGCCGCAACGTCTGCTCCCTAGAGGGTAGTGCTGAGGTCGCTGCTCTCAACCATGGCAGAGCCGGCTGCTACCAGAAAGTGTCTGTCTGCCAATGAAACCACTGCACTAAAACAGCTGAACAGATTTTACACGGAATCTGTTGTCATCGTTGTTTTAATTGAGGTAAAATACACGTAACACAGAATTTACCATCTTAACCATTTTTATGTGTACAGTTCAGTAGCGATAAGGGCATTCACACTATTGTGCAACAAATCTCCAGAATTCTTTGCCCCTTGCAAAACTGAAACTCTGTACTCATTAAACAGTAACTCCCCATTTCCATTCCTCACTACCCCCTGTCCCTGGCAATCACCATTCCACTTTCTATCTATGAATTTACCCTAGGTACCTCAAGGGAGGAGAATCATGCAGTATTTGTCTCGTTGTGACTGGCTTATTTCACTCAACACGCTGTTCTCAAGGTTCATCCATGTTGTCAGAATTTCCTTCCTTTTTAAGGCTGAATCATATTCCATGGTAGGTAGAGACCACAATTTATTTATCCATTCATCTCTCCATAAACACTGAGTTGCTTTCATCTTTTGGCTATTATGAATAATGTTGCTATGAACACAGGTGCACAACATAGGGTTTATTTTGTGAAAACCCAAGAGCCACCCCTGAGGGGCTGTGTGAAAAGAGGACAAAGGTACCTCCAAAGGGGAAAAACAAAGTCACCTTACAAAGCAGCCGAAACTTAGAGACAAGTGCCCCTTACAAATACTGATGGAGACAGGTCCGTATGCCTGAAGATGCCATGGACCAGGAGCTGCTCACAAATTAGGGCTTAGCGCTAACATAAACTCATTACTATTTTTTAATATGTGGTATGGACCGAATACTGACAACTATAAGAGTAATCCTATGTACACACACACACACACACACACACACACACACACACACGATGGCTCCCCCAGCCTTGCTGAGGAGAATCACTAATCACAAACAAGCAAGTCCCCACTACTGCTCGTCTGGAGCACGCTAGGAAAGTTGTCCTTGAGAAAAGGAGCTCCTCTAACACTGGCACTTGTGATATTCAGTGTGGGGCTCACATTTCCCATCAGGCAACAGTACTGTCTCTCTCCTCTTCTTCCACATTCCCAGCTTCAACCGTGAACTTGGACACAGCTCTCACTCTTAGCCCCAGATCTCCAGGATGAGAGGGTAGAATTCGTTCTTGATCCAGACAAGTTTCTACTGCAGGGCTGCTCACAAAGCCGGAGGAGGGCCCCTCACAGCCAGACGCTGTCCCACTGCACGCCTCCCAAACAGCGAGAAGAGCAAGAGGGTGAGAATTCCTGCCAGCACGCCCCTCCCAGGGCTCCTTGTCTGGTCAGCAAGAGCATGGGAGGAAGGGGTCTGACAACGAAAAGAATTCCGACTCAACTTTCCACGAAAGATCTTTCTGGATAGGAGCAGAGGATGCTGATTAAGAGCAGAAGTGGTGGGACTTCCCTGGTGGCGCAGTGGTTAAGAATCCGCCTGCCAAGGCAGGGGACACGGGTTCGAGCCCTGGTCCAGGAAGATCCCACATGCCGCAGAGCAACTAAGCCCGTGCGCCACAGCTACTGAGCCTGCGCTCTACAGCCCGCGAGCCACAACTACTGAGCCCGCGTGCCTGGAGCCCGTGCTCCGCAACGGGAGAGGCCGCTACAGTGAGGGGCCCGCGCTCGCCGCAGCTGGAGGGGGCCCACGTGCAGCAGCAGAGACCCAATGCAGCCAAAAATAAATTTTAAAAAAAGAGCACTAGTGGTGGAGGCAGACCGCTGAGATCCGCACACCAGCTGAGGGACCTGACTCCTTTGTGCCATCTGCAAAACAGGGGTAATGATCATACCCACTTCAAACCGGGGTTGCTATCAGGATTTAAGTAAACGAGTTAGTTGTGGGTTTTTTTTGTTTTGTTTTGT
Source organism: Balaenoptera acutorostrata (assembly GCF_949987535.1). Taxonomy (NCBI): domain Eukaryota; kingdom Metazoa; phylum Chordata; class Mammalia; order Artiodactyla; family Balaenopteridae; genus Balaenoptera; species Balaenoptera acutorostrata. Next base: position 67,408,900 of record NC_080080.1, on the reverse strand, counting down.
TTTTGTTTTTGTTTTGGCCACGTGGCACTGGCATTGTGGGATGTGGGATCTTAGTGCCCCAACCAGCAATCGAACAGTCGCACCCTGCAGTGAAAGGGCGGAGTCTTAACCACTGGACCGCTGGGTAAGTCCCAGTGAGTTAGTATTACTGAAGCACTTAGAACAATCAACGCTTGTCCCGTGGTAAGCACTATACAGGCATTTGTAAAATAAACAGGTAGCTGAAGTTCTATGAAAATGACCAATACTGCAAAGGTACAATGAAGTCCAGGCACCTCAACCAATTTTTCAATGTGTACATTTCTCAGCATACACATGCAGAACCACGAATCAAAGTATCTATCACTAAAAAGTCAGTAAAACTGATTGCGATGATGCATGCATGGGGAAAAAAAGTGTCTTCACTGATTTGTTAATTACTAATAAATACTATTTAAACAAAGATAAGAAAATAGATATTACTCATGAATATTTCTATTTAGTATTTATAATATTACTTGTTAGCTTCATACTTGTTTATATTCTTTTACTTAGTGAATTCTAACCTCTGGTAAAATAGAGCCTGGGGATTAAGCTACAAGATTTTTCACAACCCTGGCAGATACATAGAGAAAGGACAAAAGAAAGACCTGAGGCCAGATTTTCCAATACTCAGATGCATTCCATTTAATAATACAGTCAATACCATGTTGTCTCCTCTATGTATTTTGTGCAAATGTTACATTTCAAGTATACACCAACTTTCAATTCTGTACAGATCTCTTTTTTTCTATGACAGTGACTTCCAAGGTACAGTTGATAAAACCTCCTAGGATTCTTTTCTCTCAAAAAGAAAGTAAGGACTTTTTGGAATCATGCTAAGATTTGAAGTTGTTTTTTAAGTCTGTTGTTAACTGCTACAGAACTCAGTAATACACCTGATACTTCATATGAAACAGTATCACATACAGAAGTAGTTATTCAACCAGCCAACCTTTTCTAAATGATTTGCCTGTTTTGACAAACCAATGACAGTTAAATTAAGTTCCTTGTAATTTTAAAATTCAAAATATCTGAATTTTTTAAAATTAACCACACTAATGCAGTCATTTTCAGGATCGTGAACATTCAATAGAAAGCAAAACAAAACAAAAAACCGTCAAACAGTCCCTTAGGGCTTGTAGAAAATCAGAGCTTCTCTTATCATCTTTATAAGTCAGTTTTGAAGATCTAAGTTTTCAGAAAATTCAAAATAATTCTATAAATTATTTCCCTTAAAGTTTAAAACGTGCAAATACTGCTTTATGTTCTTCACAATGTTTATACCAATTCAAATAAAACTACTCTTGTATTAAGACATTTTTAGTTTAATATTGCATTTTCATTACTTTGAAGGAAACCTAAATAAGTTAGCTTCTTTCTCTGATTCTACACCTACAAATACATTTTAATTTAATCATCCTAACACTAACATGATTGCCAGATTTTCATATGCTGAATTACTGCCAACCTGACAACATTCTGGAATACGTTAGATACTGCAGGTGTGCCAGAACACACACATAGTAATATTAACCCATTATTATTTCATGCGATTTGTTTTTTTTCAATGATAGATTTCTCCCTATCCCACAAATTAACATATTTTTCTCCCTTTGCAATTACTTACACATATACACACACACACACACACGCCCTACAGAGTTAAAAATCTCTTCTGGAATATTGTTTGGCTAAGCAGCAAAATTTACGGGTAAGGTAGATTCCAAATATGCTTTTTAACACATATAATATATAAGTAATGTCACTGGATAAAGTACATGAAGATAGTATTTCAGAAATAACAGCCTAGAAGCCACTAACCATTAAATTATATTCTATTTCACTACAGGCACTAAGCAGAAAAGATAAATATTTAATATCCTCTTATGGTCAATAAATTTGAATTATTTCAGCAGTCACTGCAAATACATTAGCAAATGCCTCAAGTTATGATCCATAGGTTAGTAAACAATTTTCAAGGGACAAAGTCACTAGTAGAACTGAAGTTTATTCAATGTCTCAGATCAAATGTTCCTTTAAAATTTATGTTTTTATCAATGAAATCGGTGCAAAGTTTCTACTTCTGCCCTTTCTGGTCCTTATCATTCTGCCACACATAACACACTTCTAGAATGTCACAGCTAAAATAATGGATGAATCTTCCCATACCATTACCATATTAAAGATAATCAAAAAACTCAAAGAATCAGTGATGATTTACACTGGCACATTAACATGGGTGACCAGTGTAAAATGCTGAGAACAAACAAGCCCTAACTTCTCTTTCATTAAGAACCTGAGTTTTGGGAATTCCTTGGCGGTCCAGTGGTTAGCACTCGGTGCTCTCACTGCCGGGGCCTGCACTAAGATACCGCAAGCCTCACGGTGCAGTCAAAAAAAAAAAAGAAAAGAAAAGAAAAGAATCTGAGTCTTATTTGAAGCTTTCACTCTAATTCAGGGTTAAAAAAAAAAAAAGTGAAAGAAGATATTCAACATGAGTTTCACAAAGAAAATAATCTTCCTAGAAAAAAGTGTTTCCAAAATCCATTTTAGGGTTGACTGTTTGGAACTCAGGATGCTCTCTCCCATGAACAGTGTTATAAATGGTTATGAGGTGGCCTCAGACTAGCAACAAAGGCCTTTTTAATCCACATATTCTATTTGTGCAGTACTAGCATACATTTACAGTTCTGTAAAAGCTAACCGCCATGAGTAAAAACATTCCAATAAGAAAACTCACAGAATCCCCATCAGGGGTGTCAGGAAGCTCCTACGCCCCAACCTGGCCGCAGTGGGACAGAGGCCATGACCTGCCTGCCCGCCCCTGGACCCTGAAAGGAGAATGCCGGGCCTCCTCCCACCCCCCCCCCACCCCCCCGCCACCCCGGCAGTGGGCAGGGGTTCCCGCAGGGCCAGAGGGGAGGCACGCTGGGGACAGGAGATGGTCTAGGAAAGACGATGGCGCGGGAAGTGGTGGTGAACGTTTGAGAGAGGCTGAGCACCAGGTCGAGGACGGGAAGTTTTGAGCTTGAGGGGAGACAGCCACGGGTAAGACCAGTGGGTCCAGTGGGGCTAACCAGTGGACGACCAGTGGCCTGGGCCAGCCTGCTGCCTCTTTCAACTCTCTTCACTGGTCACCTCTGCCCAGAATGCCACTCTTCTGGCCGGCTACATAACAGACACAGCCTTCTCTCTGTCTTCCTTAACTACAAACCCTCCAGATCGCTAAGGATTTCTGCTGCTAATAACAACAGCAGCTAGAGTGTGAAATGGGCCCTCTTATGCCTGGACCAGTGCTGAGTCTTTTTTGGAGGCAAATGAGACAGACTTCATTCCAGAAACTGGGACCAGGCGGGAGTGGAGCAAAGACGACGGCTGCTCTCTGGACCAGGGCAGGGATAAAAGTGAGACTGAGGGGAGAAGAGGTTCCAACACTGGGCCACAGAACAGGGTAGAGGGCTCCCAAACTGTTGGAAGGCTCACAAAACAAACCCAGATTACGTAAATCAAGGCCTGCTTTTATTAACAAAACTTCAGCTATTCAAAAGACAAAACGGAGTTCTAAACAGTATTATAAAAAATAAACACTTAACTGTCTCAAAAAGGCAGTTTAGTTTATTTCTTGTAAAATGTGTCTCAAGTGGAGTTAATGTTAACATGCTCTTTTCAACTGCTGATGTCAGAGCGGCAGTTTTGTAGTAAATTACAGTGGCCGAGATCATCTACAAGTAATTTACCGTCCAAGTTCTCCAATCACACCTGGAAACAGTTATGGCTGTCATGCCATGTATGTTAATAGTTAGGAAGCGGGGCCTGTGGATTAACCACATCTGAAAAGTTAAATTATCATTTCATATAACTCCAAAGGATCACAAATAACGCAATATGGTTACTCCCCTGGGGTAAAAAGGCAATGTGTGACATATGGGGATATAGGGATAAATAATCACTCCAAATCACAGACAGTTTTTTCAAAGAATTTATAAATGTGCTATGCACGCTTTATAAATTTTTCTCTGCTCAGAAGTTGTCTTCAAATTCAGAAATGTGATTTTTCAGCCAGATAAAATTTCAAAGCATTTTTTAAGAAGGATACTTGGATTAACAGCACGTGCACCCAAACACTACCCTAATGTGTACTTTCTTCTCTCTGCGAGGGCGGGCACGGGGCTACAGAAACTAGTCAGCACAAAAACAATGAACAGCAGCCGTCTGATAGCACCTAAACCTTAACTTATAGAAATACATATAATGCTTGGATCCATTCCAAGTACCTTGTAAAATCCTATTAAAATGATGAATTGCTCATAATTTAGATTTGTTTTAGCTGTAAACTTCTAAATGTAGCACAAGCATTAAATCCCTCTCTCGAATCTATAATAAATGTCAACTTATTTTGCATAGTATTTTCTGCTACTGCTCTCCGAATCACAGATTTTTTTTTTTTTTAATTAATATTCACCCACGGGAGCTCCCTGGTGGTCTAATGGTTAGGATTCGGTGCTTTCACTGCCGTGGCCCAAGTTCAATCCTTGATCAGGGAACTGAGATCCCACAAGCCGCAAGGCGTGACCAAACTTTACAAAAATAAATAAATAAAATTAATATTCACCCAGACTCAAAAGAGATCTTCTCCAGTACCCTCAAAATGTTTTGAGTGAGTGAGGCCAAAAAAAAAAAAAAAAAAAAAAATCCAGGTGATTTGCCTAAGGTCAAACAGTGCCAAAGGCTGGAGCAAAAAGTGACTTCGGGTTCACACAGCCAGCTAGCAGCAGCAGGGCCAAGGTTGGCAGGGGGTTAGAACCAAGGCTCCTGAGTCCAGGCACCCTGCCCCCCCCGACACCAAACTGCACCTCCCACCCCACCCCTGCTACTCCTGTCCAAATACAAAGAACTGCGGTGCCTGCTGTCTTTTCATGAAATGACACTTCCTTCTAAGAGAGTTACCTTTACTATGGGAAATGAGAACCCATGCTATCGTATATTCAAGAAATAATCAACTTATGTGTGTTCATCAACAGAACATACGTGGTTCCTTGTGACATTTTGAAATGCACAGAAATCTACCGATGGATTCCTGACTGTAGGTGGAATCTTCACTGTAAACGTTTAATAATAAAATGTTTAATCAGGAGTAGAACATTTTCACATGCATCTCCTTCTCCAAAGCTGCAAAGATCCTGCTTTTCTGGCCCTCGCTCTGGCCACGCCACTGCACCTGCCATTCTGACCTGTTCAATGACTTTTTAATAACTGTTCACAGCCACTGGGCATAAATATCAAAGTGTTTGCTAAACAGTAATTACTTCTCCTTCTCCTAACATCCCTATTTACAGAGATAAAGAAACTGAGACTCAGATCAAGGCCTGTGTCTGCACTGAGGGCAGTATTTTTACGTTGCTAGAGCTTAAAATGCTGATTATTGTTGAAATGATTATCAACCTGAACATGAGCTGCCTGCCTTTTTCCTTTAAAAAGATAAACACTGTCATAAGAAATTGTTTTCTTTTGCAAAATAAGGAACTTTGCTTATCATATATATCTACACCCGAAAGCCTCACTAGACGAGACACGTCAAGCAGGCAGCTGGCCCAGTGCCTAGATCATACTAAGAACTCAAAACATACCTAGAAAAGGACTGGGCTGGCGAGTCCATCTCTACACTCAAGCTGTTAGGTTGAACAGAAACCTAACTTTTATAAATGGTAGCAGGTTAATGCTTAATATAATTCCTATGTACATCTGTTCACTGTATTACTGAATCTTTTATCATGATGGAATGTCATAAATTTAATTTGCTGACAGGCTGGTGGACAGTTTAATTATGATTTTTCAACTACAAAAGCATGATTTTAATCTTTACCAATACCACCCATGTAAAATATACTGGCAGATTCACATTAAATTTTATTCACATTAAAGAAAACCATTTAGACCAATTTAATCTCCCCTTTTTAATCATCTTCATTCTGCGGACTAAGGGACAAAGAGAGTGGGATTTACTTCTGACATTTATAAATCCATACTGAAGTCACATGCATTAACTTCTATCTTAAAATTTAAAGTACCGTCATGAGTTGTTGAAATCTTTTATTTAAAAGAAATAACCAAAAGAGAGGGTGGGGGCCAACCTAGCCCTGCTACCACATCAGAAATCAATCAACATCGCTATTGCGACGCCTCAGGACTCACTGCCAGCGGAGCTTCACTATGCTAGAAAGACAGCACCTGCTAGAAAGATAGCGCCGGGAATTCCCTGGTGGCCTAGTAGTTAGGATTCGGCACTTTCACCGCGGAGGCCTGGGTTCGATCCCTGGTCAGGGAACCATCCTGCATGCTGTGCAGCGTGGCCAAAATACAAAAACTAAATAATTTAAAAAGAAAAGAGAAACAAAGAAAGCCGGCGCCAATCAGCCCAGGAGCCTGACTTGTACAACTGCAGCTACGTCTCTAGAAAGGCTAATTCTATGACGCTTCTATACTGTTAATCCATCCTGGAGTAAGCTTCTTAGGAAGAGAGTGTACGAAGTTTCACCGAAGGAAACTATAAACAGTAATCATTCAATTATTTTCAATCAGTATTTGCCGAGTGTCTGTGCTAATTGCTGAGGCAGTGAAAAAGAAAAAGCGTCAGAAACAGTTCCTACCTACTAGGAGCTTATGATCTAGTAGGTACCCAAATGGCTAAAATACAAAGTGAGATAAGTACCCTGGAAAGAACAAAGAAAAGCATTCTGCAGGTCACCAAACCTAGTCAAGAATGTCAAGATTACCCTTGACAAGCTTCCTTTCAACTGGCAGAGATGAGGGAAAGGGTATTCACTGAAGGGCAAACAGCTGGACAAAAACTCAAGTACGCAGAACAGAGAGAAAACTCTCAGGCTGGATACAAGCGTGGGTAAAGCAGTGAGGGGGAGACAAACCAAGGGAGGAACGTTTTGGGGCACTATTCTGGAAGACCTAGAAAGCTAAGGAGTTTGGACCTATTTGAAGAGGCTGGGGGACAACCAAGTAACCTGAAGCTAAGGAGTGGTCTGACCGCAGTGCGTTAGCAAGTTTAATCCTATTTCAACGTGGAAGATGAACTGGACTCAGCCAAAAGCCCAGGAGGTATTACAGTCGTCTGGTACGAAGCACGGAGGGTCTGGGTGCAGGTGGTGACAGCGGGAATGACGGGGTCGTCATGTTATACACGCGGGGCGGTCAACACTGTGAAGGCAGGCTGCACAGAGCTTGGAAGTAAGAGTCAAAATGACTGGGGTTTTGAGCCTGGATGAGTAGCAGTGCCAATTAATAGAAACCAGGAAATCTGGAGGAAGAACTGGTTTGGGCTGAGGGAAGTCAGGAGTTTCCCGTTGGTTGTGCTGCATTGAAGGTGTAAGCAAGACACCCGGGGAGAAATGCCAAGTGAGCAGTTAGAGCTTAGAAGAAAGGTCAGGTTTGGGTTATAAATTTGGGAGCCATCGAAAATAAAGGCAATGGCAAAAGGTTGGATTGGATGAGATCACTAATAAAAAGAGCATTCTGGCTTGGAAGAGAGGAAAAAATGTTTGAGAATTCCTACCTGTGAGGGATGGACAGAAAAGGGGAAGAAAAGCTAGCAATGGACACCCAGTACTGGCCAGAGAGCGAAGGAATGAAGCCAAGCTCAGTTCAGTTCAGTTCAACAGGCGTCAACGGGGCCTGTCACATGCGAGCATTAGCTGAGAGGTAAAATGATGAACAGTGAAGTCCCTACTTTAAAAATGTGATGTCAAGAAAATCAAGCCAAAAAACAGTTGCAAAAAGAACTCAGGAGGACATAATTATAGCTACAGATACAGCAGAGACTTTTAATAATCATAGAAGAAAACTATGAGCAACTTTACGCCAACAGTTGAAAACAACGTAGAATGGATAATATTCTAGAAAAATATGCATTAACAAAATTTCCTCAAGAATAAATTAAGAGGGACTTCCCTGGTAGTCCAGTGGTTAAGACTCCGCGCTCCCAATGCAGGGGGCAAGGGTTCAATCCCTGGTCAGGGAACTATTAGGTCCCGCACGCTGCAACGAAGATTCCACAAGTGGCGACTAAGACACGGCGCAGCCAAATAAATAAATAATTTTAAAAAAGAATAAATTAAGAAATAAATTACTTACAAAACAGAAATAGATTCACAGACCTAGAAAATGAACTTACAGTTACCAAAGGGGAAACTCAGGGGGAAGGGATAAATTAGGACTTTGGGATTAACAGACACACACTACTATGTATAAAATACATAAGCAACAAGGACTTACTGTACAGCACAGGGAACTGTACTCAATATCTTGTAATAACCAATAATGGAAAACAATCTGAAAAAGGATACACACACACACACGTGTGTGTATAACTGAATCACTTTGCTGTACACCTGAAACTAACACAACATTGTAAATCAACTATACTTCAATTTTAAAAAAGGATAAATAAAAAGCCTGTAATAACCATTAAAAATGAATTTTATGATCATATCACTAAATGCAAACCAGAAAAAAAAAACTATTTGGCAGACGAGGGGCAGAGGGGGGCTTCCGTAACCGGATAAAGGCCATTCAGAGGCCCAACATCACTCTGGGTGGTCTCGTCAGGCCAACTCTACTTCCCAAGTTTTAACAGGAAAAGTGACTGCATGTGCAGTCAGGTCAGCATTCCATCAAATCCTGAGTTCCATCTGACACTAAGGAAGAGCTTCATGTCATTTTTCAAATGGAAAAAACAGATTCTAACTATCTCAAATTTTCTTTAATATTATTCTATTTTGCATACATCACCTGTGAATCTAATTTTCAAGAATTTTTCAATCTATACTCCATCTCGTTGTACTAATTTCCACAAGTTTACTCTCTACTGTATGAGAGCTCTTTATTATCCTAAAACTGACTCACAAAATTTCTAGAAGCACTCTTACCCCACCCTCAATTCTAGCATGATGGAATTTGAGGAATTTATCCAAGACCACCGTATTTTAATAACCTCAATTACATCCTCCTCCTCAGTATTATGCTCTAAGGAACAAGTATTTGTAGTATACTGCTTTAAGTCCAGACACTTCATATTTTTTTTTAATTTATTTTTATTTATTTATTTTTGGCTGCGTTGGGTCTTCGTTGCTGCGCAGGCTTTCTCTAGTTGCGGCGAGCGGGGGCTACTCCTTGGTGCACAGGCTTCTCATTGGGGTGGCTTCTCTTGTGAAGCATGGGGTCTAGGCGCGCGGGCTTCAGTAGTTGCGGCTCGTGGGCTCCAGAGCGCAGGCTCAGTAGCTGTGGTGCACAGGCTTAGTTGCTCCACGGCATGTGGGATCTTCCCGGACCAGGGCTCAAACCTGTGTCCCCTGCATTGGCAGGCAGATTCTTAACCACTGCGCCACCAGGGAAGCCCAGACACTTCATATTTTTAATTAACAGAACACAGAGCACTTACCTCAGGTATGTACAAAGCATGGTTTTGCACAATGGCAAGATAACACGCTGTTCCCACACTCTTCCAAAGAATGCCTAGCATATCACGGATGTATTATTGATGTTCTTAGCACAATATTTAGAGAGAATCATCTACAACAGCTTATAGATAGTTATCCTGGTTAGAACTAAATTCAGGACTCCTCAGTTAATAAATGTAATTCATCTGATTTTCCCCTAAACAGACCACTGAAAACTATCACACGCTCAGTTTACTCCATTTCTGCTCATTATCTGCAATTAGGTTTTTTTCCTGGGGTATTTCAGCACCCTAAAAAGCTAAAATTTGAGTGTACACACACTCCTTTACACCATTTATACAAATATGAAATGAGAGTAGTCCTGGCACCCACCATTAACTCCTTGGAAACCCATACAAAATCTGAAAAAAAAATTTCCTCCAGAGAAGTGAGTTCACCACCAACACTTACTTCCTGTTTCTAAGCCAAGGTGACTTCATGAATAAGCATTCCTTCACTGTCTTACAGGAACCCAAAAAATTTTATTCCTTTTGGATTAGAACCTTGAAAGGTTTTATAAAGTTTACATAAATTAGCTTCACTGTTTGTCTCTCACCAACGTACTCCAATAATCCCCTAAAATAACACCAGTTTACCAATCAGGCAGGCTTTTCTTTTACAAAACCAGACTCAGTTAAGTTTTTGTTCCAAATGCCAGAATATTAAAATATAGCAAGACTAGCTGACAGGTGCTTTTCTGTGACTCTTCTGCAAGCTTTCTTATAATGGGACATATATTGACAACCTATTTTTATATTAACATAATTGGTATAAAGGTTGACAGGTTGTACATTCAAGCCAACAACTCCAGAACTCTACCCATTCGTTTTCTCCAAACTATTGAGTGAACCACTTTAGCAAGTGATTGACTGTATTTGTTTGCTAATTAAGCCAAGAATATTCTATCCTTTCAACAGTTCTGTCTGCTTCTGATTTTAAACAAAATTTTAGATAAAGATTCCATTTAAACATATCCCTGTTTTTTCATCCCTGAGTATATAATTTACACATGAACATCAACCAGTTCCAAGAATTACTAATGCATCTTTACCTGGGCTTTTTGACTTGAGAGGGTTTATTTGCATTCATTTTTAATCATTACAAGTAACTCTTTGATTTGATTTTGGCCCACTACATTTCTTTTTTATTTTTTTTTTTAACATCTTTACTGGAGTATAACTGCTTTACAATGGTGTGTTAGTTTCTGCTTTATAACAAAGTGAATCAGCTATACATATACATATATCCCCATATCTCCTCCCTCTTGCGTCTCCCTCCCTCCCACCCTCCCTATCCCACCCCTCTAGGTGGTCACAAAGCACCCAGCTGATCTCCCTGTGCTATTCGGCTGCTTCCCACTAGCTATTTTACATTTGGTAGTATATGTAAGTCCATACCACTCTCTCACTTCGTCCCAGCTTACCCTTCCCCTCCCCATGTCCTCAAGTCCATTCTCTATGTCTGCGTCTTTATTCCTGTCCTGCCCCTAGGTTCTTCAGAACTTTTTTTTTTTTTTTTTAGATTCCATATATATATGTGTTAGCATACGGTATTTGTTTTTCTCTTTCTGACTTACTTCACTCTGTATGACAGACTCTAGGTCCATCCACCTCACTACAGATAACTCAATTTCATTTCTTTTTATGTTGGCCCACTACATTTCTAATTTACATCTTGCACATTACACTTTCTTAATTGGGCAATGTTTGCTTTTTGTAAAAAAAAAAAAAAAAAAAAGAAAGCTATCTTCTATAATCAGGGCTTCTTCCAATTTTTCAGAAGGTCGTGAGAAGTTTCTACCCTTGCACGTGATCCAATTAATCTTATATTTCATTCTTTTTCAAGATACTCAAAACAGATTTTTAAAATAAGCTCTAGTATTCATTATGTTTTTATATCCGTTTAATTAACTTAATAAATATTTATTAAGCATCTACTATAGTCCAGGCAAAGTACTTGGAGTACTTGGTGTTTACAGTACAGTGATAACTCTCTTAATCATGAGGTTAGTACTATTCTTCTTCTTTTTAAATGAGGAAGGTGAAGCTCAGAGTGCAGAAAAAAATTACCCAATATCCCGAAGTTTATATGTGGCAAGAGTCAAAATTGGAACTCAGGTCTTTCTGACTCTAAGAATTAGGTTCTTCCCATCCTACACACTGATATAAAGCGAAATGACACACAGTCCCGACATCCAAGACGGTCACAGGCAAGTAACAAAACAATCCCAACACAACACATAAGTCTTATCAGTTTTCCTAACATCATTTTGTATTAGAAGTTTTTCTGAATTTATTTTGAGGTTTTTCCTATCTAGATTTATTAAATTAAACTATGTGCAGTTAGTTATTGACTGCCTATTACAATGAATGCAATATATACTATGTTAAGTGCTCAGGATGGAGGGCAGTGAAGAAATACATTTTATATCATGAACCAATACACAGAATAACTGAAACCAAAGTTTCAGTATTTACCATTACTACACGTGATGTACTCTCATCTATCACACTTTTCTTAATGCTGGTCACGGCCCACTAAATCCATTTACAGGTCACACTCCCCAGTTTGCAAAACACTGTCCTATAAAATAGGCTGACCAGACCAAATCTCCACTTTTGCTTCCTACTCAATCTGGTCATCCTTTATAGAGCACTTACAGCAGATAACACCCATTAAGGCTTATTTTGCTACTATGCCTAGTAGTGTTATAATAGATCATTCAAACCACCCTACACTTTAATATGTTCTCATATTTAATGATCCACTACTTTTAAGAGCTTCAAACTTCCCTAATTTGAAAATATTAGGTTGGTAGCTCAAACTATTAATGCAAATTAAATTTTACTTTACAAATACTTTTAAACAAATTAACTACAGAAATCTAGCTTAAAGTTATCACAGTGACAGTCTGTTACCATCAAAGAAAACATATTTAGAAAACCCAACCAACTTGGGTGTTTAAAGGACCTAAACCATCCTTAAAACAGAGTTTAGATAAGCCAACTTTTTCTTTAAATTTTTTTTTTTTAGTCTGGTAAATCTTTTTTTAGCATAATGAATGGGAGAGAACTTAGAAATAAAAATGATGTTACACACTTCAAAAACTGTCTAGGTTTAGAGACGTAAGTGATTTGACCAAAGTCATAAATGTCCTTAATCTCAGAACTTGCACTAGCACTCAATTGCTGGTCTGTCAGTGGGATCTCTTTCCACTATGCTACACGTTGTCCACATCTTACAAAAAAGCACTACCAACAATAACAGCAGCTAACCTTGATCTCTGCCTTGTCTAAAATTCTAAGGTAATTATGCTTTGACCTACACAATTGAAGTATATTTGATTATGCAATCTTGCGTAGTGTCCTCTAATTAATTCCTCTGTATACGTCTTAACTCATCAGTAAGACCTTTAGATATGTCTTATAAATAAACTAACCCTTATAAACTATTAAAATGGTAAATGTAATTTAACCATAGGACTACTTTAAAGTCAGTTTCATTTTTAATCTCCTTAATTGCACACAATGACTGCCAAGACCTTAGCTCTGGATTCCATCATGTTGCTGCAAACACTGAAAGAAAACCATTTCTCCTCTAAAAAAAGGAATCGCTCTCTTTATTTGCACAATCTACCCTCTCCCAAGGGCATGACAAAGGTTTCGATTGTAATTTCAAACCCATTACAAAGCATCACAAATAATATGGAAACATATGTCATTTCCATCTTTTCTCAGACTGTAAGAGCACTGTTTTTATAAAAATGATTTAAATAGTTATTTCTAAATATCATCACCATATAATCATGGGATATTTTCAAACACCAAATTGTAAATCTAACTGAATTTTATAACTATTTATTTTCATGTTTTGTCAATATGGCTTTAGTTTAAGTTATTCTCAAAGGCTAGAAAGAACAAAATTCACTTTCAATTATAAATCAATTAGAAAGAAGCCTGTGCCTTCTCATATGGATTCCCCCAAAGGCAGTTCTAGCAGAAAATCCAGAGGTGACCTGTGTGCATTCTTCTCCTTTGTAGGCAGTAACAAACATACTCCTCAAAAGACATATGCTTTGTAAATATGCTGTTTTAGCACAGGACAGCTGTATTCTACTATACAGTCATCTGAAATGCATTAAAAAATGCGACATAAAAAAAAAAAGAAAAGAAGAAAGAAAAAAAAATGTGACATAACCCTAGTATAACAGTTCAAGGACTTGGAACTTGGGACACTTTGCCTCCATCTTTGATGAAATTTAAAACAATATGTTTCTAAATTCCAGTTATAAAATCACTTGACAATGGATCCACAAAAAATTACTGCAATCTTTTAGATGAATAATATTAAGACTTTAATATTAATAACAATTAAAACAAGCACCTACTTAATGCTAAAGGCCTCTATGAAAAATACGTTTGCCTAACAGCAATCTTAAAAAATAACAGAACTAGACTGTGTGAAGTTGATGATGACTATATTCCCTGGTAAGAACTGAGAAATTCTGTCCTGTCCTGCCACCGCGTGACACCAAACAAGCTTAGATTAACCAAGATGGCGGAGTAGAAGGACGTGCTCTCACTCCCTCTTGCAAGAGCACCAGAATCACAACTGGCTGCTGGACAGTCATTGACAGGAAGACCCTGGACTTCACCAAGGAGGATACCCCACGTCCAAGGACAGAGGAGAAGCCACAGTGAGACGCAACAGGGAAGGAACCCAGCCCCACCCATCAACAGTCAAGTGGATTAAGGTTTTACTGAGCTCTGACCGCCACAGCAACAGTCAGCTCTACCCACCACCAGAGCCTCCCATCAAGCCTCTTAGCCTCAACCACCAGAGGGCAGACAACAGAAGCAAGAAAAACTACAATCCTGCAGCCTGTGGACCAAAAACCACAGTTACAGAAAGACAGAGAAGATGAAAAGGCAGAGGGCTATGTACCAGATGAAGGAACAAGAAAAAACCCCAGAAAAACAACTAAATGAAGTGGAGATAGGCAACCTTCCAGAAAAAGAATTCAGAATAATGATAGTGAAGATGATCCAGGACCTCGGAATAAGAATGGAGGCAAAGATTGAGAAGATGCAAGAAATGATTAACAAAGACCTAGAAGAATTAAAGAACAAACAAACAGAGATGACCAATACAATAACTGAAATGAAAACTACACTAGAAGGAATCAATAGCAGAATAACTGAGGCAGAAGAACGGATAAGTGACCTGGAAGACAGAATGGTGGAATTCACTGCTGCGGAACAGACTAAAGAAAAAAGAATGAAAAGAAATGAAGACAGCCTAAGAGACCTCTGGGACAACATTAAACGCAACAACATTCGCATTATAGGGGTCCCAGAAGGAGAAGAGAGAGAGAAAGGACCAGAGAAAATATTTGAAGAGATTATAGTCGAAAACTTCCCTAACATGGGAAAGGAAATAGCCACCCAAGTCCAGGAAGCGCAGAGAGTCCCATACAGAATAAACCCAAGGAGAAACACGCCGAGACACATAGTAATCAAAGTGGCAAAAATTAAAGACAAAGAAAAATTACTGAAAGCAGCAAGGGAAAAACGACAAATAACATACAAGGGAACCCCCATAAGGTTAACAGCTGATTTCTCAGCAGAAACTCTGCAAGCCAGAAGGGAGTGGCATGATATACTTAAAGTGATGAAAGGGAAGAACCTACAACCAAGATTACTCTACCCAGCAAGGATCTCATTTAGATTTGATGGAGAAATCAAAAGCTTTACAGACAAGCAAAAGCTAAGAGAATTCAGCACCACCAAACCAGCTCTACAACAAATGCTAAAGGAACTTCTCTAAGTGGGAAACACAAGAGAAGAAAAGGACCTACAAAAACAAACCCAAAACAATTAAGAAAATGGTCATAGGAACATACATATCGATAATTACCTTAAACGTGAATGGATTAAATGCCCCAACCAAAAGACATAGACTGGCTGAATGGATACAAAAACAAGACCCATATATATGCTGTCTACAAGAGACCCACTTCAGACCTAGGGACACATACAGACTGAAAGTGAGGGGATGGAAAAAGATATTCCATGCAAATGGAAATCAAAAGAAAGCTGGAGTAGCTATACTCATATCAGATAAAATAGACTTTAAAATAAAGAATGTTACAAGAGACAAGGAAGGACACTACATAATGATCCAGGGATCAATCCAAGAAGAAGATATAACAATTATAAATATATATGCACCCAACATAGGAGCACCTCAATACATAAGGCAACTGCTAACAGCTATAAAAGAGGAAATCGACAGTAACACAATAATAGTGGGGGACTTTAACACCTCACTTACGCCAATGGACAGATCATCCAAAATGAAAATAAATAAGGAAACAGAAGCTTTAAATGACACAATAGACCAGATAGATTTAATTGATATATATAGGACATTCCATCCAAAAACGGCAGATTACACGTTCTTCTCAAGTGCACACGGAACATTCTCCAGGATAGATCACATCTTGGGTCACAAATCAAGCCTCAGTAAATTTAAGAAAATTGAAATCATATCAAGCATCTTTTCTGACCACAACGCTATGAGATTAGAAATGAATTACAGGGAAAAAAACGTAAAAAAGACAAACACATGGAGGCTAAACAATACGTTACTAAATAACCAAGAGATCACTGAAGAAATCAAACAGGAAATAAAAAAATACCTAGAGACAAATGACAATGAAAACACGACGACCCAAAACCTATGGGATGCAGCAAAAGCGGTTCTAAGAGGGAAGTTTATAGCTATACAAGCCTACCTAAAGAAACAAGAAAAATCTCAAGTAAACAATCTAACCTTACACCTAAAGAAACTAGAGAAAGAAGAACAAACAAAACCCAAAGTTAGCAGAAGGAAAGAAATCATAAAGATCAGAGCAGAAATAAATGAAATAGAAACAAAGAAAACAATAGCAAAGATCAATAAAACTAAAAGTTGGTTCTTTGAGAAGATAAACAAAATTGATAAGCCATTAGCCAGACTCATCAAGAAAAAGAGGGAGAGGACTCAAATCAATAAAATCAGAAATGAAAAAGGAGAAGTTACAACAGACACCGCAGAAATACAAAACATCCTAAGAGACTACTACAAGCAACTTTATGCCAATAAAATGGACAACCTGGAAGAAATGGACAAATTCTTAGAAAGGTATAACCTTCCAAGACTGAATCAGGAAGAAACAGAAAATATCAACAGACCAATCACAAGTAATGAAATTGAAACTGTGATTAAAAATCTTCCAACAAACAAAAGTCCAGGACCAGATGGCTTCACAGGTGAATTCTATCAAACATTTAGAGAAGAGTTAACACCCATCCTTCTCAAACTCTTCCAAAAAATTGCAGAGGAAGGAACTCTCCCAAACTCATTCTATGAGGCCACCATCACCCTGATACCAAAACCAGACAAAGACACTACAAAAAAAAGAAAATTACATACCAATATCACTGATGAATATAGATGCAAAAATCCTCAACAAAATACTAGCAAACAGAATCCAACAACACATTAAAAGGATCATACACCACGATCAAGTGGGATTTATCCCAGGGATGCAAGGATTCTTCAATATACGCAAATCAATCAATGTGATACACCATATTAACAAATTGAAGAAGAAAAACCATATGATCATCTCAATAGATGCAGAAAAAGCTTTTGACAAAATTCAACACCCATTTCTGATAAAAACTCTCCAGAAAGTGGGCATAGAGGGAACCTACCTCAACATAATAAAGGCCATATATGACAAACCCACAGCAAACATCATTCTCAATGGTGAAAAACTGAAAGCATTTCCTCTAAGATCAGGAACGAGACAAGGATGTCCACTCTCACCACTATTATTCAACATAGTTCTGGAAGTCCTAGCCACGGCAATCAGAGAAGAAAAAGAAATAAAAGGAATACAAATTGGAAAAGAAGAAGTAAAACTGTCACTGTTTGCGGATGACATGATACTATACATAGAGAATCCTAAAACTGCCACCAGAAAACTGCTAGAGCTAATTAATGAATATGGTAAAGTTGCAGGTTACAAAATTAATGCACAGAAATCTCTTGCATTCCTATACACTAATGATGAAAAATCTGAAAGAGAAATTATGGAAACACTCCCATTTACCATTGCAACAAAAAGAATAAAATATCTAGGAATAAACCTACCTAGGGAGACAAAAGACCTGTATGCAGAAAACTATAAGACACTGATGAAAGAAATTAAAGATGATACCAACAGATGGAGAGATATACCATGTTCTTGGATTGGAAGAATCAACATTGTGAAAATGAGTATACTACCCAAAGCAATCTACAGATTCAATGCAATCCCTATCAAATTACCAATGGCATTTTTTACGGAGCTAGAACAAATCATCTTAAAATTTGTATGGAGACACAAAAGACCCCGAATAGCCAAAGCAGTCTTGAGGCAAAAAAATGGAGCTGGAGGAATCAGACTCCCTGACTTCAGACTATACTACAAAGCTACAGTAATCAAGACAATATGGTACTGGCACAAAAACAGAAACATAGATCAATGGAACAAGATAGAAAGCCCAGAGATTAACCCACGCACCTATGGTCAACTAATCTATGACAAAGGAGGCAAAGATATACAATGGAGAAAAGACAGTCTCTTCAATAAGTGGTGCTGGGAAAACTGGACAGCCACATGTAAAAGAATGAAATTAGAATACTCCCTAACACCATACACAAAAATAAACTCAAAATGGATTAGAGACCTAAATGTAAGACTGGACACTATAAAACTCTTAGAGGAAAACATAGGAAGAACACTCTTTGACATAAATCACAGCAAGATCTTTTTCGATCCACCTCCTAGAGTAATGGAAATAAAAACAGAAATAAACAAGTGGGACCTAATGAAACTTCAAAGCTTTTGCACAGCAAAGGAAACCATAAACAAGACGAAAAGACAACCCTCAGAATGGGAGAAAATATTTGCAAATGAATCAACGGACAAAGGATTAATCTCCAAAATATATAAACAGCTCATTCAGCTCAATATCAAAGAAACAAACACCCCAATCCAAAAATGGGCAGAAGACCTAAATAGACATTTCTCCAAAGAAGACATACAGACGGCCACGAAGCACATGAAAAGATGCTCAACATCACTAATTATTAGAGAAATGCAAATCAAAACTACAATGAGGTATCACCTCACTCCTGTTAGAATGGGCATCATCAGAAAATCTACAAACAACAAATGCTGGAGAGGGTGTGGAGAAAAGGGAACCCTCTTGCACTGTTGGTGGGAATGTAAATTGATACAGCCACTATGGAGAACAATATGGAGGTTCCTTAAAAAACTAAAAATAGAATTACCATATGACCAGCAATCCCACTACTGGGCATATACCCAGAGAAAACCGTAATTCAAAAAGACACGTGCACCCGAATGTTCATTGCAGCACTATTTACAATAGCCAGGTCATGGAAGCAACCTAAATGCCCATCAACAGACGAATGGATAAAGAAGTTGTGGTACATATATACAATGGAATATTACTCAGCCATAAAAAGGAACGAAATTGAGCCATTTGTTGAGAAGTGGATGGATCTAGAGACTGTCATACAGAGTGAAGTAAGTCAGAAAGAGAAAAACAAATATCGTATATTAATACATGTATGTGGAACCTAGAAAAATGGTACAGATGAGCCAGATTGCAGGGCAGAAGTTGAGACACAGATGTAGAGAATGGACATATGGACACCAAGGGGGGAAAACTGCGATGAGGTGGGGATGGTGGTGTGCTGAATTGGGCGATTGGGATTGACATGTATACACTGATGTGTATAAAACTGATGCCTAATAAGAACCTGCAGTATAAAAAAACAAACAAAACAACTAATACTAAACTTTCATTGGGTTATTTGTATGGAAATATGTTAATATAAATGTTTCAGACATTACATGAAATTTCTAAAAATCTTATATTTGTATTTGTATGGAAATATGTATGGAAATATGTTAATATAAATGTTTCAGACATTACATGAAATTTCTAAAAATCTTATATTTGTATTTGTATGGAAATATGTATGGAAATATGTTAATATAAATGTTTCAGACATTAAAAAAAAAAAAAAAAAAAAAACAGAACTAGCCAAAGCAATCTTGAGGGAACAAAACAGAGCTGGAGGAATCAGACTCCCTGACTTCAGACTATACTACAAAGCTACAGTAATCAAGACAATATGGTACTGTCACAAAAACAGAAATACAGATCAATGGAACACGATAGAAAGCCCAGAGATAAACCCACGGACCTATGGTCAACTAATCTATGATAAAGGAGGCAAGGATATACAATGGAGAAAAGACAGTCCCGTCCATAAGTGGTGCTGGGAAAACTGGACAGCTATATGTAAAAGAATGAAATTAAAACACTCCCTAACACCATACACAAAAATAAACTCAAAATGGATTAAAGACCTAAATGTAAGACCAGACACTATAAAACTCTTATTAGAGGAAGACATAGGAAGAACACTCTTTGACATAAATCACAGCAAGATCTTTTTTGACCCACCTCCTAGAGTAATGGAAATAAAAACAAAAATAAACAAATAGGACCTAATGAAACTTAAAAGCTTTTGCACAGCAAAGGAAACTACAAACAAGATGAAAAGACAACCCTCAGAATGGGAGAAAATATTTGCAACTGAAAAAACTGACAGGGGATTAATCTCCAAAATATATAAACAGCTCAAGCAGCTCAATATTAAAAAACAAACAACCCAATCAAAAAATGGGCAGAAGACCTAAATAGACCTTTCTCCAAAGAAGACATACAGATGGCCAAGAGGCACATGAAAAGCTGCTCAACATCACTAATTATTAGAGAAATGCAAATCAAAACTACAATGAGGTATCACCTCATACCAGTTAGAATGGGCATCATCAGAAAATCTACAAACAACAAATGCTGGAGAGGGTGTGGAGAAAAGGGAACCCTCTTGCACTGTTGGTGGGAATGTAAATTGATACAGCCACTATGGAGAACAGTATGGAGGTTCCTTAAAAAACTAAAAACAGAACTACCATATGACCCAGCAATCCCACTACTGGGCATATACCCAGAGAAAACCATAATTCAAAAAGACACGTGCACCCCAATGTTCACTGCAGCACTATTTACAATAGCCAGGTCATGGAAGCAACCTAAATGCCCACCGACAGACAAATGGATAAAGAAGATGTGGTACATATATACAATGGAATATTACTCAGCCATAAAAAGGAATGGAATTGGGTCATTTGTAGAGATGTGGATGGACCTAGAGACTGTCATACAGAGTGAAGTAAGTCAGAAAGAGAAACACAAATATCATATATTAACGCATATATGTGAAACCTAGAAAAATGGTACAGATGAACCGGTTTGCAAGGCAGAAATAGAGACACAGATGTAGAGAACAAATGTATGGACAACAAGGGGGGAAAGTGGGGAGTGGGAGTGGTGGTGGGGGGAGACTGGGATTGACATGTATACACTAACATGTATAAAATAGATAACTAATGAGAACCTGCTGTTAAAAAAATAAATTAATTAAAAAAAAATAACAACTTTACTTACACAAGAGTAAAAAAGACATTTGTCCTTCATGTAGCACAGATTTTGAAAAAGAACGTGATGGCTTATTATACTCAGAGATTTGAACAGTTCCAATATAATGAATTTATTTATGGGAAAAATTAGGCCGATCAAAGCCTACTGTAATTAAAGGTGTTTTGGCACAGATGTTGGTCCTCA
Organism: Balaenoptera acutorostrata; assembly: GCF_949987535.1. NCBI lineage: Eukaryota > Metazoa > Chordata > Mammalia > Artiodactyla > Balaenopteridae > Balaenoptera > Balaenoptera acutorostrata. The sequence continues at coordinate 67,387,554 of NC_080080.1, read as the reverse complement.
AATGTTTGCTTTGTCAGCTGTCTAAATCCACACTGACATAACAGTAATTAGCACACTGTCTATAATGTTTTAAATGCAAATTCAACAAAATTAAGCTATTATATATTGGGAAATGAATACTGATCAAGCTATCAAATGTACTTCTCTATTACTATAAAATGTCAACCATATGTGTGGCACGTGTCCAGATCAGCCACGCTCAGTATGAAGAACATGCAAGAATATTCAAAACCAGAAGAGAGACTGTGCTGATCTAAGCTAATAAAAACACACAAACATCCACCTAAAGGGGAACAGATTGTGATGCTTAAACAAAGGAATCAAAGATAGAGTCTTCAAGCCTGCCTGTCTCACAAACACTTTCTAAGACATATACTCGTCCTTTTTTTTTTTGAAAATTTTTATTCGAGTCTAATTGATTTACAATGTTGTGTTAGTTTCAGGTGCACAGCAAAGTGAATCAGTTATACATATACATATATCCACTCCTTTTTAGATTCTTTTCCCATATAGGTCATTACAGAGTACTGAGTAGAGTTCCCTCAGATATCTGTCCTTTGTTTATTTGTTTTGACATTTATTGAGCCTCTACTTTGTGTCAGACACTATTTTAGGCACTGGGGACAGATGAATGGATAAAATGAAGGAGGAGCCAACTACCCTCTTGAAACTTTCATTCGATGAAAGGTGCAAACAGGTTTTCTGTCACATACTAACTCTGAAATCCTGCCTGAAGCAGGAAGCTGAGAAGGCTTCTAAGGCCATGTCCAAAATTCAACAGAAAAGTTAGGAGCCAAGTCAGCAGCAATACGTGGTATGGATACACGGAACAGTGAAAGATGGTGGGAACTTAAAGTTGCTGTCCCCATCCTAAAGAATTTTTTTTTCATCCTTCTGTCCTACATATACAGCACAAAAACATTAATCTAATAGTATGAAGTTTCTCAAACTGAGCTGACCTCTTTTGTGATTCTGATTGGGACTGAGTGGTTATCTCCACTTCAGTAGAAGCAGAGGAATACCGTATTTAAACAAAACTATTTCTACACAGGAGCTAAATGTTTTCATGCTTCTCTGACTAAACATATAATTACAAGAATAATTTCTACCTGCCTTCTTAGAATTTAGAGAGACTAAGGGAGAGAATGATTTCATGGCCTTTGTCTCTCTTTAAAAGTTCATCTCTTATTTCCTCTCAATAAATGTTCCCGTAGCGAGCACAAACAAAAATGTTAAACTAACCATTCTTACAGCAGCAAAGAGCAATAACACAGCCCTAACAGCTGTCCTCCTAAGAAACTGTGAATTACAAAAAATTCTGTTACAGAAACTATTGTTCCAATGATTTAAAATGTGAAAAGGGGAAGAACAAAGGCTAGAAAGTTTCATACACTACATATTTCAATACTAAAATCATGTTTAATAATTATAAGTAAATAACTTTGTTCCCAAAAGCAAGTAAGTCACATTTTCCTGCTGATTAACCCTTTAAAGCCAAGGTCTCTGAAAACAAACTGATTTCCCTGTTAGTCAATTATTACACAAATTGACGTAAAACCAACAGCACAGGAGTAATCATTTCTCCTTACATTTCTATAATGCTTTGCCAGTTTTTGAGATATTTTCACATTCATTACGTTAAATGAAGTAATGATGGCATGACTAAAATGGCTAGTTGTTTTCACAAAACAGGGAACATCATTAAATCTGGATCAGAGTCTTCTCTTCTTTGCCCTCTCCCTACATTTTGCTGTCTCATATGTTTTCTCTTAGAGTTATTATATATGGTTTTTCCCCTAATACAGTTCTTTTTTCCCCTACCACCCAAAAGTGAAAGTAGTTTAATAAATCCTTGCTCAATGAGTTCCTTGTGCTTGGACTATACTTCTCCCACATTATTTTGGCTATCAAATTCTATAATCAAAATTTATTTTAAATATTTCTTCTGCCAGGGTCCAAGATCAATGTACAAAAAAAAACTCTGTTTCTATATACCAGCAATGAACAATCTGAAAAGAAAATTAAGAAAACAATTCCATTGCACCTAAAATAATAAGCATCTAAATAATAATAATAATAATAATAATAATAATAATCTAAAATAAATAAGCATCTAAAATAAAATACCTAGGGATAAATTTAACCAACCAGGTGAAAGATTTGTACAATGAAAACTACAAAACACTCCTTAAAGAAATTATAGAATTAAATAAATGGAAAGACATCCTATGTTCATGGATTGGAAGCTTAATATTATTAAAATGGCAATATTAACCCAAAGTGGTCTAATGATTTGAGGCAATTCCTATCAAAATTCCAATAGGTTTTTTTGACACTGGAGAACCAATCCTCAACTTACATGAAATCCCAAGGGTCTCCAAACAGCCAAAACAATATTGAAAAAGAAGAACAAAAGTTGAAAAACTCACACTTCCCAACTTCAAAAGAAAGAACAGTCTATTCAACAAATAGTCCTGGGACACTAGGCAATAGGATATCCACATACAAAACAATGAAGCTGAACACCTACTTCACACCATATACAAAGATTAACTAAAATGAATCAATAACCTAAATATAAGAACTAAAACCATAAAACTCTAGAAGAAAGCAGAGTAGTAAATCTTTGTGGCCTCAGATTTGGCACCAAAAATAAAAAACAAAAATAGATAAACTGGACTTCATCAAAATTTTAAATGTTTGTGCATAAAAGGATATTACCAAGAAAATGAAAAGACAACCTACAGAATTGAAGAAAAATATCTGCAAATCATATATTTGATAAGGACTCAGTATCTAGAATATATAAAGAACCATTACAATTCAACAACAAAAAGACAAACAATCCAATTAAAAAATGAGCAAAGGACCTGAACAGACATTTCTTCAAAGAAGCTATACAAAAGGCCAACAAGCACATGAAAAGATGCTCACTATCACTGGTCATTAGGGAAATTCAAATCAAAACCACTATGAGGTATCACTTCACACCCACTAAGATGGCTATAATCACAAAAACAGATACTCATATTGGTAAGGTTGTAGAGAAATAGGAAACCCCATACATTGCTAGTGGGAATGTAAAATGGTGCAGCCACTGTGAAAAACAGTGGGCAGTTCCTCAAAAAGTTAAACACAGAATTACCACAGGACCTATCAATCCTACTCCTAGGTATTTATCCCAAAGAAGTGAAAACAGGTACTCAAACAAATACATGCACACACATATGTTCATAGCAGCACTATTCAAAATAGACAAAAGGTGAAAGTAGCCCAACTGTCTATAGATGGAAGAATGGGTAAGCAAACTGTGGTGTATTCATACGATGGAATATTATTAAGCTATGAAAAGTAAACTACTGATACATGCTACAACATGGAAGAAGCTTGAAAATATTGTGCTAAGTAAAAGAAACCAGACATAAAAGGTCACATATTGTCTGATTCCTTTTACATTGAAATGTCCAGACTAGGTAAATTCATAGAGACAGAACACTGACCGGTGTTTGCAGGGACTACAGGGACAGGGAAATGGGGAGCAGCTGTTTAACGGACAAAGGGTTTCCTTTTGGGCTAACGAAATGTTTTGGAACTAGATAGAGGTAATCTAGTTCCTCTATCAACATTGTGCTTGGGACTTCCCTGGTGGTTCAGTGGTTAAGAATCCGCCTTCCGATGCAGGGGACGTGGATTCGATACCTGCTCAGGGAAAGATCCCACATGCCACAGGGCAACTAAGCCCGAGCACCGCATCTACTGAGCCCACGTGCTCTGGAGCCCACGCACCACAACTAGAGAGAAGCCCACGAGCCACAACTAGAGAGAAGCCCACGCAATGCAACGAGGAGCCCACAAGCCCAACGAAAGATCCCATGTGCCGCAACTAAGACCCGACGCAACCATAAATAAATAAATAAATAAATATTAAAAAAAAGAAAAAACCCAAAACATTGTGCTTATCATTCTGAGTTTTATTTGCATTTCAAATACATATACCCGCCCTAAAACTTTATTTTGTGTGTGGATCATTTTATCTTGCCTAATTCTGTAGTCCTCTTCTCTCCCCATTCCATCATTGTTATGCCTCTTTCTCTTCCTAGACTAACCTTTATTTTGCTAGAATAAACTTTGCTATAATCTTTTAGGAAAGAAAAGTGGACACAAAAACTTTAAGGCACATACGTTGAAGTTATCCCTACTCTGAATTAACTATAACAAACACAGTTAAATTATTTTTTATTTGGAGTGTATCAGCATTCTACACTACATAAACAAATCTACTTGATGTAATTAAGCAAATTTTAGTACATTTTAAATGTCTCTAAAGTCAAATCAGTGTCAATGAGTAAATTACAGAGCCTAAAGTAAAACAGTAATGATAGATAGGGAAATAAGGAGTTTTGAGTTGTCACTTTTACCCATGTGTTTAGTTTTTAGACAAGTTATTAGCTGAGAATGTAGCAACGCACGTATTCTTCTAGCACATTTTAATGAAAATTCACTATTTATACCTTCAAGTTATTAAAGTCAAGACAAAACAACACATAAATTAAATGCTGCCCTACAAGTCTTAACTGAATTTAATTAGCAGTACAAACAGAACCCTTATATTTAAAGCGTAGTTAATTACAGTACATGAGACTTTAAGCGAGGTCATTGGAAGATTTTATGTTCATGGTTATTTCATCCCACCAAAAGGTTTTCTCGTAACACACCTGTTTAAAAGCCACAGTTAACACAAAACCATTTATTTCCACATAATCAGAGGATTGAAATATCTCTATTATTAAAAATGTTATTTTAAAAATACTGATTCTTGGGGCTTCCCTGGTGGCGCAGTGGTTGAGAATCTGCCTGCCAAGGCAGGGGACACGGGTTCGAGCCCTGGTCTGGGAAGCTCCCACATGCCGCGGAGCAACTAGGCCCGTGAGCCACAACCACTGAGCCTGCGCGTCTGGAGCCTGTGCTCCGCAACAAGAGAGGCCGCGATGGTGAGAGGCCCGCGCACCGCGATGAAGAGTGGCCCCCGCTTGCCGCAACTAGAGAAAGCCCTGGCACAGAAACGAAGACCCAACACAGCCATAAATAAATAAATAAATAAATAAATAAATATATTTTAAAAAATTAAAAATACTGATTCTAATATGGTCTTCGGCCAAACACATCGCTTAAATGACAAAAACTTTTCAAAGGCCAAATTTTAAAAAAACTTTAAAAGATGAAATTCAAATTCTATGCCCAAAGCCAAAGGCCAAAGCCGCCCTTGCTAATAACTCTGCATTATTAAATAAAAGTATGCTGATCCCCATCTCTTTATCAGTTTTTAACAACAGCTTCTTCATAACAAAACTATGTCTCTACAGAGCATGCATTTACAATGAAAACTTTAGCTCTAGGAAAAATGAATGGGGAAAATTAAATTATGTTTGTGAAATTCTAATTCATTTTAGATGTGTGTATATAAATTCTAGCTCTTTAATGAGGAAAAATGAGGACCTTTTTACATATATTATCACCTATCATTGATGCAAAAAGAACAGAAAATGCTGTTATCTTTAGCTTTCCCTAAAAATCTATTTTTACAGAATTTAGAACCAACCTATTCCATTAATAGAGAAATCCAGAATAATCCAATTATATGTAAATACATTTCTAAATGTCTACCATTTGCGAATGGAATGCCAATACTTACAAGAAGTTCAATCATTTAGATAAATGGACTACATATTTTAACTCTATTGAGTGGCAGTGTAACAGTGAAGTAGGGGTTAACTGTAATCAGAAACCAAGCCCTCCTTAGGAAGGATCAAGAGGAAATGGTAACTTTTGGAAAATCCCAAACATTTTAAACACAGGAACATATCCAGTTTTGACAAGCTATATGACCATGGCATAAATGCTTCCATCTTCAGTAGCTGTTAAAACAAGCAGTCCTTTCCAGCTTTGACAGAGAACAGAATTCACTTCCCCTATACAGCTGCATTGTTTCAAAGTCTGTTAAACATAAGTGTGACAGGATTGACTTTTTGGGGCATAGATATTTACTGTATTGTCCTAAAGGACCTAATTTAAAAATAAATAAGGAAAGAGTGAGTGTGTGTGTGTGTGTGTGTGTGTGTGTGTGTGTGTATTGGGAGAGATGAAGGGAGGAAGGGCAACGTTAAAGAAAAGAAGGAAAACAACAGGATAATCAAAACCACCCGTGGACATTAATGCACACAGGCATATTTAGATGCTCTTTTTAAAAAGCTTTTTTTTTTGGTATAGTATTAAAATCAATGCTCAGAACAATATATCAAAGAAAAATTGATAAATGAAAAGACAAATCACATCCTGGGAGAAAATATTTACAAATCAACACATCTGATAAAAGACTTCTGACCAGAATATGTAAAGAACTCTTGAAACGCAAGAAAAAAAAAAAAGAAAAAGAAGAAAACAAACCAATTTTTTTTAATGAGCAAAAGATTTCAACAGGCTCTTCACCAAAGAATATATACATGGTAAATAAGCTCACCAAAGCACGCTCGCCATCATTAGTCATCAGGAAAATGCAAACTCAAACCGCAACTTAACAGACCACTACAGACCTGTTAGAAGGGTTGGAAGAAGAAAAAAAACTGACAATAATACCAAGTGCTGCTGAGGGTACACAGCAACCAGACCTCTCATACGATACACTGCTCCTGGTGGGAATGCAAAATGGGACAGCCGCTTTGGAAAATCATTTGGCAGTTTCTTATAAAGTTTAACAAGCTAAGTTTACAAATAAACAAGTTAAGTTTAAATTTACCTCACAACCTGGCAAGCTCACTCCTGGATATTTATCAATGTGAAATGAAAATTTATGTTCATATAATCTGTAGGCAAAAGTTTACAGCAGCTTTATTCATAACTGCCAGAACCTGGAAACAACCCATATGTCCTTTAACTGGTAAGTGGATAAATAAATTGTGGTCCAACCATACTACGGAATATTATCAGCAATAAAAAGGAGTAAACTGATATGCACAACAGCCAGACCCACAAGGCTGTGTGACTGCATTTATATGACATTCTAGAAAAGGCGAAAACTGTAGAAATAGATCTGTGCTTGTCAGGGGCTAAGGGTGATGGCTGAAGTTGACTAAAAAGAAGCACAGTAAAATTGGGGAGTAGTAGAATCGTTCTCTATATAGTAGTTATGTGACTATATATTTGTCTGTATGTATTTGTCAAAACACACACAACTGTACATTTTTAAAATGGATTGTACTGCGTGTTAATTAACTTATAAATTTTTTAAATGCTCAATATAGGGTCAAGAAAATGTTGGCCATCATCAGGAGTGTACTGGAAAAAAAAATACACTCTTTACCTTATTATAAAACTTTTTTCCATCACTTGAATACTATATGCAGTACTGTTGGGCCCAGCAATGGAAAAACATAAATAGAGAAACTCAAAGATTGGTACAAAAATGATAAAGGGAAAGGGTGTTGCTCTATGGGACTCATTCCAGATGGAAAGACAAGGACTGAAAGCAGATGTGACTCTCAAGTCTCTATTACCAGGAGAAATATGGATGGAGAGAACATTATTTCTGTTGCCAATCCCAGAACACTGGGGGAAAGACATCATTTAAAGCTTTCGAGTTTTACATTTAAGACTGAGAGCAAACTTAAAAACTCATTCATCAAATACAGTAGACAGAGCAGAGAGGGGAGGGGAGAGAAGAAAGAGTATAAGCAAAAAACATAAAATACTTGGGGAAAACATCTAATCAACTTTAATTTGAAGGTAACAGCAATTCTGACTTTCTAAGGAAAATTACAATTTTTTTGGAGCGAAAATGTGGCGAACTGGAAACAGCAAAAAAATAGAGTCAAGGGACCTTGGAGAACTAAAGCAGATGATATATACTTAAGTCCATAAATGCTGAAGTGTAAAAATGCTAATAATAGTTGTTATCATACTCTGAGCTATAAACAATGAGCATGTGAATTTTCAAGCCTGCATGCTAATCCCACAGATGATTATTGTCACGGGGCCATAAATCAAAGAGCTAAGCCTTGAAACCCAATTTGTCCAACACCACAGTCTAAGCTCTTTTGACCACTCTATTATTCCATTTCCCCACAATACTTAAAGAACAATTTTACACCAATAGACATAAGGAGCAGCTACCAGAAGGTTCTATAAAGTGAATAGAGTTTTGTTTTGGAGTCTGTGCACATCAGCATAGGAATTCTGTGGTAAGGGTGGCCCTTTCTGTTTGTATGCTCTGATGTAGTCACAAGTGTTGGATACACATCTAGGAGGGTTTCAGTACAATGGCTGAAGGACGTGGTTCTTTACCAGTACCTTGTGCTGGTCTAATACTTTCTAGTTTTTTCCCATTTTAACATATCTCATTTGAGGCAAACAATTATCCACTAGGGATAGATAAAATTGACACAGAAAAACATGTTCACTTCCATCAAATGAACACTTATGGAACATCAACTTATATCACAGATGACTTTATAAAACAGATACAACACTGAAGGAATAAGCCCAAAGAACGAAGTCCTGTTCTGGTTGAAAACAAGGAATCTCTACATAGAGCCAATCCTATTTTTTCCTTTCTCTGAACATCTGTATAGTTTCTAAATCATCTAATTCAGGACCAGATTATAAAGCATACTATTCTTTTCCAATGCAGAGAGTATTCTTTCACAGGAAACCACCCTCATCTTATGGGCTTCTAGAATGTTAACAATTGAATCCCATATCTTCCCATGGTGCCCATTTTCAATTCCAGACAAAAATTTGTTTTAAATTTTATTGACATACAGTTGATTTACAATGTTGTGTTAATTTCTGCTGTACAGCAAAGTGATTCAGTTATACATGTATATTCTTTGTCATATTATTTTCCATTATGGTCAGACATAAATGTTTTTAAAATGCCTTTCGAGCGTTTCACACTACAGATACCAATGTTACTTCTGCCTACAGAAACCACTGTTGGTGGCGGAAGAACAGAACAGTTCTCTAAATTTTCTTTCGAAACAGAAAGGAAGAAAAGCGAAGGGGAAAATTAGTAAAGATGACAATAAAAGAAGATAAATAAAGATATAGAAAGATATTAATTACCCAACAAAATCATTAGGTGAAAGGCCCCTTAACCACCACCATTCATTTCAGTGAAAGATGGAGGCGAGGCGCAGCTCGGGGGAGGAATGAAATGAGCAAATTGAACTGAATTATGCAAGTCTGCACCTGGGGGGTACGGGGTGGGGGAGATCTTCAAACAGCAGCTACCCAAGCCAGAGCCAGGGGCCTCCTTACCAGCGCCAGAACTCTCCACACTGCCTCCCCTCAAAAGCCGCAAGATCCATTCCGGGTCTCCACACTGAATCTGTGCAGATTCCAAAGGCCCCATGAAAGCCCTCGCACCACCACAGTGCTCTTGTGACCACATTCGAAGGAAAAAAGTAGTATTTGAAAAGTGAGGTACGTGGAGAGGACAGAGGTTGGTGAACGTATGCTGTTCTAAAGCAGTGAAAGGGGAGGGGGGAAAGATTTAGGCTACGGGTTCACAGAGCTTCTACAGCAGGAGCTGCGTAACAGCTAACACAAACTGTGAATCTAAGAAATAACAATATTAAGCATATTAAATGTTTCCATGTGAACTGCCTCTAATATGGCCTTAGTCACAACTGACTATTCAGAAAGGGCTCAAGACTAAAATGTTTAGTCCAATACTCAAGGGCTTTGGTGACGGAAAAAAACTGTTTTAATTCTCTATTACGAGGCTTTTTTCCTAAGCAGTCGATTCAGAATTATATTTCCATTACCTGCACAAGTACATGTCTGTAAATAAGATTCAGAAAACAAGAAAAACCACTCTACAAAATTAAGCAGCCATCGTTTTGTTTTGTTTTGTTTTTATAATTATTAATTAATTTGTTTGTTTTTGGCTGCGTTGGGTCTTCGTTGCTCTGCGCGGGCTTTCTCTAGTTGCGGCGAGTGGGCTTCTCATTGCGGTGGCTTCTGTTGTTGTGGAGCCCGGGCTCTAGGCGCGAGGGCTTCAGCAGTTGCAGCTCGCGGGCTCCAGCGCGCAGGCTCAGTAGTTGTGGCGCACGGGCTTAGTTGCTCCTCGGCATGTGGGATCTTGGTGTCCCCTGCTTTGGCAGGCAGATTCTTAACCACTGCACCACCAGGGAAGTCCCAGCCATTGGTTTTTTCAAAAAGTTACATGGAAGCTTGAGGTACTTACTGAACGCTTGCTGTTCTTTCCTAGAATTCTGATTTTAGCAAAGATGAGATCCCGGGAGAACTCCAGCGGCTACAATCCACACACTTGAGCAGAATACAAGTTAAAACTCCGACCTTGAACTCTTAGAACAGAGACACCCTTTACCCCTAAATGTGATAAAGGTTCATAAAGGCAAAACAAAGGTGCAGAATATTAGCGGTCAGTATACTCCAAATCTGTACACAACCACCTGTAACTTGATATGGCAAAGCAGAAACCTATAGTTCTCCTAGAGAAAAAGAAAAGCAACCCAATCATGGCTGATTGTGTGTACGACCTTCAAAACACCATACCAACCACGGGTGACGAGGGAAGATTCTTTCTTAGAAATAAATGCAAGTTACTAGTAGCCCAGATTTTTCCCTTCAACCATTGCTATTCCTTTAATACAATCTCCTAAACCCATTCTCATTTCCCTCTTCTATAACATTGACCTTGTTTCAGCTTCTGTGTTTCATTATAAGACACTGAATACTGTTTTGAAATGAAATAAATTCAAAATAACAGCATTTGTGAAATTAACATGAAAACTTTTGTACCGACTTCTGAATCTCTGTGGGAATAATGGCATTAAGTGCTACTATTTTTTCCCTTTTTTCCTCAGGAGGTGGACTGCATTTTCAGATACAGCGAAAAGACTACCAACAGAGTAATAGTTACACCAATAACGTATATAAGTAGGACTGCTGGGAGTATAACATAGATTTTGGAGTTACTGCACAGAGGGACCAATAATCACAGTACTCCAGCTTTTAGTAAAAACCGGTTCACAGGTGCAAACAGTTTCAATTTAAATGTCTGATAATCAGTTTCCATGTATTAAGTAGTACCATTCAAAGTGTTTGAAAATCCTCTGTAAAATAATCACATATCTAAAATGTTAAGGATTTTTTAAAAGCTATTTTTAAAAAGGAACTAAAGTAAAAACTATCATACAGACCCTGCTGAAATAAAAATAACAGAGATAACAATAAAACATACCCAAGCCATAACATGATTTCAAGAAGATACTCTTCCCCCAAAATTAACATGTATAAGACTGTATTCTCAACTACAAATGACATTTGATCAACATTTCTAGCTCTAAAAATCTGACTTTATGAATTCTGTTTTTTGTGGTTTCATTATGTGCAAAATACTGTTAAATAGAAGTAGATGCTATAGAAATGAACTCAGTATAGATTCAGAAGTAGAAGACATAGGCCTCTGCTCCCAGGAAGTAATAAGACAAATAATAAAAGAGTTTACTAATGTTCTAAGACAATGCAAGGTACGCAGCTTATACACCAAGTGGGAGGTGTAGAGAACAAGAGCAACGATTTTATCAAAATATAAAATAAAAGCGTGCTGGCCTGTTCTAGAAAGTTAAATGAGGCTTAATCTCCTAAGCTGTAAAGCACAAATAGGATTTGGACAGGCAGAAAGACTGCCAGAAGCAAGGATCAGTCAATACTAGCTAAAGAAGTTTGGCTGAAGTACAAGGCTTGCGTTCATGGCAATGGGGCTATAAAATACGCTGGACCAGGACCTCAATCTGGCCCAGTGGCAATTATAAGACGTTGAAAACTTAAGGGAGGAATGAGAGGTAGAGTTTTACAAAGCATAATCACCAAGGGATTTGAGGAGTAGATCAAAGACCAAAAACGTAAAACGGTACATCATCAAATAAGGTAGAGAAATACAGCCATTATTTAGGTTTTCAAGTCAAAGAAAATCTACTACTGAGGCTAAAGCAACTGATTATCTGTACCAATGAAATTTATCAACTCTCCACTTTATTTTTCATATAAAACAGCTTAAGTATAGTTTAGATGGTTTATTTTATGAAAACCTTCCGCTATATTTCTAATGTGTCACATAACTAACTGTATTTATTTTAAAATCTACTTTAATTTAGAAAAATTAGGACAGTTGTTATTATTGGTCCTAAGCCTTCCTCCGAAGGACATAAATGCTGCTTTACAGTTTCGCTGATTCTGACAGGCCATAAGGGTGCCATTGGAGCACCAGAAGAAATTATGTATTGGTCGGTCAACATAAGCAACCCATCCTAAAACTGAGCAATTTACTTTGTCATTCCCCGTGGGAAAGTCTAGTTTGTAATGTACCTCGTTTGTGTATATTAGGTAAATATACCGTATAAAAACAAAATTAACATCTGTGACATAACAGCTGCTAAACTGAAATAGTAAATGTCATTAAACATTTTCCAAAAATAACCATTAAAGTCCTAAAAAAAGAAAAAAAGGGGTTTAAGATGTTCTTCATACTTTCCATTTCTGTCCCATTAACTACATTATACATTTGCTAATTTCTTTATATTTATCAGTGTACCTAATAAATTTCAGTAACATTTTAAAATCTTTGTAATTTTTTACCTATTATCAAAATGAATAGATTTCACTTGAAATTCATAGTTCATTTGACACACTGATTTATTCTGAAATATTCCACACAAGTTCAATTTTTGTAAATCATGTAGTTTAAGCATACTTTGGAAGATGTCCATTTAAGGAAGCCCGTAGTACAAGTGGTTCTTTTATAAAATTGAGATACACCAATGTAAAAGTGAGTATCAGCCGTGATAAATGTGGTGTTCTAAATTGGGATTTGGTATTTCTTTTTTTTTTTTTTTTTTTTTTTTAATATTTATTTATTTATTTATTTATGGCTGTGTTGGGTCTTCGTTTCTGTGCGAGGGCTTTCTCTAGTTGTGGCAAGCGGGGGCCACTCTTCATCGCGGTGCGCGGGCCTCTCACTATCGTGGCCTCTCTTGTTGCGGAGCACAGGCTCCAGATGCGCAGGCTCAGTAATTGTGGCTCACGGGCCTAGTTGCTCCGTGGCATGTGGGATCCTCCCAGACCAGGGCTTGAACCCGCGTCCCCTGCATTGGCAGGCGGACTCTCAACCACTGCGCCACCAGGGAAGCCCGGGATTTGGTATTTCTTAAAGTTTGCTATAAAAGATGGTGCTATAAAAACTGGCTTATAAACATGGTACTGAAAATACTTCCATCATAAAAGATCAGAGAAGTATTATATATTCGAATTTAGTTTTCTAATCAGTGAATAAACACATGACGCTGAGTAGCATGGACCCAATTAATCCACAACAAGTTCCACTGCTTGTTCCCCGGCAGCATGAGGCAGCAAGACACGGCAGAAGGCACACAATCTTTAAAACCATCCTTCAGTTTGAATCCTGCTTCTGTCAATGATTAGTCTGAGATATCGCCAAACATTCCAAACGGTGAATGCACACGTACTGGGGACGGACGGGGGCTGCTATTGCTTACCTCCTGGGAATAGCGTGAGGTCTCAGAAAGACAACTTGAGCAGGGTTCCACCCCTTCTGTGCTTGCCTAAGGAGGACAAGAAGCTACCAAGTGTGAAAGGCAGAACAGTGCCTCATTCACCTTTATTTTTTTTCCTCAGAATTATAAGAATTATTTCAGAATATTTCAGAATTGAATATTTTAAAACACACACAATGAAAAGGTGACAGCTAGGAAGACAGACAGGTGAATTTTACGTCGGAAAATTTTAGACTTTCACGAAATTCTCTAGAAATTATTTCCTACTTACGTGTGGAAATTATACTTTAAACAGTAGCAACTATGAAATAAAAACTTATTGTATTTCCATAAATACATATCCTACTTCAAAAGACCCTTGTGTATGAGACTCACACATATGTGTGTGTGTTTGTTTACATCCTTTCCACAACAGATTTCTGGCAGTTAAAAAAATGACTGGGGCAGTAGGAGAATCGGCACACTGGGTCTTACTTAACCCCTGCTCTTCCAAATGCCTTCATTTAATTATGACTGTGGTTCTCGGCCACAACTGCTTCACTTGGACACATCCTAAGAGAATGTTTCATATGCAAAAAGATCGACTCTTCTGGAAAAAAAAAATCCAAACTTGTGTCAGAAAATAATGGATTTAAGGTGAACACATCTGCTTCCTCCACTTGTGTTGCTTATTCTTCGTTTCTAAGAAATAATATTGTAAAGAGGCGAGAAAAAGAAAAAATGAGAATGACAAAGTGGGGGGAATACCCTAAAGGAACAGAGGCTACAATTAGAAGCTCATGACAGAAAGAAAATGCAAGACATTAGTAAAAAAAAAAAAAAAAAAAAAACTGAAGTTTACCAAGAATAGTGTTGGGATCAACATTTTAAAATTCTAGACTAGTGATTTAAAATTAAATAAAAATCTCACATGATCTTTATTAATGTGCGGGGTAATAATGATACACGTGCATTTAAATTAAGTTACCTTAAAAATAAAAGGGAAGCACAACAATGTAATATATTTAACAATACTAAACTGTACACTTAAAAACGGTTACGATGGTAAATTGTATGTGTTTTTTACACAATAGTAAAAAAATATAAACTAAAGGTAAGGATTGCATAGACCAATATAGGATTCTTGTACACTTAAAACAGAGGCATCACATTTGTGGCAACATGGATGGACCTAGAGATTACCTTACTAAGTGAAGTCAGACAGAGAAAGACAAATATCATATGATACCGCTTGTACGTGGAATCTAAAATATGATAAAAAGGAACTTATTTACAAAACAGAAACAGACTCACGGACATAGAAAACAAACTTATGGTTACCAGGAGGAAAGGAGGGGGAAGGATAAATTAGGAGTTTGGGATCAGCAGATACAAACTACTACATATAAAACAGATAAACAACAAGGTCCTACTGCATGGCATAGGGAACTATATTCAATATCTTGTAATAATCTATAATGAAAAAGAATATATATGTATAACTGAATCACTTTGCTATACACCAGAAACTAACACGACATTGTAAATCAACTATACTTCAATTTTAAAAAAAATCAGAGGCATCAAATGGTTAGGAGCTCTTGTTCAAAATATACAGCTTGATTTTGTGGAAAAATATAAAAAAGAAATTTCACTTATAAAGATACTAAAAAGGTGGTAAGTGATTTATAGAAATTCCTGATATTCTAATAAAAAGATATTTTATTATCATGGCTATCAACAGAAACTTTGATTCTATGAGTACTAATCTGTAAAGTTGGGTTTTTTGATGTGTTTTTTTAAACCACATAAACACAAATCTACTACACTTGGGGAAATACATCAGTCCCAAGAGGACATAAGGACTACTGCAGCTTTTAAAATACATTCACTTCATTGGTTTCCTCAAAACCCTGAAAAGGAAATTCCCTATCACTTCGGGCCAACATCAGAGGACGTCATGAGTGAGCTATTCTAAAAACTGTTAAGTTTTTAAAAGTTCATTATTAGGTAATATAATAAAGTAGATTTCTTTAATGTTAAATTATCAAGCAAAACCCATTAGATTAAAAAAATAATAAATTTTCACAAATGTAGATTGTATAGGCATGTAATATTTTTATGGCATTAGGAAGAAAATTATACTGGGCTAAAAATTATCTTAACTATTTTATGTTATGTAATCCATTAAGCCAAAGAAAAGTGGAAAAATTAGTGAGCTAGATTACTGAGTTAATGGAGAAGGAAAATAAAACAAGGAAAGAAAAAAAAAAAAGGACAGACATAAGGGTACATTCATTTTGAAACCCTACAGACAAAAAAAAAAAAATTCCAAGCAGAATTTTAAACAGCATTTCTGGAAACCAAATTCTGTTCTAACACTCCACTCTAAAAGAGCTCAAAGGTCATCCACCCATATAAAAACCACTACTAAAGTTTTCTCAGTTACTGGAAAAGAAGGAAAAGGAATACTATATTTAATATAGAAATTAGAATTTAGCATTTTAATATGTGTTATGAAGTATTAAGAATTAATTAGGGGCTATGAAGAACTAAGCAATTGAGGAGCAATTCACAAGTAGAACCAACCCCCCACCCCAAAAATCCTACTCTTTTTCACAAGTGCCACATATGCTCGTTTTAAATCATTTTATGATTTAGCCTATGCCGCATCTGTGTCCTGGGAAGGGGGGAGAACAGCAGAATTCACACTCTTCTCATTGGCACTACCTCCATCATTTAAAGAAAGCATCCAAAACCATGGCTGTCCCAAAGCTTGTATTGTATGAACTGTACTAATATGCACAAATGCGTACACAACAAGTGCGAACAGTTTGCTGAGCTTTAACACGTAAACGTGCATTGCTACCAAAATTAACGTATACGTTTTCATCATTCCAGAAAGTTCCTTCATGACCCTGTATAGCCAATTCCTCACCCCCACCCCAGTCAACCTGTTGTCTGATTTCCATCACTATACCTTAGTTTTTCCTTTTCTAAATATATAATGGAAACATACAGTACTCAACTGTCTTCTTTTAATCAGCATTAACCTTTGTGAGCTCCACCCATGTGGTTGTTATGTTTATCACTATTTTGTACTTTTTTATTGCTGAATAGTATCCCATTGTATGAATATTACAATTTATTCAACCATTTACCTTGCTGATGGACATCTGGGTTTTTCCCAGTTTGGGGCTGTTATGAATAAAGCTCCTAAGAACACTCACATCTAAATCGTTTTGTGGACATGTGTTTACATTCCTCCTAAGTAAATGGTAATACAGTAAATACATATTAAAGAAACTTTCTAAGAAACTGCCAATCTGTTTTCCAAAGTGGTAGTGCAGCTGACACTCCCACCAGCAAAGAATGAGAGATCAGATTTGCTTCACATTCTCCCCTATACTTGTTGTCCGGTTGTTTTTAATTGAGCTAGTCCATTTCATTGTGGTTTTAATTTGCATTTCCCTGATGATTTATGATATTGAGCAGCTTCCCATGTGCTTATTGGCCATTTGCATATCTATTTTTTGTGAAGTATCTGTCTAAATCTTTCGAACATTTTTAAAATTTGGTTTCTTATTGTTAAGTTATAACTGGAGTTCTTCACATATTCTGGACACAAGTCTTCTGTATTATGAATATTTTCTTCCAGTCTGTGGCTTGCCTTTTCATTTTCTTAACAGTTTCTTTAGAAGAGCAGATGGCTTTGATTTTGATGAAGTCCAATTTATCAATTTTTTTCTTTTGTAGTTAGTGCTTTTTGTGTTCTAAGAAATACTCGCCTATCCCAAAGTTGGTATGATTTTGCCCTGTTTTCTTCTAAAGCTTCTATAGTTTCAGCTTTTATATTTAGGCCTGTGAGCCATTTCAAATGAAATTTTATGCAGATTATGAGGAAAAGGTCAAGAGGACAAAGTTCATTTTTTCTCATACAAATATTCATTGTTTTAACATCATCTGTTGATCAGAAAGCAACTGACCATATATGTATGGGTATATTTGCAAGTTCTATTCTGTTCCATTGATCTATATGTCTGTCATTATGCCAACACCATGCTGTCTTTATAATAAAACATAAAATCAGGTAGCGTAAGACCTCCTAGGTTGTTCTTCATTCTCAAAATAAATTCTAGCTATCCTAGGTCTTCTCATTTCCACAGCTTGTCAATTTATATATTTTTTTACTCACTGCTGAGTGGGAAAAAAGTAGCTTGGCAAACAATATTAAAAACAGAATCTCATTTTAGTTCAACCAAATCTATAAATAAAGGTACAAAAAAGAAACTCAACGTATATATAAAAACATGTAAAAGAATTCTCTCTAAAGTGTAAGTACAAGAGATTTTTTTCTTTTTACTGATCTGTATTTTCCAAAATTGGCAATTTTAAGGAAAAAGTTATAGGTAACTAATGGACATAAGCCCATCAATAACTTAAGGAGGGGGGAAAAAAGAACTGATGCTCAGTCATCCTATTTCTTCTCCCTTTATCTCACATATGATCTGTAAATGCAAAAAAAGGTACGAAATGATAAACTACAAACTATAGCTCTCCTTCGGAGAGAGGACTGTTGCGATAAGTATGAAGGAAAGACTTTCGCTTTTCATTTTATATACTTTTCTAATGTTTGTATTGTTACAATGACCATATTTTATATATCTAAGAAAAATTAAAATATTCATCAATAAAGATAAAATGTATGTATTTATTAGTTGAACTGAAGCACTGATGAAAATATTATCCTAGAGAATGACTACCCAACTCTATATCATTTAAATTATCAGCTAAAGAAAAGCCTTTTCTATATGTATAACTGAATCACTTTGCTGTACACCTGAAACTAACACAACAAGCTCCACTATAAAATACAAATTAAAAAAAATAAAAAATAAAAAGAAGAAGAAAAGAAAAGCCTTTGTTTGGCTAGGAATTGGCCTCTGGCATCAGGTGAGATAGCTGCTTCGGCAAGTCCAAAATGAATTCATCATTTGTACTTTGGAATCAGAAGCACCAGTAAATACTATTTCAGTAACTCCCCTAGGATAGCTAGAAATTAATGCTGAAGGCAAAAATAATGAGATTTAGAAGATAAAGGGCAATAATTCGATGTTGGAGATCGTATTGTTAAACATAAACAACATCACAGGTGATTGCGCCATCGCTATTGGTACTCAGCCCACATTTTGTAATACTGATTCAGACTTAGGGACTTATCACCAAATCAAGGTGAATCACTAACAGTAGTGATTCTTACACACCCAGGACAGTTCACAAACCTGCTCAAGTGTCAAACTACTTGAAGGTCATAGTACTCTCTCTGAGGAACTCTGGCCTTACAGAACAGCATTAAATGTCAATCCAGTTGACCCTTGAATGACACGGGGATTATGGGCGCAGACCCTCCACAGTAGAAATTCCACGTATAACTTACAGTCAGCCCTCCCTGCACACCGCTGGGTTCCTCGAGATCCGCGGTTCCGCATCCACAGATTCAACCAACCACCGACCCGGTTCCGCATCACAGATTCAACCAACCACCGACCCCGCAGTACTGAAATCCGCATAAAAATGGACATGCGCAGTTCAAACTCGAGTTGTTCAGGGCAATTGTATATCTAATTCCATCCTATAAACAAACCTATGACCAAGAGAAGATAAAACCATATTACAAACATGAAACATAGAATCTCTTGTGCTCACGAAGGAGCACTAGTGAATTAAGCATGAATTTGCCTACTAATACCCATTTGCTCTTTTCACTTTCACTTTATCACCTGCCGAGTATTGAGAGTCACCAAAAGCTTAAGGAAGAATCGTGAGAGAAGAAATTCAAGATGAGAACATTCTACACATTCACTTATTTGGGAAAAAAACCAAAACCCTTCCACTCAATTGTAACAATGAAATACCTCAGGCCACAAGTACGCTGTCTGAGCGCCATCATTCCTTAACATAACAATAGTGAAGAGGGCGTATGAGCAGGAACAGGGCAGGAGCAGAATAAGTATTTCCAAACACAGAATGCAGCGACAGTTTTCCAATACTCATCAGAAGGCACACTACCACTTCCTATTTTAGGAATAAGCACCCTCAAAATTTAAATAGGCCGTTAGTTGGTCTCCTTCAGGGAGAGTAACTAGTATTATCTAACATCTCTAACCTTTCTGAGCAGAACCCACAGTAAAAATATATTTTACACAGTGACTCAGTACATTCACACACACACACACACACACACGAGCATGTGTGCACAAGCGCCTACCTTTGTACTCACCCATACTTTGTGCAAATGCACTCTGAAATTTTTCTATTATAGTCTCTAGTTTTGTTTTTACTCTGGTTATAACCCACTAAAGTGATAACCCACTAATGGGTCATTAACCTACAGTTTGAAAAATCCTAATATAGAAGCAAGAAGGAAGGACATGAATAGATTTAACATCTTGGAGTTGTTAGATTATGAAATAAATACAAATGCAACGTTACTTTAAAGTTCTCTGGATGGATGGTACTTTATACTAAACTTCCATTAAAAATAGACCAATGAAATTCAATTTTCATAGACACAGGTAAAATCTACTCGCCTTAGCCCAAGGTAGCAGTGCTACAGATAAACACAGCACGTATTTAACACTACTTCCCATCAAAATGTTATTCAGGTATATCTTTCATCTTCAGTTAATGAACTCGAGGCCCAGGCTGGGAAAGAGCTGCCAGAAAAAGTCAATCTCAGAGTCACTGATGATGCAAGAGCTCAGCTGGCCTGCTCTTGACCTCTGAGCATCCCCCGAGCCTCAGCTAACATGGATGGCATGTCACCATCAATCTAAATTTTGAAAAATATATATTGATCTTCCACAAATGATGATAATGGGTTTTTCTGCAATAAATGTGCTTATACAATGTTTTCTTCTATACACCAAGACTGTGATCAACACAAAGAACAAAAAAGTGCTTTATGTATTTTTTAAGACCTATTAGTTAATCCAGCTCCCTAATGAGTCAAAATCCATACCAAGACATAACAAGAATATTAAGGAAGCACCGCTAATAATTCTTACATTGTGAATAACATGTACTCTTAAAGTCCTGATTACATGGAAACTTTTTAAAATATCTATCTTTTTTAAAGAAAACTTTATGTCCCACGTATTAGAAATCTCCTACAATTTTAACACATTTCTTTCACATAATTTAAAAAAGGAATAGTCTCATAGAGTTAATTTAATTAGGCATAAATAAGTAAAAATTAAATACCTAGTGTGTTACATTTATTAGTAGTATCCAAAGTATCCACTAAAAAGGATTAAAATCTAGTAACATTTTGCTTATCTTTGATCTGTTTGGAAATTTGAGCCATCTTTCTAATCGAAGTAGGTTGAACAGCTTTAAAAAAACAAAAACCCTTTACCACATATTTTCAAATAAAACTATCTTTCATGCTATTGCCTGATGAACTAAAAATTTTAGTCTAAAATTCCAGGCACTGAATTGCAAAGAATATTTCCCATTTCCACAGTACTGCAAGTAGAAATATGTAAATTAGTTCATGGGCAGAATCATTAATTTAGATAAAAAGTAAAAACACATTAACTGAACACCAAAAATGTGACAGTTCTTGCACAAAATCTAAGATGAGACAGCTGCTACCACTGGAGCTTATAAATCCAAATTAAATGGGCAAAAAGGCAGAGAATTTTAATTCTTCTGTTTTCCAAGGAAATAACAAGTCTGATAGTCAGTGGTCCAATCTCTAAACTAACAATGATAAGTCTGACTCTCACTTCGCTGATATTGGCCTAATTATCAGAGCCAAAATCATAGCTGGGGTTTGGGTAGGAAGCAAAAATTCTGACCCACAGAACCACAAGAGATCAAGTGAAATGGATTACCGCTGGTTATCTATTTCCTGGAAGATCTGGGTCAGTAACGACAGCCTTAACAGATACTGCTTACACCCTTTATCAACAGCCTTGAATAAAATAACCACAAACTAATTCTAAATAAGATCTAAATAATTACTTAGCAATGATTAAATATGCAGACCGTCAAACATTCTTAAATATTATTTTAAATATTTTATATATCAGTTGTTGAAAATTTGACAGGGAAATTTGGCTCTAAGTTGAGAGAAACAGAATCATGTGTAAAAATGAGAAGAGACACCAGCATTTCTGAACACCTACCCAACGCCATTATAATGTAGCAGATCAATGCATGTCTCTGCATAGTTGGCTGAAGTATCAATTGCATGCAAAATGAAATGGGGGGGCGTGGGGGGCTGGAAGAAGTCCATCTTTTCAAGGGAGAGAGTTCAAAGCTTTCAGTACACTCTCAAAGGGATCTGGCAACACAAAAAATAATTTCACTGATTTCTTACATAATCCTGAGGAGTTTATTATTACTTCAAAAATGAGGAAATTGAGACTCAACTAATTTAAAACTCTTTCCCAAGGTCAACTTTTATTTTCCCAGTAAAATAAAAGCATATGAGAATGCAAGTTATTCTGGTTCCAAAGTCCCAGCTCTTTACCTCCTATGCTAAAAAATGACAACATAAGATGAAGAAACTGTTATTCAATCAACATTGCAAAGAGCAACCTGATGGTGCTGACTTATAATAATAACAACAACAACAATAATAATAGCGAACATCTATTAACCCTAACTATGTACTAGGCACGGTTGTTAGTGCCCCATTTAGTCTTCTCAATAATAGAACCAGATGACACGACACATTATTATGATTCCCACATAGCTCCTCGGTGGCAGAGCTAGGTTTCAAACCCAGGCCGTTCTGGCTCCTCAGACTCTGCCCTTAACCACTATGTGAGTGACCTTCATCTCATGAGGACCCGAGATTAAAGAGTAAGGGTGGAAAATGGAAGAAGGCTTTCCTAAATAAATTTCTTTTTAAGTAGTATTTTAGAAGATAATTATTACATGATAATTCCTCCTTATTTTAGCTAAAATGCAATAGCATGTAAGCCTTAGTTAAATCAAAAATAGTTTTAGGAACAATTTTCTGGTTCCTAAGACTTGCATAAACTCAAAGCATTATCCCCATCTCCTATCTAGGAAATCTATCGTCTTTCACTATAATACTTAATTTGATGAGTACAGGAGAAATCCTATGTTTAGAAATGTTTATTCAACAGGTACAGCCTATGACAGGAGAATCAAAGTTCTCAAAATCCCTAAAAAAGACTTGTGAAGTGCTTTCACTCAACCTTTCTAAAGCCCTAGCAGAAGTATCCCTTTTCTATGAATGGGTCTGGACAAAAAGCATTATTGCTTGATGGAGTCATCAGACCGCCTATCCTCTACATAGCTGTAGTTCATGTTATCACTGGTATTTTATCTGTTTCCGCCACAATTTTACTTAACTGGGGACAGTCACTGGGAAAAATGAACCCCAAGGAAAAACATCTTCTTCATGCCAACTAAGAATCTTTAAAAGTTACGTATTAAAATCAGCAACAAAACAGAGTAATCTGTCTTTATCCTCTACATAATACTCTGAGCAACTTAACTTTTGATTCCATCAATTATTTCCCTGTGACGCTCTAGTTATTAGCTTGCACATCAAATAAAACTTGAATAAAGATGACCAACTGCTGGTTACGATTGAAATGCTGTCTTCTCACATTAAATCCCCATCAAAGGATATAAAAGTGTCAATAATTATGAAGTTTGTATATAACTCACCAAGGTTCAAAAAAAGGCAGTTGGATTAGTTCCGTTTTGAATATGCAAACATGAGTACTCACCATACAGTTTGTGCCTTCTATATATAAGATAGGAAACAAATGTCAAGTAGGTTCTTAACGTGAGGAAAAAAAATGAAAAGTATCAGTAATGCCGTGAGTCAAGTGCAGCCTAAACTGAACCATAACTCACTACATATGTAAAAGCTTTAAAATTATCTTTCGGTCTCAGTTTCTTTAGTAAAGTCACATGAATTACTTACCATTTACCTATACACTTCACATAACTTATTAAAATGAGATCCTACTAGGTTCCACTAGGAATCAGTTTTAGGACAAGTTTAATTCTCTCTGTCCCTCAAGACAAATTCTAATTCATTCTCCGCTCTCCTCCTCTTCAACTCCTCCCCCAAGGGCCCCCCCCAATACACACACACTTTAAGTTCCAAACGACACAACACAAATAAGACTTATTTTCACAAGACTTATGAACTGAACTGAATGAATAAGCATTTTCAGAACTCTAATGAAAAACTGATGAACTCATAAAAGTGCTAACAAAAGATCAAGATGAAAAAAAAGAAATTAATTACATGGGACTGAGTGAACTGATGAGGATGAGTATAATTTTTGTGACTTTCTGTCTGAATTAAAAAAAAAAAAAAATCCCACAAGGACTCAGAGGAAAAGAATATACAAATCAATTTTCACTGCAAAGTAAAGGAGCTGTTACAGTGGAGGATTACTGGACTGAATGTCAATGTTATGACATAGTATAAGTGTGTTTCATGTTTGGTAATTGCAATCATTGTTGCTTTTGTTGTGGTCATCCATGTACAATGCTTGGTGTCAGTCTATCTATCTCTTGTAAAAATAAAATACAGTGTGTGTGTGTGGGAAAAAAAAAAAAAAAGAATTCCACTTTCAAACTAATTTTTTTTCATTCACTCAACAAATTCATCACCATCTACAATGTGCCAGGCACTGTGCTGGGCCAAAAAGACAAGGTCCCTGCCCTCTAGAGTTCAGACTTCAGCGTGATTATTAATCTAATGTCCACCTTCCCTGGACTACACGCCTGCTATTGGCACCCCTTTAGTAGCAAGGGGTTCACTCTGTGAGCCTAACAGCAATGTTCTATGATGATTCCACCACGAAGCAAAACATTTAAGAAACTGAAGAGCCCAAGATTTTGTTCCTTCAGTCAGCACTGGTTAATTCATATATTAACACATGAAATTCTGTTCTTTATAAAACTGCTTTATAGGATGGAATGATATGATCTGGGGTTTGCTTCAAAATGGGGGAGAGGGACTCCCTGGTGGTCCAGTGGTAAAGAATCCACCTTCCAATGCAAAATGGGGGAGGGGAGAGGTAAAGGTAACAGAGGAGTTGGTTCATAGGAGATCATCATATATTATTTTTTTTTTTAATTTTTTTTTATTTATTTTTTTTTTTTTAATTTATTTATTTTTTATTTTTGGCTGTGCTGGGTCTTCGGTTCGTGCGAGGGCTTTCTCTAGTTGCAGCAAGTGGGGGCCACTCTTCATCGCGGTGCGGGGACCGCTCTTCATCGCGGTGCGCGGGCCTTTCACTATCGCGGCCCCTCCCGTTGCGGGGCACAGGCTCCAGACGCGCAGGCTCAGCAGCTGTGGCTCACGGGCCCAGCTGCTCCGTGGCATGTGGGATCTTCCCAGACCAGGGCTCGAACCCGTGTCTCCTGCATTAGCAGGCAGATTCTCAACCACTGCGCCACCAGGGAAGCCCCATCATATATTATTATTCTGTCCACTTTTACATAGATTTAAACTTTTCCATAGTAATTTTTTTACCTGTAAAAGACCTTTAGCCAATACCAAAAAGAATTAATTTCAGGAATTTCAGGAAGCTGCACAGAAAGACAGCACATGAACAATGGGGGTATTTGAATGTACTTTATTTAATCCACCATGGGATCCTGAATCATAATCCTAATTATAAATAACAAGTTTCCACCGTTTCAAACTGTTCATTTGTTAAACTGAAGGTAGTACTGCTAATCTCTCTCACTGAAAATATCCTAGGAGCCTGTGATAATGGAGAACCCTACAAAGGTACCAAGTTGGTGCTATAGAGACACTAATACTAATCATGGAAAAGTATTTTCCTATTTTCTTTTCCCCCAGTCTCACAGATGATGAAATGGGGTTGTTATTGCAACACCATACAATTACCAAATGTAAAATAGTGTTGTTTAAGTTATTCAAGCTTATAGAGGTAATAGCAGAAATGAAAAACTGAAGCTGAGTAATGAAGTATGTAGTATAGGGATCAAAGCTAGATGATTTTTTAAATATAACACAGTTTACTTGACATTTCTCAACCTCTGAAGCTCTCGTTTAGAGTCAACAGCTGGTCCAAATACCATACCATTTAGGATCTCATGGCTATATTTAAATGTGACCATAACCACAACAAATAATATACGTAATGGCATTTTACAGGCTGTAAAGAATTTAATCTGTAATTTCTCATTTGGTCTTCACAAAATCCTGTGAATTAGGTGAGTTACGTGGGAATGTTTCTGAAAACTAAGAATCTGCCTATGCCTCCAACTATGGGAAGAGGAGCCAGAACTGGTCCCAAAACATCTAAATCCAAATTCGTTTCACTTTCCATCACCCCAAGCTGCTACTGATGAAGGAGTTTATTATTTCATTAAAGACACAAGACCTAAATACATACCAAAACATTAGAACATGAGATAAGCTATCAGTAGCCAAATGTGTGGTCTGGCTAGTTAAGTACTGATGAAGACCAGGAAGGGAGAAAATCATCAATGGGCCAAGATACTGGTAAAGGGGTGTTAGAGTCAATGTCATGTAAGCCATAGAGAAGCCCACCTGACATTAGTAGCTCTATCTGCGTAGAGCACTTTCACAAACGAGAAACTTTCAAGTTTGTAACTGGATTGAAATAATAAGTTAACTGGCTAGAATAAAGGGTTGTAAAAGCATACGGTGAGGCTTACATTTAAAATACATTGTTTTGCACAGCAAAGGAAACCATTAACAAAACGAAAAGGCAACCTACAGAATGGGAGAAAATACTTACAAATCGTACATCTGATAAAGGATTAATATCCAAATATATAATGAACTCATAACTCAACAGAAAAACAATCTGACTAAAAACTGGGCAGAGGAACTGAATAGACATTTTTCCAAAGAAGACATACAAATGGCCAAAAGGTACATGAAAAGGTGCTCAACATCACTAATCACCAGGGAAATGCAAATTAAAACCACAATGAGATGTTACTTCACACCTGTTAGAATGGCTGTCATCAAAAATACAAGAGATAACAAGTGTTGGTATGAACGTGGAGAAAAGAGAACCAACCCTTGTGCCCTACTGGTGGGAATGTAAACTGGTGCAGCCACTACGGAAAACAGCGTGATGTTTCCCCCCAAAATTAAAAACGGAACTACCATATGATCCAGCAATTCCACTTCTGGGTATGTATCTGCAGGAAATGAAATCACTATCTCAAAGAGATTATCTGCACCCTCACGTTCATTGCAGCATTATTTACAAAAGCCAAAACGTGCAAACAACCTAAGGGCCCATGGACAGGGTAAATGAATTTTTAAAATGTGAGATAGACTGATAGGTAGGTAGATAGATAGATAGACCCAATGGAATATTATATATTCCATTATCACATAGATATATGATATATATATATATTATTAAGCCATAAAAAAGAAGTTATTCCTGCCATTTACAACAACATGATGGACCCTGAGGGCATTATGCTAAGTGCAGTAAGTCAGACAAAGACAAATACTGTAGGATCTCACTTACATGTAGAATCTAAAAAAAATGAACTCATAGAAATAGAGAACAGACTGGTGGTTCTTGGTGGAGGGGCAGGGAGGGGTGCCGCCACAGGGGGAAATGGGTGAAGGCGGTCAAAAGATACAAACGTCCAGTTATAAGATAAATTCTGGGGATGTTATGTCTAGCATACTGACTATAGTTAACATTACTATATATTTGAAAGTTGCTGAGAATAAATCTTAAAAGTTCTCACCACAAGAAAAAAAAATTGTTAAGTATGTGTGGTGATGGATGTTAACCAGACTAATTATAGTGATCATTTTGCAATATAGGCATATATCAAATCATTACGTTGTACACCTTAAATTAATACCATAGTATGTGTCAATTATAGCTCAATAAAACTGGAAAAAAATTTTAAATACACATTTTGTTTATTTCAACAAGGAAGGAAAGGAACAAAGAAAGAGGTCTTGGTCCCGATGTGATAAAAGTCACGGAAGACCAGGGAACACAAATATTCCATGTTGGGAAGGCTTGAGTATTTGTCACTCCAAGCCCACCAACAATATCTAGAACACACATGCAGCTCCTCAGATATTGTTGCTCATGAATTTGAGAATATGAAACAGGGAAGCAAGTTAACACATATCTATTCTGAATGAAAATTACAGTTTATCTGTAAAAGTGAGTCTGAGCCAAGTCAAAGCATGGACGAATTTCTTTCTCAACAGACCAAGTTAGTAAATTGGTGCGCACCAACTGGTAAATTACTAAATGATATCACATGCTCCAGAAGGGTTAATACAACTGATTCAGAAAAAGCAGTTTGTCCCCCAGAGACACATTTTCTCACCTTGATTCACTGTAGAATCAGCTGTGTTAATAATAATGCTTTGCAATTTTATACCACTTCTCCTGCTAAAAGCTCAAGTATGAGCTGATATGGTACATCACAAACTACACAGATGGTACTCCACAGTTTCCACAGCTCTGACTGAATAGCTCATTTGACTTACTAATAAATGTTCCTATTTCAAGATTAAAAACAGATATGAAAAATTAAGGAAAATGGGAGAAAGAGAGTAAATTTTCATATCCAATTCAGTGGCATCTAGCTGAAAAGGTAAACACTAAACAGAGTACCCAGAGCACAAGACAGTTCCTTCAGATGATAGTGCACACAGGTGTCTGCTTCCAGAAAAGTCCCGCCAAGCCACCAAGCTACTGGGGAATGAAGCGAGGACTAGGCAATAAAGAGGTTGTACTATTTCCTATGTGAATGTGCAACAATCACACCTAAAAGGAAAAATTCTCTCCAAGGAGGAGCTAGACCTGCAATTATCTTGTCCTTCTGTTTTAGTCCGTTAACCTGTAACTACTCACTGAACGTAGACACATGGTCAGAAGCTTGACAAGAAGTGAAGTGACATATCAGCCTAAAGCATTAACAGGGTTACTGAGACTTATAAAGCATATTTAATTGGACTCCTTCAAACCAAACATTTGTAAATGGCTATACTCTATATGGAGAGGTAGACTACAATCATCCTAGAACTTTCCTTTATGCTGTTCACAAATGCTCTGCTCATACTCTACTAATAAGAGAAGGCGTTTATTCCTCTGAACTTCAGGAACAGAGCTTCTAAATGTCCTTCACTGGCAACTATATCTAACTACCTCATCTCTCCCTGTGGATCTGGAAATTCCCCATTAGGGAATTTAGCTATATAAAGTTTTACATCATCTCTGGGTAAATCATTGTACTCCATTTGTGTAGTAAACGTGGGCAAACACAACTAAATACAGGCATCCTCCATTATGTTTTGCAAAATGTGAACTGATCCATGGAACAGACCAGATCTTGAGAAATTCTGAGGCAGCTTATCCCTATGAAAAACAAAACTATTACCAATGATCAGATTTAATGAAATTGTAAAATGGAGACCACCGAGGTAGAGAGAGGCTACAGAGACTTGCTTTCCTTGGTGACTGAAGTGGTTTTGCAGCATCTACTTAAAGAATTATATTCAAGCTCCAAGAAAAACAAACACCTGATTTTGGTGAGTTATGTACAACCATTCTTAGCAAGAGCTTCTTTTTTTTTCTGATAAAACTACTGTATTTGAAGCCACAGTCTGAACTGGTCAAAAGTGACATTCAAGTCTTATGTAGTAATTTTCTCAAAAGAAAAGGGGTTTTAAATTATAATCAAAACCAGTCAAGCGATTCCAACATTGAGCTCCCATTAGATATTCCTAAGAAACCTAAGTTATCCCTTTGCAGAGAATACCATTGTCCACTTACTTCTAAGACCAGCACTTAGATATGTCAAGCAAACATTCAATCTCCCATGTTAATGAAATGTGAATTTTATGTATTTTATATTTCTGGTATTTTCAATATGATAATTAAAATGTTCCACCACCTCTGAGTAGTTTTAAAAATACTGCCCAAAATTTCTCCAAAACATAAGGAGCTTTAAGTCTCTTGATTTAAATCACCCTCCTCTCCATCTCTTGCATAAAACAGCACTACCAGCTTGGAACCACATGGATTTAACAAGGACAAGAAAGTTGGCAGACCAACATTCAGCTAGTCTTTGTCCTCTCTCCCCACCCCCGCCTGTTGAGAACCACTGAATTAGAACTACTAGGGGCTAAAATGCTTTGTGATTATATCAATAATAATAATCATTCTGTAATCAGAGTAGTAGCCCATTTACTCTAAACGGTTGATAATGACAAGACAGTTTATAACGTATCCTTACAGACTCTATAATACAGAATGCTGTGTGACCCTTTGCATTTCTGGAACATGTATTAATTAATAAAGAAAGATGGTTAAAGAAAACTTGACCACAAATAATCTTGAATACCTAGGTGGTTCTAGTCTTCAGTATTAACTTCCTAAATAGTTCCTTGAATCATCCTCAATTTGCATTTAAAATAATCTTCTCTGAACCACAATCCCAAATAACTAATCAAGATCTATCAAACACCAATTACGGTCAAATACTGATCACTGAAGGAGACTCAGAGTAATCATAACAACAGTGGACATTTAAGGAAACTGGGGCACAAGGTCACGCTTGTTCAAGCGATGCAGGTAGACCACAATCCAGGCAGTGTGGCTCTTAAGTGCTAGTCCCAACTGACCTCACAGAATGAAATAAATAAATTAGTAAACCTCCTGCATTCAAGAAACTCCTGAGTTTGCTGGCGCGTAATATTAACAACCTCCAACAGAACATTCCACACATTTTTAGGGGATTCTCTAAGAAAGATTTTACAACCTTTCTTTCAAGACCATGGACGATTTTACTTTTATTTTATCCTTAAAACTGAAATGCCTTTTTCAAAACATAAGTCTGTGGCTGGTGCTACATAAAATGTCATTAGTTACTTCAGCGTGCGGTTTTCTTATCTTTCTGCTACTGAGAAACTTCTTAATGTGTAAGAGTGCGCTCAAATAGTACACACAGACTGACAAGGGATAGTCTTGCCTGGCCATCTCCACACTGATTGTCACTAACACCCTACTTCTTCTCACGTTACTGAGACTCCTAGTGGCAAGGAGGGTTCCCCACCTGTCTCAGGACCTAGAACTAGACCTTCAAGTCTGGCTCCCCACCTTATCTATCAGGGTCACCTTAAGAGTCTCTTTAAAAAAGCAGACATCCACCCACCCATACTTTTGAACATCACAATGAGACCTTGGAATTTCCATTTTGATAAGCGAGGTAGACTATTTGTGCACTCTGAAATTTGGACTAGAGACTTAGACTAAAAACTCTATCATCAGTGCTTCCAGCATATGAAAAGCAACACCTTTTAACAAAAAGCTGCCTTAATCTATAAAATGATCTGCTGAAGCAGCACCATTCTGGTGCTTTCAGAGAGAACTGTGTTAATTATTACCCGTACCATGAGCAGCTTTCAGGGCTAACTCCCTAGAAATGTTTCTGGTAAAACAAACAGTCCAAAAATATATGGCATTATCATTTAATCAAGAGTTCTACACAGTAAATACATGAATAGCAAAGAAAATAACAGAAAGAGGCCACATTTTTTTTCTCTATTTGGTAAAAAAATAATTCTAGAATTTAAAGAAAAATTTTAGAAAGATTAACTAATGCCCTGCAATCCTCCTTAGTGATAAACAGAGAATCCTTTACCAGAAGATTTCTTTAAAATCACCTAATTCATTTTGGCTTCATTAATAATTAAACCTTCTATTGGATCCTCACCACTCTTTGAGGCAAACAAGTATAATCCCCATTCAACAAAAACGGAAATTGGCACTCACACACATTAAATCACTTGCTCAAGGTGACAGGTCCAGCCACAGGCAGTATGTACTTAATCATTATTAAACTTATTTTTAAATCATACAAGATTTCCTCTGCTTTTAAAAAAAAGTCTATAAATTTTTATCAGAAAGTTCTTCTAAACATCTAACTAAAATCGCATCAGATATAGTTTAGGAACCATACCTTTTATGGAACTAAAGAACTGCTGCTCATTATATCTCATATTGAATCACTTCATGTATCTCAGAAACAATAAATCCTCCTTCCACTCTTCTTTCAAAGGAAAGGACAGCAACACTTCAACTTAGCCTGTCACAGACAATGGCTGCCAAAGATGATCACATTTCTCATCCCACATGCTCTTCTTCTAATTCAACTTTTAACATACCTCCCAGGCTTCCCTGGTGGTGCAGTGGTTGAGAATCCGCCTGCCAATGCAGGGGACACGGGTTCGGGCCCTGGTCCGGGAAGATCCCGCATGCCATGGAACAACTAAGCCCGTGTGCCACAACTACTGAGCCTGTGCTCTAGAGCCCGCGAGCCACAACTACTGAAGCCTGTGCGCCTAGAGCCTGTGCTCCGCAACGAGAGAAGCCACCGCAATGAGAAGCCCGTGCACCACAACGAAGAGCAGCCCCCGCTCACCGCAACTAGAGAAAGCCCGCGTGCAGCACCGAAGATCCAACACAGTCAAAAATAAATTAAAAAAAAAAAAAATTCCTCCCAAGGAGAGCTGGGATCTGGGGAGGCTTGTGACTAAAGCCTAAGTGACTCTACGTGACTTCTGAGGCTAAGTCATAAGAGGAGATACAGCTTCCTTGAAACTCACTCTTTGAACCCCAGCCGCCATGCTGTTAGGAAGCCCAAGCAGATGCAAAGAGGCCATAAGTAGGTGTTCTAGCCTATAACTTCGCTGAGGTCCCAGCTAACAGCCTACATCAAACACCAGGCATGTAAGCGAGCAAGATTTCAACTGATTCCAGCGCTGAGCCATTGACTCAGTCCTGGATCTGAGTCTTCCAAGCTGAGACACAGGACATCACGGAGTAGATAACTATGAGTAGATAAACTGTGTCCATCATGCCTTTTCCCAACTTGACCACAACAATTGTGAGCAGAATGCCACCAAGTTTCAGCTGGTATATTATTCAGCAACAGTAAACAAAACTCTCTAACTCAGAAAACAAGCAAGAAATGAAAAGGAGACAAAGAATAAAAAAGTTTTTTTCTGAAGGCTCAAAATAAATATCCCCAGTTCTATGCTCTAAAGATTACTCACTTTACTGATAAGAGTCTGTCAGATTCTCACGCAGATCTTACTAAAAGTGCATGTAAAATAAGAGGAATTAGAAACATACTATATAATATTTTCTATCTTCACCCTAAGCACGTCTCTCTTTAGAATGCCTTTTCTCCTCTCTGATGAAATCTCCATGAGCCCTTGAGGCTCAAATCAAACAGTACAGCAGCTTTCCTCATCTCACAAAATGAACTGTTTGCTTCTATAAAATGTCTGTCCAGCCCTTCTAATACAATTTTCTATTCTAAAGCATATATTGCACTGTAATTACTTGTCCACATGTCTCTTTCCTCCCCTAAACTGTGAGACCTTAGAGGATAGGGCCTGTTTCTTTTTTAACCTTTGTGTTCCCAACTCCAAACCCACGGCAGGTAAAGTGCAGAAAATCAGTAAGGAGAAAATGGACTGTTATTTACATTTAAAAAAAATTTTTAAACATACAGATATACAAAAAGTAACATCCAGTGAATAGACAGAAAAAGGCAAGTCTAGTAGTTAAGCTAGAGCTTGGTAGTGAGGGGTCTATGGTTTACAGTGACTTAGTGGAGAGACAAACAGATCAATACCTTAAAAGATCTCATGGACACTGAGTGAATTTTAGCCCAAGTCAGTTTAGTAAATAAGGAAATACTACGCATTTTTAAAGTATTTTCTCCTAAATGACTAATGTTAAATTTTGAGGTGCTCAAAGGAATAAAAACCAGAACCAGAAAAATTAGCTACACGAGACCTCATGTGCTGAATGTTTTGTATAGCCACTCTTTTACAGTAATACGACTTTCTTTATATTATTTTTGCCCACTCCCACTGCCTACCCCTGGCCACCTGTCCTTAATGCCCCTGTTTGGTTACATTTCAGAACTCTGAAGTACTTTCCTCCCAGCTGACCCAAACTACTACCATATCTGTTTGGGACGTAGCACAGAGCCACTGAGAAACAACCACAATACTATCTGTCCAACCCTCTCCAACAGGCCAATGTTTTTTTTCCTTTTGTTTTTAATTTAGTTTGGTTTATTTTAATAAGCCCTTCAAGCACCTTCTGCAAGCTTGAGCAAAGACATTCATGAATATATTTCTTTTAAACCACACTAATGTATTATTTATCTTTTTTATTAATTGAAGTAAAGTTGATTTACAATGTTTCCACCGCCAACACTGGTTTTAAAAAAAAGCAGTACAATACTCATAAAATGGCAAGAACAAGGAGGATATCCCTTAGTACGTCTGTAAGCCATTTCAGAAAAGTTTTGCAAAAAAACAAAAATCAGAAAATGGGATTTCTGAGTCATTTAAATTCCAGTCCCCTCAAAACTGCCCTGATTTGTTAATTAAAAAGGCCTACGTACAGTCCCACTTTTCTTCCCATTGTTGACATCTCTCATGTGTCTCCTAAGCTGCCACACTCCAAAAAACCCCAGGAAACTATTGTCTCTATAATGTTACTCCAAAGAAGTGTTTGATATAAAAGCTTTCTATTTAGCCAAGGGTGCTATGAAATGAATGTCTCAATCTCAACCCCCCTCCTGTTCCTAAAACAGAAATCTACTACTTCCTAGGAGGAAAAAAGTCCTCCAACTCTCTGACTGTAAGCGTTCTCATAGGCGGGTATTACCTCTGTGTTTGCACCTCTCACAGCGTTACTTTTATGCATCTCCTTGTGATGTGTTTGTAGAAAGTATGTCTAGGCCCCAACCTACAGAGACTTTAGAAGGGGCAATGCCGAGGAAACAGCCTAAGATGCTACTATCTCAAGCAGTGAGTTCTCAACAGTTATGCTCTTCTTTAGCCCCGATCAAATCCATTAACATATTTAACAATTTAATTTCTTAGCACTTCTGGAGAAACTGAAGTCTAAACACTGAAAAGGCTGGTTGAACAAAAATGTGAATGCATTTAACATTACTGAACTGTACACTTAAAAATGGGTAAGATGGCAAATTTTATATGAATTTTACCACAATTAAAATTTTAATTAAAAAAAATAAACACTTTTTAAAAAGCCAACATCTAAAGAACCACAAAACCAACAAACAAAAACTAGGGGAATTACTGAGTATTAACAGAGACTACAGACCCAAATGCAATGCAGGAGCTTGATTAGATCCTGGTTTGAAACCCATGGCTGTAACAGTTTGGAGGTAACAGGGAAAATTGAAAGAAGACAGTTGATACTTGATGATATAAGTTTTCTTAGATTTAAAACAAAGTTTTATTAGGTTTAATAGCTGTATTGTATGTTATTACCTAAGTAATGCCTTTATTTTACAGCGACGTGCTTTATGAATAAAGGGTCATGTGTAACTTACTTCCAAATAGTCCACGCCACACACACACATACATACACACACATACACAAACACACACACAGAGCGGGGAAAGAGGGAGAAAGAAAAAGCACACACAACACTGAAATAGCTGTTATTTAACCACTTGTTCTACCACATTATGGAAGTATCACAGGAGCTAAGAAAAAGAGAGACATATGACACTGCCCATCCCAAAGCCCCGCCCTGCTTTTCCACGGGGGTTGTATACCATTTCTACTACTTAATATATAATTGGTTGATGAAAGAATCTGAACAGATGACAGACAGATCGCGTTCTTATTCTGCAAATAAAATGACCCCACAAAGTAAAAAAATTACTGTTTAAGTAGAGATTTGGGAAGAGGGTTGAGAATACTTTTCCAGGTCTTGTCACAAATATATATTAATGTGTGGCCCGCAGGGGCTTTGTTCTTTTGATAGTTGTAGAATTTCATTACTTATCTATTGAGACATCAGCCCTTCAAGCGATACTTTCATTCTCTTTTTGATCACTTCTTCAATTGAAGTATTTAAGTGCCGACCCTATACTTTGCGTTTGGTTTTGTTTTATTACCTTTCCAGAACTACTGAATTTCCCCAAGGTTTTCTTTACCTTTTTTCTCCTCTTTCCACTATAAACTGAGATTATTAATCCCTCTTCCCATTACAGTGTCAAAATATTCTGCAGGGGAAAAGTTAATAAGTCTGGGTGCAGAAAATGTTCAGTTTTACTGAGGCAACAACGTCAAAAATTTAAGTCTTTATTGTTTCTGATTCGAAGGTAAGTGGACTTCCTTTCTTGTTCTACAGAAAATTTTTTTGTAAAATCTGTAATCAATGTAATAAGCAACTGACTAATAACCTTTGGATATTGTTGGATTCCATCTCTCTTTTTGTTTTGATTGTATACTTTGCTGTTAACTGAGATCAATAATATAAACCCCCAGCAAACTGAGTTTTATATCAAAGAACTGCTTCTTAAATTTTAGACTAACTCATTAGTTTTCTCTAGGCAAATCAAAGAGCACGAGCTCGCGTGGTCAACACATGTTCACAGCAGGCCAGGAAGAACAGACTGGCAGGTACAAAGGCTCATGCAAAGAGCAGAAATGGGGGAAGCGGCTTTGTGGCAGACCCATCTAGTAAGCGTCTGGGAATGTCATTCTGTAGTGAGTGGGGGGACTTATATTATTATAAAAGGGATATTTTGGAAAGATCAGTCTATTAATGACTTAACAGTACAGAAGGAGAATTTAAGTCAGCCCAAAATACAGTTTAAAAAGGAGAGACTTTAAGCTGTTCTGTATACTATTTGGGAGGAGAGGGAAAATGAATGAAAAAATACATATATGTGGCCTTTCCTGGTGGCACAGTGGTTAAGAATCCGCCTGCCAATGCAGGGGACACGGGTTCGAGCCCTGGTCCAGGAAGATCCCACACGCTGCAGAGCAACTAACCCCACGCGCCACAACTACTGAGCCTGTGCTCTAGAGCCCGCGAGCCACAACTACTGAGCCCACGTGCCACAGCTACTGAAGCCCGAGTGCCTAGGGCCCGTGCTCCGCAACAAGAGAAGCCACCACAATGAGAAGCCCGCGCACCTCAACGAAGACCCAACGCAGCCAAAGATAAATAAATAAATTTATTTTAAAAAATACATGTATGTGTATACATACACACACACACATAGAGACTCCATCCTTACTATTTCCCCCAATTTTAGCAAACCCATAAGAAAACAGGTACCATTCCCTGTTGTACCTGTATCATTCAGACAATAAGCCAGTGCATATAATCATTTTAAGCATATTTACAGAACACAACAGAAATTTTAATGCCAGATTTGTCAAAGCATTTTATTTGATGGTTTCTCTCCTTGATGTTAAACTCCAAACAATGTGTATCAAAACTTGTAATGCGGGGCTTCCCTGGTGGCGCAGTGGTTGAGAATCCGCCTGCCAATGCAGGGGACACGGGTTCGAGCCCTGGTCTGGGAAGATCCCACATGCCGCGGAGCAACTAGGCCCGTGAGCCACAATTGCTGAGCCTGCGTGTCTGGAGCTTGTGCTCCGCAACAAGAGAGGCCGCGATAGTGAGAGGCTTGCGCACCGCGATAAAGAGTGGCCCCCACTTGCCGCAACTAGAGAAAGCCCTCGCACAGAAACGAAGACACAACACAGCCAAAAATAAATAAATAAATAAAATTAAAAAAAAAAAAAAAAAACTTGTAATATGTTTTACTAACATGTTATGGCCCTCCGTTTATTCATTTAAACCTTCCCCAAAAAGTCTGTGTATGTTACCTATTGCACTTAAAGTAACAAGTACTGTAAGTTGACTACTCGGTTTGATCAAGCTGATAAACTAATATAATAGTCCATCCTTAAAAATCTTTCAAGCTGCAAGGGCATGCATTTGCTACTCTGGATTTACTCTATATATACCTTCATTAATTTACAGATTTCAAGCAAGGATACTCTTTTGCATTGATATTTTCCATCTGCGTGGTCCTAACCTCTTTAGCCTGGATTCAATGCAGCAACTCCTCTATGGGCCGCCCCCAGTTTCTTTCTGAACGCCTTTCCTTTTCTTTTTCCTCATTATACACTCAATCCCTTTCTCCAAGAGAGTAAACGTCTATGAACCATTGAGGCAGGCCCAGAAAACCTGGGATGAGGCTGCTAGAGACACCTGAACCTCACTGGGAAATTTCTTGAGCAGGGAATGAAGAGGGCCTCCATAACCAGGAAACCCCTCTCTATCCCTTGATGCAAAGGCACTGGCTTCCCTCACTCATCTGAGGGCCAGGCCAGGTGAAGGCAAGGCGCTCAGCCTCTGAAAATCACAAGCCCCAGAAGGCCTTCCCTTGCCCTATCTGGTCTTTACCTGCTATTGGGTGGAGTGGTCCCCTCACTTCTCACCTGAAAAGGGGAAGAGAATCCCCCAGATGCTCAGTCTGGTAATACAGAGCATCGGGGTGGAAGAGCTGCGGGGCTCCGTGGTGCCTGAAGGGAGCGGGCCGTCAGCACCACCGATCTGGTCCAGAATTAAGGATGCAGTTCATCAGAAGACTCTACACATGGGAGCCGGCCAGCTCCTGGTGCAAGATCAGGATGCAGACAACTACCGAGCAGGAGAGCTTCTGGGGCCTCAATGCCCTGGGACCAGCTCTACCTACCACAGGCTCTCCCTTCTCTCCCCACCACAGGGTCCGGGCCTGCCTCCAGTGACCATGAGAAGAGGCAGGGAGCAGCCGAGGACCTCTCCTACGGGGTCCCAGCTGGCCCTACGGCCTGCCCTGCACACAGGGCCGGGCCACACGTACCCAGTCCAGCTCCATCCTGCCCCAGCCTTCACTCGCCTCGTCGAGCCAGCAAACCTGGGCTTCCCTCCGTCTCCTGACTCTCTTTTCTCCTGAATGCTTTTTCTCAAAGTGAGATATTTACTATCACGATGAGGTCATCAATGATGACGAGAATGCTGTTGTTACAATGTGAGCGCCCTTTACCCAGAGAAGGCAAACGCTCCAGTTTTGTCTTCTAATGTTCTTCAATGTCCAGGCATTCTGTTGACTTTTGTCGCTGTCAGTTGTCACTGTCAATATGTTTAGGACACAGTGAATATCATGTCATTTTCTTGTGTTATACTTAACAGCTTAAAGCCTTTAATTTATTAAAATTCTTAACTGTACACACCTCGTGTTTAAAATACAAGGTAGTGCAGCATAAATAGATCTTTATATAACTTCCAGTCCCATCACTAGATTTTACTTATACTTACTATCTGTTTATTTAGAAAAGACTCTGGTGGTGCTAGAATACAATAAAATGACATTTCTTAATGGAATAAATATTTCTATACCACACTTTCAGAGAAAAATCTTAAGGAAACAAGATATCCATACATCTTACTTAAAACAGCAATATGAACACTACATGCGTCTCAAAACAGAAATACAGAAATTGAAAACACAATACACTACCAGAAACTCCAAAGAGGTGGGCATTCCTAAGGCTTTATGAACTGGTTAAAATTTTCACCCATCTTAAATCATCTTAATATTTCCAACTTATAACCATTTTGACCACTTGAATCTAATGAACACTCTCAAGACATCTAACATGATAGAGTCTGTAACAATATCCTTAAACAGGGAAGAAATAGAATACAGCAAAGCTAGGGAACGTAATCCTCAATCCTATTGGACAACAGAGGCTCAGTACCCCCGGTCGGCTGGACCACAACCTTGTGCAGCAACTAACTTCCAACAACAAATCAGCCAGTTACTGCGCCAGCCTGTTAGGTGATCTGTCCTCAACCTAACGGCTTCCTTAACAGAAGGCCAGCTTCTTCACCAAGTGCTGTGAGCAGAGCAAATCTGTTAGGTAAAGAGGGAAACTGCAGATCATGATCAGACATGAAATACTTAACGAAAAACTAATGATAGTAACACACCCCCCCTTAATCTTGACTGTGTTCCTTCACTGCCACCCATCTTCCATCTTCAACTTTGGGGGGCGGGAAACAACCCAGCAACAACAACCGAGAAAGCCAGGGAAGAAGGATAAAAGGAGGCAGAGAAAAGTAGACAAAGATTTATACCCAATTGAGGCAGTCTGAAGTTGTGCTATTATTTATCACTCCATCCTCACTTCGAAGGCCCGGTCTCCGAGCACAGCACACCAGACCCGATGTCCACAACAGGCCGCACGCACAAGGTGGCAGGTACAGGACACAGAATCGCCTCCAGGACCCGCAGGCCCCCACTGCCCAGCCCCCTAACTATCACAACCAGCTTCTGTAATGTCAAGAAATGCTGTTATGTTAAATTGGTAGAAATTCATACACTTCTGACATTGAGATTTTTTTAGTCAGGAATTTCCATATTCCTTATTTAGGAATCAAAAATACCTGTGAAAGAATTCGCCACCTAGGGCTTCCCTGGTGGCACAGTGGTTGAGAATCTGCCTGCCAAGGCAGGGGACACGGGTTCGAGCCCTGGTCTGGGAAGATCCCACATGCCGCGGAGCAACTGGGCCCGTGAGCCACAATTACTGAGCCTGCGCGTCTGGAGCCTGTGCTCCGCAACAAGAGGCCCGCGCACCGCGATGAAGAGCGGCCCCCGCTTGCCACAACTAGAGAAAGCCCTCGCACAGAAACGAAGACCTAACACAGCCATAAATAAATAAATAAATAAATAAATAAATAAATAAAATTAAAAAAAAAAAAAAAAGCTTACTCTGCCAGCCACAGGAGTGGTGGGAGATAAGAGGTAGGGTTGCCAGAATTAACAAATAAAAATACAGGAACTTAAAAAAAAAAAAAAAGAATTCGCCACCTATGTTCCAACAATAACCAGAGGTGATTACCTAACAAACATATTTATGAAAAAAATCTATTTTTAAATATATGTATACAAGCACATTAAAAATGTATGTTTAAAAATGTGTTATCCAAGTAACTATCTAAATTTTCCATTTAGTTTGACTCTAGAAATGACTCAAGTAAAGCTGTAGGTACCTCTAAAATATGCAATTCAATGTTCAATTTACATTTTGACAATAATTGAAAAGTTTTTCTTTATTAAGCATATTAAGAAGAGAATTAGAAATTTTAAGCAAAATTAATATTAAATATTCCTACAAATGCTACTGTACCACCGAAGGTAAGGAAAGTCATTTCATCTTTGATTCCTGAGCTGATTTTATAAGTGGGAACAATCTGCCAGAAATGACCATCCTCATTTAGACGGGTGCTTCCAGGGACAGAAATCAGTCAGCAACAACAGGAACTCCCAGAGCCCCCTCACACCCTGCAAGCCTTGGAAGATGTGGGATCACATTTCCTGTGGACCCACTAAATGAATAATAGAAAATACCATGCCTTATATTTTCATCTCTGACAACAGGGCTTCAGACCCGGCAGCTGGAACGCTAAAAGCAGTGCATGGCTGATCCCCACACGTGCACAGGTGAAAGAGTTCCCTGAAAGCTCTCCCCGCTCCCTGCAAACAATTGCGCAGACAGAAGAATTCCACAAATAGCAGAGCAGAAGTCAGATGACTGAATATATTAGCAGCCTCCTTTGGGGACTACAATATCTCAACACCGAGTCACCCATGCTACACGGGTTGCAAAAAACCCTGCAAAACATACATCACACAATCACCACCTAACGGTTAAATGTGCTAGAATTAAATATACACTAAAGGAACAAGAAGCCGAATATCTATACCAGTGCTTCATTGGTCCTAAACCTCTATCTGGAGGGCTCTCTCCCTCTCTTTTCTACCTCTCACCCGCAATGGAGTTTTCTCAAGCTTATTTTCTGAGCTTCTGATTGTGAGAAACAATAGGCAACGTGAACGTGCTTTTTCAAAATACACTCCTACCCCTTTTCCCTTTCCCGTTCCCTGGTGGAGAATGACGGATCTGTGTTATCTCCACAAAGCACTGGATGGGACACATCCACATGAGGCTGCGAGGAAGGGCGGCCGACCGACCATCTAACAAGAACACAAGTTAAGAAGGCAGGGCTAAGGGGCAACGCTGGCCTGGACGCAAATTCCTCTCCAGCACGCGGGCTGTGTGACCTCTGGCGAGTTAGGTGACAGCTCTGCGCCTCCACTTCCTGAACTGCGAAAGAGGAATGACAACAAGAGCGCCTCCCTCACTGTCTTACAGTGAGAGCCAGACAGGAGTGTACAGCAAGGGGACCTTATTAGCCCGGCAACAGGTTTTGAGTGAGCACTCAGTAAAGGTTACCTGTTTGACTTCATCCATTACCATTCTCACTTCTTGAAAATTAAAAGACAAGAAAGAATCCTGCAATTTAGGAACTGTTAAATTCTGGGCCGATGACTAAAAAATCAGGAGGCTGCTTATAGGTCTTAAGATAAGTATCGACTGTCCAGGTATAGGCTTGCCTTGAGGCAAGGGTTTGGGAGACACAGGACTACAGAATTTGCAGGACTGGATCTATTCAAACCTATTCATCCTTTTTACAAACCAAACAACCAGACTGAGAGCCTTCTAACGACCTGCAAACATCTGCTTTTTCAGATCCCGACCAAGAAGATGTTCTCAGACTCACCATTCCCTCTGATATTTATGATTTGTTTCCCCACTCATTGGTCAAGGTTAATTTTTTCCCCAAAGTTTTGCTCAGAGGCACGATTTAATCCCCTTTGGGCTTCATCTCCTGCTGGAAAATGAAGGTAACCTCTACTTCACAGGATTGTGGCAAGAATGAAAGAATGGAGCACGCCTCAAAAAGCCCCTAATAGGTTGTTGGCACTCGGTGACAGCTGCTCTTATCATTTCAGTTGTTCTGTTGCCGCTCTCCCAATGCAGACATTTTAGTCAAGAGCAAGAATGCATTACGTCTAGAAAAACTGACAACCACAGCAGAATACCTGTGAAAGGCTGTGCAAGGGAGTTTTCCATCCTTTAGAAACCTACAGTGGTAAGGCCCAGGATATGTTAGCCTTAAAAGCAGCAAGGCACAGACAATCCACACAAATCAGAGGTCACTCACTGCCCTGTCACCTTCACCCAACTGTGGGTTGCCACCCGGACCACACATAACATGATTTCAGGGGAAATAAAACCAAAACTAATTATAAATATTCATACCTTCATTAAACGAAACCTATTTAATCATAAGCTAATCAGTCAGGGGGACACTTAACAACCTTTTTATTATAAACATTACAATCCTATTCTCAGGGGGGAAAAAAACCCAAACCCAAATCAAAGCAGAATTATCTTATATAATTAAAATTAACACATTAAAAGAAAAGCAGATCTTTAGTATGAAAGTAAATTGAAAGTTAAGGTGAACACATCCCTTTCCACCCCTCCCCCACCAAAAAAAATCATCACCCACTGTGTGTTCCCCCTTTAATCACAGGATTTGCAATGGATGGTTTATACTATAAAAGTAAACTGCCAAAGCTGAGACACTCAAAACTCAACAAATAACTGAACAAACAAATGAAACAATGGTTAAATGAGGCAAGGATGCAAAAACAAGATCTAAAAAGCCCAAAATGAGAGTTAACCTGGCCATGGGGAACTCCATCAGGAGTTCTTAACAGTTCACAATTGGCTGCCTTAAAAAACATAAATTCTGACAGAACTAACATGCTAACTTCAATTCTCCATGCATATATCAATTGACACCCAAAGTAAAAATTGTTTTTTCTTTCAGAACCTTTAAGTATTAATAACTATTTAATTACTGCTAATAATGTCTACCTATAAGTAGGTCTCCTCTCTTACTTTCTTAAAATTAAGATTCTATGTCCAAAAGCCTCAAAAGCAGGTAAGTCAAACACTGCCATAGGTTCCCTGCTTATTTAATTCTTCTCTAGAAATTTCCAACTAGAGAAACAACTGAGAAGTGTCCTAGAGTCAATGTTTCCACAACTGCATTATGTCATCATAGCCACTGGAAGCCAGAAATGTGGTCACTGATGAACATTTCATAGGATAAACACATAAAATCTTTGCCCTAAGAGCCAAGAGTATTATGATTTAACTGCAGACCATGTAGTCGTTTAATTTCAGATACCTTCATAGCACAACCTTTAAGATTTCCACTTTTTCATAATCACCCTCGCCTCAGTTTTGTAACAGCTAGGAAAACTACATACGTTTCTAAAATATCCACAAAAGTCACATTCTCACCTCTGTTTAGAAATTAGTACCTAGAATCCATAAAGTATGTGTTTTCTTTATACTGTCTGAATTGAGGGCCTGTGACACTAAAACCGTATTATACGGCTTTTCCAGACATTACTTTTAATAGACTTTAAAGAATAATATGACATAATATTCTTTCTACAGTTAACAATTCATAAACCCTTCTACAAGCCTGTAAAAAACAAAAAAGGAAATAAACACAAATGCCAAAATCTTTTTTGTTTAGAAAACAAGGCATA
The DNA here is from genome assembly GCF_949987535.1 of Balaenoptera acutorostrata. Lineage (NCBI taxonomy): Eukaryota > Metazoa > Chordata > Mammalia > Artiodactyla > Balaenopteridae > Balaenoptera > Balaenoptera acutorostrata. Next base: position 67,343,580 of record NC_080080.1, on the reverse strand, counting down.
GAGGTAAAATTAGCCTGCAATACGAAAGTGTATAAAAAACTGAGTAAGGGGTTTGTTCTGTTTCCCTTAAATGGTTTTCGTTATTAGTATGTAAACATAGTCTGATTATTTCATTGGGGGAAAGATCCTGATTCGCTGCTCATTTTATGATTTACTGCAATAAAAGATCAACACTTTAAAGCAACTGACTTATTTTCTCCCTCCTATTCTCTTAATTTAAAATTGATAGAGCATGTTAATAACATAAATTACCAAACAAAACTATAAACACAAAACATTGAAAAGCTAACAATTTCTTAAATAGCAGTTTTGCTATAAAAATAGTGAAGCATTAATTATGCATTTAAATATAATTTCAATCATGACATAATAATGGTCAAAATATCAAATAAGGACACACTGTGCATTTCAGAAAACTAATCTTCTAGAAAAATTGTTTAAAGAGCCCCCCCTTTGTTTTGGTACCCAACATCCTAATGACTGCTTAAAAGCATCCCTTTTAAACTCAATTCAACACAAACAATTTTTCCTAAGAAATCCAAGCTGTCAACTTATGGGTCACATTTCAACCTGATGTGATTTGAAACAGCTAAGGTACTGAATCCTTAAATACAGGGTGTGTAATGAAAGCACTGCTCATAGGTCCTTGCTTCTGAGGCTTGCAAAGCTTTAATAAGATACAACTAAAGATAAAGCCAACCAAGGAGCACTGCCCCTTTATGCGCTCACACCGCAGCCCAAGTTCCCCTCTGATCTTTACATTTTAGGTTTCTAGTAAAATGCGCTTCTAACACTGAGCAAAGGTCATGTAAATTATATTTAACCAATGAAGGGTTAAAATCAGAGCTAAACTATCTAAAAAATATTAAATTCATAATTGGTAAGCTCTTTTCTAACCTCTGCTTCAGTATCCTGACATCTAAAACTCCTCTGTTAAGACTGAAATTCCCTGGAGGAAGAAGGCTCAGATCCAGTCTGAAAGCACACAATGGAATCACAGCTGACGATGCACATCTTTTTCTAGATGTCTCCATATGCTTGAGAGGTTTTTTTTCCCCCTAGCAGGCATTAGGGGACTTGCTACTCACTGCCACCAAGAATCTGAGAACATTCTCAAGGATTATTGTAGAGAAGGAGTAAAATAATGTGTTGCTCTTGAGCATACAGAAGACACATGTCAGAGTGGCCTTCAGTAGCTAAATTAACTAATGACGGGGCGGTTTTGAATGTTGTCAAATTTTGAACGTTGTTTAATTTATAATACTCCCTACTTCTAGCACCTAAATGTTTGTTTTATCTTCACAGTTTTTACTATTTTATCACTAAAATAACACCTCAAGGGCTAGAGCAAAATGCAATTAATTTTTGTCTATATGAACACTTACAATTATACTGGATTGGGAATTCATGGTAAATACTGTTCCCTAAAACTATAGACCCCTCAATTCTTTCTTAGTAACCCAGTATTATTAAAAGCTCAAGAAACCAGTATACATAAGTATCACGCACATAAAATGCCTCAAAAAACAAAACAAAACAAATTCCTCCCAAGATTAAATTCATGGGATACTCATCACAAAATGAACAGATGTATTCTCAAGCTAATATTATTCATTCTTTGAACTCCCAAAGATTCTACAAATTCCAGTTGGAAAAAGGAGCCTTGCTGCTGTCAATGTGCACTGACCTCCCCAACAAAGAACAGGAGCGTGCACACACACACACACACACACACACACACAAAGCATCGCAGCAGCAGCAGCTGCTGTCTTTTTAAAACACTGCTATTCCTACAGAGCAACCTGTGATCTTTACAGAGAACCGAAGACCTATCCTCCCTATTCTGAAAAGTCAAGACTTGAGGAAGTCACTAGACTGTACCCAACAAACAGCGTAAAATAACCAAAGATGTCTTCTAACCTTGCAAAACCCAAAAAAGTACCCACACACTGTACCATTCAGTAGTGTTTAAGCAAACTAAAATAATTTATTTTTAAGAATCTCTTGTGTGGGAGTAATCTGACAAACTACATTTTACTCACTTTCTTTCTGTAGACAAATATTCTTTGACCAGCTTGTTCCTTAAATACCAACGCTTTAGGTTTCAAACAGTGATGCTTTGGTTCCTAACTTCATTTTGTTTACTTAAGAAAGAGCAAAAAAACAGAAAACAAAAAATGCATACCATAAACCACAACTTTTTTTTTTTTTTAATGTCATCCCAAACACCGAACTTCCAAGTGCACTTTGGAAACTGGCGCTCTAATTAATCAAGGAACCAGTGAAGCCATTACAAACAATGATGCTTTACACTCCCAATAATCAACTGACGTGAGTTTTTCCCGATGCCTTCGTTTTCAGAGAACCCTTTCAAATTTCATTGTCCCCACGCTGGAGTAGCTGAGTGAAACTGAGATAGAGATAAACAGATAACTCCTATGATCCTCAGCACGTAAACCGAGCGCTGAGGTCCAGAACGCGATCACTACAATATATGCCATTTTAGAAACGGGCCTCGGACAGTTACTGCCACATCTAAAGTGCCTTTTAGACTTCGTCGTGTCTAAGACAACGTCTCTGGTGGTACCAGAGATATACAGTATCTCGTGCAAACTACGTTGCCTCCCCCGGTCAGAGGCCCCGTAAGTGACGCTACCCCACAGATCTAGGAGCGGGTGACCAGGGATGTGCAAGAGTGGGGAGCTCTTGGCGTCTCCATGACTCCCCCGCCCCGCGCGCAACTCCAATCTAACTGGTCCGGAAGAAGCCCCGCCCCCTCCCTTCCTCCAGCCCCCGCGATTGGCTTACCGACACCCGGCAGGTCAGTTCCCTGCCTTCGATTGGCTCACTGTCCCATCAGTCACACGCAGCAAGATTCGGGTCGGTGGGAGGGGAAGGCGTTGGAGGAGGTGGAGTGGGAGTGGGATTAGAGGACGAGGTGGCGGAGGAGGGTGTTCAGGCTCGGTCCCCGGTTTAGGAAAGTTTCCCCTACCAGTGACAGACCCGGACAGCGTTAGGCCCGGTCCAGCTCCGGGCCGGTGCAGGGCGCTCGGATCCCCGATTCCCGCCCCTCGGTCCCGCAGGCCCCGGAAACCACTAGGGGGAGGGGGAAGAGGGAGGGACCAGTTAACCAGGGACCGACCCACCCCCGATCTCGGAAGAGGCGCCTCCGGGACTCCCCGGAGGGGCGGGGGGCGGGGAGCTCCTGCGCGCAGCAAAGACCCTGACCCCCTCCCCCAGCAGCCCCTAGAGGCCCGAGAGAGAAGTGTCCCCGGGCCCGGGGCGTGACCGTCGCAAGCCGGCCGGGAGGGCCCCTCCCGCTTCCCGCCTGGGGGCCCTGAGGGCCTGTCCCTTCAGGGGCGGGGAGATGGGGGAGAGAAAAGGGGGCGCTGGCGAGCCAACCCGGAACCTCCCGGACCGCCTCCCGCCCCCAGCCCCGGCCCCTGCGCGCCTCCTGCACACACGCCCGCACCCAGAAAGTTAAGTCAGGGGCGAGCCGGGCTCGGCGCCGCCGCGGTCCGGCCCCGGCTCCCCGCCCCCACCGCAGCCCGGCCTGCTCGGCCCGAGCGCGCCGCCCGCCCCGCCCGCCACAGCTCCTTCCCGTCCGCCCGCGGCGCGCGGCGCCCCTCGCCTCCCACCCCCGGCGCTGACACGGGCCCGGCCCGGCGGCCGGGCCGCGGATCCCCTCCTCCCGGTGTCTCACCCAGCCGGCGGCCCCTGACACGGCGCTTCACCTTCACACACCCCCGAGCACTTCCCAAGTCCTGCCTCCCCTCGCCCGGCTCCCACCCTGCGCAGCAGTCGCTCCGCGTTTCCATGGAAGAATGCACCTTCTCCGGCTTCACCTTTCCGTCCCTGCCTCGCGTCCCCCGAGGGCGCAGGAGACGCGCTCCTCGCCGACCCGCACCGGGCAGGGCGGCGGGCGCCTCGCTCCTCGGGCGGGTGCCGCGCCCGCGCCCCCGGCCTCCCCGCCGCGCCTCGGCTCTCACCTCTCGCCGGCGCCGCGGGCTGCAGCCTCCGCCCGCCTCGCGCTCCGGGACTCGTCTCCCGAGCTCTGGCAAAGCGCTGGAGCGCCTCCTTTCTCTCCCAGGGACTCCGCGTCTCCCTGCCGCTTCCCGCCCTCCCCACCCCCCAAGCCCCAACTCCCCAGCCTCGCGGCGCCTCCGGGATGCAACTCGCGTTTTCCGCGCACCGGGGCAGCGATCGCCGCACACAAAACAGCCCTCTCGGCGGCGCGCGGCTCTGCCCGGCTTCGGCGCAGGAAGGGCAGACGCGGCCGGGGGTGGGGACGCGGCGCCCCCCGCCCGCCGCCCGCCTCCCGCCCGCCCTCGCGGCCCCCAGGGAAGGCGCGGTTACCGGCTTGGGTCGGTCACGCCGTCAGGTGCCGGCTGCCGTCGGCGCTGACCTTCGCCGCCGAAGCTGTGGCTGAGGCTGCGGCCGCCATGTTCCCGTGTTAATAACTGCTGCCTGGTTGTTTATTTCAATGGAGATCCTCCCCCAACTCCCTCCTCCTCCTCCTCCTCCTCCGCGTCTCCGCACTTGCCGAGAGAGACACAGACCGCGCAGAGCTCGCGATCAGGGGAGGGGGCTCGGGAGCCAGCAGTCCCTCCCCCCCGCCTCCCTGGCCGTGGCCGCAGCCAAGTCCTGTCACTGGGGAAAGGACGGAGCGGAAACTTGCGTCCCGCGCCCCCGGGGAGGGGGCAAAGGTGGACGGAGGGTTCTCCGGGGAGCAGACCCTGGCCGCGGGGTCCGCAGCATCTCCGTCGGCGCAGTCCTCTAAGAAGGCGACCTGGGGAGAGGTGAAGAGTGAGGAGAGAAGGGAGAGGGGACAAAATGGGTGACTGTGGTAGAGGGAGGGTGACCTATGGGTGACTGGAAGTGAAGGGAGAGTAAACAGATGACTCCATGGGAGGGCAAAGGGCAGTGCCAAAAAGAACGAGTGGATGGGACAGGCCGGGGCTGCAGAGTGGAGGCAGTGGGATCTTGGGGCTGCAGACGGCGGGGCAGATGCCCCCGCACGAAGATCGGGGAGAGCCCAGTGCCAGGTTCGCCCCGGGAGGAACCTCCCGCCCGCACTCCGCCCGGGCCCCTCGGCCAGCAGCCTGCACCCCTAGGGCGCACCTCGCCCGCCCGCGTCTGCTGCTGCGCCCTGCAGGCGCCCGTCGTCCATCAATTCAACCTCGGCTCCTAAGACGATAGGCTTCTCCAGTTGTAGCCGCATCTGAAGAGGGGATGGAGGGGCGCGACCGTGCGAGGAGAGCTTAAAAGGGTGCCACCCAGCAATTGCATGATAAAGCAAAAGGACACACAGTGTAAAGCCTGACCTGGTTGAGCATTCTTGTCACGACATGAGTCACAAAAGTTTTTTAGTGGAAAGTCCACTTTCTAGACAGAAAGTGATGTTGGGGGGATGCAGGAGAGTTGCACTGAAAATTCGAAGAGAAGCCTCATAAAGGTTACGTGGATCAGTTTTATGCTTTGGAAAAGCAAGTTCTTCACAACCCAGATACATTTCATCCGAAGAAATGAGCAACATTTGTTTAACAAATTTCCTTATTTTTAGTCTTAAAATGAGAAAGGTCACTTGCCATAGACAATAATAGTGTTTATTGAACACTTACTATGTGTCTGGCACTGTGCTAAGTGATTTATACATTTTGATTCTCAAGCCTTACAAAGTAATTACCATTTTTAGCCTTCACAAAAAAATGAAGCTGAAAGAAGTAAAGTAATTTGCCTAGGGTCATACAGCTGGGAAGCTGGAGAAGATTTGAGCCCAGTTCTGGCAGACTCCAGAGCCCACACTTCTAATGGTGTCTTCAACCTCAAATTTGTGGGAGTACCACCAATTTTTTTTCGGGAAAGAAAAAAAAAACGTGTGTATGCATGACTATGGATAGAAAATGTTTGGAAGGCTATAACAAGTTGTTAGCACTGGGGAGTATGAGTGGGTGTGTAATGGAGTAGTACTTCCACTTTTATTTTGTACACTATAGTGTTTGAAATGTTTGCATTCACCATGTATTAATTTAATAAATTTTTGTAGATTATTTTAATTACATGGCAAACAGAATAAGGTTTCCTGAAAACCCAAAGCTCTCCAAAAAACTGGGGAAGAAATGGGAAATGGAGGGTTTTTTTAATGACCTGTTTTCTTCCACAAATTCTCATCCATAGTATTCCTACAATGAGGTAGTAGTCGCCTGAGGTCTGTCGCATTGCTGGACTCCAATTTCCTTTCCTGTCATCACCCCCAACTCTGAGTTGTGATAAAGAAAAGATTCTCCTTCTGGCTTTCTACTCCTCTTTTGGCAGAAGTCCAGAGTTCATCAATACTCTGCAACAGTAGATTTCACACTTTCAAAAACCACCCATGATATCTGTGCAAATTAATGACTCCCATTGCATTTCCATGTTACTCAATAAAACTTACTCAAATACATGACTGTGTCTATAAAAATAAAACAAACAAAAAAATCTGACAGCTTGGCATAATGAGTTGCTTCCAGCTGCTAACCGGTTGCCTCAAACCTTGAGGAATCCTATAACTTCTGCTCTCTTCTACAGCCTCTGGTCTCCCTCAACACTTCATGCTGTAGTTATAACAATATTCTGTCTTGCACTGGAGTTGTTTATATATTGTCTTTCTCTTTCACTAGATCGTAAGCTATTCAGGGCCCAGAACCATGTGTTGTTCTTGTTTTTACATGCTATAGCTCCTAACAATATCTCATATAATGTTTGCTGTTTATGTGAATCTGTAAAATGTAAACAACAGTATCCAATCAGTCTTCATGTCCGTTTCCCCAACTCACCCTCCAATACCTTGCTCTTAAAACGTATTTATAAAAAATGTTTTCAGTATTTTGAAAGAATTTAGATTTCTGTAAGACCTCAGAATAATTGTTCAGGAAAACCAGCCGTAAGTATTGGTGAATTATCATGTGATAATGTAACATGAAAAGGAAGAAAAGTAAATAAGTTGGCTTAATTATTCAGTCAAAGAAAAAATAAATAAAAGCAAAGATATAGGAACTGGATATATTACCAACAGAGAACAACCCAATAAGGAAAAAACTGTGGGTGCAAATCGTAAAGGGGAAGGAAATTATTGAAATTTAGTAGAAACAGAAACGACACACCATGGATGGATGAGGCAAGTAGACAAAAACCAAAAAAAAATGTCAGCCAAATCACAAATGCAACTTAAAGTAGTAAAGAAAAACGATAATTTATATAGTTAATAACACACCTAAGAAAATCAGGACAATGTGAATACTATAGGACAAGAAATTCTATTTCGTCTGCCTTCTCTTCCTCATTCAACTTCAAGTTACTTTCTTCATACATAAACTATATAAAAATGGAAGATTCAATATGATTTTTGTATTATTACTACTAGCATGCTTCATGATATAATGAGAGGTAACACAGTGTGGTAAGAAGAGCTAGAAAAGATAGGCAAACATATGAACTGCGCTTTGCTACTTAACATGTGACTAAATATCGGTTTGCTCATCTGTATAATTGTTGCAAGACTCAAACAAAATGGTATAAATAAATGTGCTTTGTTAACTCTTAAGTTCTTTATACTAATGGAATATTATTATGTTGATTAGATCCACGCATAGCACAGTTATCTCTATTTCGGTGTTCCTTTCAAGTTATAAAAACAAAAAAATTATCGTTCATTCTATTAAAAAGGTAATCACTGGAGGGGGGGAATCAGTTAAGACATTTGTTTGACAATTTCATTATTGAAAAAAACAACTGTTTGACCAAATGTTTCATTCTTATTGTCTGCTCTCTCCAAATCCCTTAAATATTATAGCTACCATAAATGTGTCTGATACAGGTCAAGTGTACTACATATATTTTTATTTCTAATCAAAGTAGGCATTATATGTATTATTATTCTCATTTTACATATGAAAAAAAATGAGGTTCAGAGAAGTTAATTTATGCAAGATCATAGAGCTGCCTTTGCAGCATGGCTAACAGATTGTGCGAAAATTCTTTCCTCCATCACTGAAAATCTCTACTACTCTAAGCAACACATTGTCTTCATCCTTATTTCCTTAGTACCTATAACAACTCCTAGAACATAATGCAAGCTCAATAAATGATTGTGAAATGAATAAATCAATGAATGAGGGGTTCCATTCAAACCATACTACATACTGCCACAAGATTAATATTCCCACTTCTATTTCTTTCCCACTTGAAAACTCTTAATAATCCTTAATTGCCTACAGAATGCAATTCAAATCCTTTACCTTATATTCAAGACCATCTTCAGTAGGACCCTAACTGCTTTTTCTAGCAGTAACAGCAACAAAATACTTAATACACCCTCACTCATTCCAGGGTGTTCTGGAAACAGACTGACATGAGTTTCAATCTTAGCTCTTACTAACTGTGTGAACTTCGGCAAGTTATTTAGCCTCTCTGCAAATTCTATCCTGTGCAACAAGGTAAGAAAATGAAAAGGAAAGAAGTAAAACCATCTTTATTCATTGATGATGTGAGTGTATACATAAAAAATTCAAAATAGCCTATAAACTATTAAAATGAATGTAAGATCACAAGATACAAGGTCAACAGTCAGAAATTATATTTCTATATACTAGGAAGAAACAACTGGAAAGTGACATTTTTAAAAATGTCATTTACAAAACAAAAAAAAACATCAAATACTTAGGAATATATTTAAGCAAAGATATGCAAGATCTCTGCATTGAAAACTAAAAACAGTGCTGATAGAAATTTACAAAGGCCTAATTAAAAGGAGAGATGTGTAGACTCAATATTGTTAAGATGTCAGCTCTCCCAAATTGATCTATAGATTCATTACAATCCCAGTCAAAATTCCAGCACGTCTTTTCAGTGAAAATTGAGATGCTAATTCTAAAATATATATGGACATAAATATATATTATCTAGAGCAGTCAAGACAAACTCAAAGAACAGGTTGGATAATTTACACTACTGATTTCAATAATCAGTGTAGAGCTAAAATAATTAAGACAGTGTGATATTGGTGTAAGAATAGACAAACAAATCAATGGAACAGAATAGAGTCCAGAAATAGACCCCCAAATTTACAGTCAATTGATTTTTTACAAAGTTGTCAAATTTGATGGAGAAAGGAAAGTCTTGTCAATAAATAGGGCTGGAACAACTAGATAGCAGTATGGAGAAAATGAATATTGATCCCCTCCTCACACCATGTTACACAAGAATGAATTAGACATTGATCATAGACTTAGAAGTAAAAGCTAAAACCATAAACCTCCTAGAAGAAAACATGGGTTAATAAATATCTTTACAACTTTGGGGTAGGCAAAGATTTTTTTTTTTTAAACAGGACATGAAAGACACTAATCAGAAAAGAAAAATAAATGATAAATTGGACTTCATTAAAATTATAAACTGCTCATCAAAAAATGCCACAAAGGAAGTGCAAAGGCAGTCCACAGATTGGGAGAATATATCTGCAGTACACATATCTGGCAATGTAACTGTATCCAGAATAAGCAAAGAACACCTTCAAATTAATAAAAAAAGACAACCCAATAACAAGATGAACAAAAGACTTGAAAAGGCACTTTACAAAAGTATGTGAATGGTCAATGAATATATGAAAAGATGCTCAAAGTCATTAGTCATCAGGGAGCTAATGCAAATTAAAACCGCAGGAGATATGACTTACCCTCTAGAACAGCTAAAATTATAAAGGCTGACAGTACCTGGTATGGGCAAGAATATGGAGCAACTGGAACTCATTCATTGCTGGCAGGACTATACAACCACTATGGAAAACAGTGTGGCACTTCCTCATACGCTTACCATATGGCCCAACAGTTCTACTCCTAAGTATTTACCTAGGAGAATATTGATCTGGATGATGATTACATTTTGACAATGGTTCATCAAACTTTATTGAGTTGTACACTGGGGATTTATGTATTTTGCTATCTGTAAATTATACCTGAACAAATTACTATTGGCATATTTTTAATGGAATAAAAGAGAAGTTCCTCAATATAATGAACTGTATGTACAAAAATCCTATAACAAATGTCATACTCAATGGTGAAACATTTACACCTGCTCCTAGAGATTGGGAAAGAGAATTGGAAATAGAATGTCCACTATTACCATCTGTATTCAATATTGTACAGGAGATTCTAGTCAATGCAATGAAGAAAAAAATGATATAACTATCACTAAGGAAGAAATAAAACTGTCATTATTTGCAGACGGCATGAACGTTTATGTAGAAAATCCAAAAGAAGCAACAAATGATTAGAAATAAATTTTAGAAGATCTCTGGAATGGAAGGTTAATATACAAAATACAGTTGTATTTTTATATATTAGAAACAGAAAATGAAAACTTGAAATGTAAATTGAAAAGCTTTTTGGCAATATCCATTTAAGCTGAGCATTTCTGCTTTATGACCCAATAATTCCACTCCTAAGTATATATCCAATAGAATTCATTGACTGAAGAATGAATAAATTACAGTGTTTTTGCTCAATGGAATACTATATTGAAATTAAAATGAACACACTATAGCTCCATGCAATAAAGTCGATAAATCATATAAAAATAATCTTGAGTAAAAGGAGCTGGATATAAAAGAATACTACTGTATAATGTCACTACATAAGATGGAAGATGGATAAAACTAATCTATAGTGATATACCAGGACAGTCGTTACCTTTTTTGGAGTAGGTGGTGCCTGGGAGAGCACATGAGGCAGATTTGGAGATGCTGAGAATATCCTATTCCTAATCTGAGTGGAGGTTACTTGGACGTGTTCATTTCATGAAGCATTGTGTGCACAGCTCATTCAAGGTATAAACATGACCTGTGTACCTACCTATATATATTAGACTTCAATTAAAAAGGTGTTATTGTTGTATGCATTTACTGATGTTTCCCTAACTCAACTGCTAGTGCCTTAAAGACAGGGATCATATTTTAGATTTCTTAACATCCCACACAGATTTTAACACATCAGCTTCCTGAGATGTTACTTTACTTAGCATAAGTAGGTACAGGCGCCAATAAAGTTTATTTAGTTTTAGTAAAAGTATAAATAATAGTAAAACAACATACATATATACACATATATATACAAATGTAATCAATTTAAGAAGTGTTGACAGGGGATTTTGTGGTCCAGCAGTTAAGAATCTGCCTTCCAATGTGGGGGATGCGGGTTTGATCCCTGGTCAGGGAACTAAGGTCGCATATGCTGCGGGGCAACTAAGCCCACGTGCTGCCACCACTGAGCCTGCGTGCTCTGGAGCCCAAGGGCCACAACTAGAGAGAAGCCCGCATGCCACAACGAATGGCCCGCGTGCCGCAACTAAAACCCGACACAGCCAAATAAATAATTATTTTTAATTAATGTGTTTATTAAAAAAAAAGTATTGACATTTTTTCTACAATTCTCCTTTCTCTTATGTTTACCTTGACTAACTTGAAAATAAAGATGTCTATTAAAAATAGAAACTAATAAAAATTAAATGTACTCTAATAAGTTAAGAGTTGGTCAGCTGTTGATCTCATCTCACTTAACATAAAGGTTCATGCAGGTAGGCTGAGAGGAGTCTTAGAATAAGAAGTAGGTTCTAGATCAGAATCTAAGCCCATAAACAGGGTGACTTAAACACTTGGTTAGTTGGTTGGTTGGTGGCATCTTTTTATTGTGGCGAAATATATATAACCTAAAAATTGCCATTTTAACCCTTTTTAAGTGTACAATTCGGTGGCATTAAGTACATGCACATTGCTGTGCAACCAGTATCCATCTCCAGAATGTTCTCATGAAAATGTTCTGGACGTGTTATCAAGGACTCAGTTTCCTACTTGAGGACTTTTTAAGATCCCATGCAGTTTGGAAATACCGTATCAGGGAGCTAAAGCTCACTCAGAGGAAAAAAAGATGCCTTTGGTTAAAATGCAAGATTTTTATAAAATCCTGGGTGTGAAGGGGAATGACTGTGTTCAGTTTCAGCTAGGACAGAAAAAATACCTTCATGAAAAAGAGTGCATCTGAATAACAGCTCCTCTTCCTTAGGAGGACCATCTTGCTTCTTTTGAAATAGGCTTCTATAAATGTGGACCACTTGACAAATAGTCCTACTCACCACAGAGCCCTCATTCTAGCAATATTTCTTGGGCTTTAAAATATAAAACTCTGTTTTTATTCAAAACATTTACAGGGTCAATCAATGTTATATTTTAATTAGTCTATTATTTATGAATGTCAGTTTTTGACATCCTTGATGAAATGCCTAGGCTCCTGGCTTGTTTGTTTTATTTTGGTTTTAGGTTTTCCCCAAGATGATTATGAAGTTTCAGACACACAACTGCCTGAAAGATTGCAGTTGTTCTCTTGCCCCATCCTCAAACCCCTTTAGATGATTAATGTCCTAGTTCTTACACTGAGTGGCAGGCATGTGGATATTTATTGTTCTTTATATCTGTCATACATGTTAGAAATATTATTTTGTGTATATTCAGTATTTAATAAAAACAACTTAAAAAAATCCCTTCTATGATATAAATTTTACTTAAGCACATTCTTTTGTTACAAAATAAGAAAAGCTAGTACTTAGATCCTGTATTTCTTTTAGACTAAGTTTTAAAATAAACTACTAATACTGGATACTTTCTAATACACTCAATCCCTGATTTATACATGGCCAACGAACCACCTAAGACTGGCAAGGTTTTTACTTGACTAGAACTCTCTTCTCTTTTCGCCTCTGCCTAGAGGTTTTCCAACTCATGTTTCCTCCTCCGTCTCTCTACTATGAGCTGCATAGACAGCTTTTTCTTTCCCCTGCGTACTAGTGGTTTCATTTACAACATCACCATTTCCTCGTATCTGAGCCCTATGCCTCTCAAGAGTTTTGCTGTTTGTTTGAACCCCTGCTGCCATCCCTAAGATAAAACGCCAAACACAGTTGAGTTTGAAGACTCTTCTGCAGTGTGACCACATAACCCCAAGGCTCACCATTTGAATCCAGACACGCTTAACAGAGTCCCTTTCCAAATGCAGCAGATTAAGTTCTAGTTTTCCACAGAAACACACACATGATGGTTATGTTCTATTACTACTATGGTGCTATTTTGGATTTCACAGGTTTTAGCAGGGCAGCTCTGAGAATCTAAACCCCTTGCAAAACCTTGTTTCCATAGAAAAATATGTTCTGCCTCACAACCAATCAGTGAACAACTAAACTTTTGAAATAAATCCATGAGGATTGCCTGTACTTTTCATCTGAGACTTCAAAGCCTTTCACAAAAACATCATTTAAAAAAAAAAAAAAAAAAAAGCTGTTTTGCCATAGCTAATAGTTATTAAAGGACTTATGTTCACAACTAAGAAGCGTGTGTTAACAACCTTTGGACACGAAATGCTGGAGATAATGCACAAATTATTACCAGGGGTATTGGATATGCTTCTTTCCATTTATTAATTCAACTCAAAGTTACTGAGTTCCTATTCTGTGCAAAGCATTATTCTCAGTACTGGAGACCAAGTACTGAACAAGACAGGGAACAGCTTTATCTTAATGGAATTTACAAGTGATCTGCCTCATACCGGCACTTAATAAATACCTGTTGAATGAATGATTGAATGCGGCTAAGAAAACCATTCGAATGTGATAAACGTTTGTTTTATAAAAATTAAGTGAAATCAGTGAACGGAGGGGTTGCAGAATGCAGAACGTAAATGAGACAGGAATTTGTTCCAGCAGTCAAGGTTAAAATATTTCCTTATTGTAACAAAGCAATACTGGGTAGGAGTGTTGGGTGATCACAACCAGAGAGCTAGTATCTCTACCATCCACATGGCCTTGGCTTTGCAGAGCACTGGTTAGAAGACAAGTGCCATCCCACCACTACCTCTATACCTTTCTGCAAATGATAACTCCGAGACCAAAATATATTTTATCTACAAGTAATTTTGATGTATCATCTTAACCGCAAGGACTCAGTCTCAGTTTATGATGGCATTGTAACAACGAACCCAATTTTACCAAATGGAACAGAGGCTTTAGTCTAGAATAATGGGGTTGCATTTTAAATCCCATCTTCATAGATATTTGTAATATACTTCTTCTTTATGATATCACGTATGATTGCAATCCCCCAACAGGAAATATTGAGAGAGAGAGAGCGATTTCAAGGAATTGGCTCATGAAATTATGGGTGCTGGCAAGTCCAAAATTTGCAGGGCGGGCCAGCAGGCTGGAAACTCCAGCAGGAGCTGACATCTCAGACTTGGGTCTGAAGGCAGCCTGGAGACAGCTCCTTCCTTCGTGGGAAGCTCAGTCTTTTCTCTTCATGCCTTCAACTGATTAGATGTGGACCACCTACATTATGGACAGTAATCTGCTTTACTCAAAGGCTACTGATTTAAATGTTAATCACATCTAAAAAAATACTTTCACAGCAACATCTAGACTGGTGTTTGGCCAGACAGTTGGGCAGAATAGCCTAGACCACTTGACACATAAAATAGCTTTCCACTATCCTATCAAACTAACTGCTTCGGGATGGTTGGAGAACACGAAAATCTATGAGGGTGCACCATTGCCCCAATCCATTTGCCATGAAGTGAGCTCCTTGATCAGAAGCGATGCTGTGTGTAATGCCATGACGGTGGATAGGACAGCCTGTTCTGTGGCCACCGGTCCACCTCTTTCCCCAGAGACTCTTGTCATCGCCCAATGCTCTCAGGAACAATGTAGTCACGGTGGCAACACAGACTCCCATTCACCAAGGCCGACCTGGCTGTGGCCACCACTGAGCGCCCAATCAGCCGGCAGCAGAGACTAACACTGAGTCCCCCAGATGGTACCATTCCCAGGGGATCAGTCAACTCTCCAGTGGCAGGTTGATTACACCGGATCGCTTCCATCATGGGAGGCCAGCGTTTTGTTTTTAATGGAGTAGACACTCTGGATAGGGATGTGCTTTCCCTGCATGCCGAACGTCTGTCAAAACTACCATCATCCGTGCTTTGTGACCACCTAGAGGGGTGGGACAGGGAGGGTGGGAGGGAGACGCAAGAGGGAGGGGATATGGGGATATATGTATATGTATAGCTGATTCACTTTGTTATACAGCAGAAACTAACACACCATTGTAAAGCAATTATACTCCAATAAAGATGTTAAAAAAAAAAATTCACCAAAACAAAACAAAAAAACTACCATCATGGACCACTTTGCTAAGGAACACTATCTCTTTGCAATATTTTGTAAAAGAATATGCATAGCACTGAAACAGCAGTTATGACAGTCTCACTCAACTTTCTTTTGTGACCAAAAATCTACAACTCTATTAACAATGCAGTAGTTTTAATAACCTAAAATGAAAAAAAAGTCTTACTCATAAATTACTATTGGTTATAAACATACTATCAGCAATGAGGTACATCTGTAGTACTAAATTGAGTGCTATATGCAGTATGCTTTCCATCAGTGTATATAATGGGTTGTCAGTGCCAAGCTGAGAAGTTTTGGATCCCCACAGGAATAATTTCAAGATTTCTTTATAGTATGGTGGAATTTTGTAGGATTTTATAAAGAACAAGATACCCAGATTTTTTACTGAGCAAATTCTCCCAGTGCATTTGGCTTGATTTCACTGTTGGCTTTCCCTTGATTTTTACTAGGTTTTTCATATGCTAAATTTTAAGTAGGGACATTTTTGCAATTCTTTAAGAAGTTTTATTTTCAGTCTGCTCCCTCCTAAAATAATGTTTTTTAAATGAACCAAAATGATATATTTTATATAGCATATTTTAAATAAATAGTAATCAAATTTTTTGTAATAGCATGTATTTTCCAGTACTGTGCTATTATACATACTACTCTGTTTTCTTTAAATTTGTTGGGGCTTTTTTTTCTTCCCTTTAATATACCATTAACTTGTGATATTCTTAAATACACTTGAACTCTATTTTGGAATGATTATGCTGTCTTCATGAGACATTCTTTTGCTTTCTTTTTTCCTACTCTTTTCCCTTCCCTACAAATTGTTTCTATTATACTCTTGGTCTGTCCCATTGGCCCTTTCTTGTATATTTTTATTGCTTATTTACTTTTTTTTTTTTTTAAAGATTTATTGATTGATTGATTGATTGTTATGTTGGGTCTTCATTTCTGTGCTAGGGCTTTCTCTAGTTGCGGCAAGCGGGGGCCACTCTTCATCGCGGTGCGCAGGCCTCTCACTATCGTGGCCTCTCTTGTTGCAGAGCACAGGCTCCAGACGCGCAGGCTCAGTAGTTGTGGCTCACGGGCCTAGTTGCTCCGTGGCATGTGGGATCTTCCCAGACCAGGGCTCGAACCCGTGTCCCCTGCATTAGCAGGCAGATTCGCAACCGCTGCGCCACCAGGGAAGCCCTGCTTATTTACTTTTAATCTAACTCTGTAACTATCTTTTCCTCCAATTCTGAATGATTTAAGCAAAATCTATCAAAATGAGTTTTTCTCTTTTACACCAATGTTTAACCAGTCTTTATCTGTCATTTCAAGGTACCCTCAAATCTGACCTCAATTTCAAACAACTTTCCACTTGCTATTGATACAACTGTGGTGTTCATCTACATTTCACTTATAACTTCTAATTAAACAAGAATTATTATATTTTTTAACTTGGTTTAGATATAATGCAATAAAATATATTCTATTAATATGCTTGAAATTCGACGTTAACGTATTCCTTATTCAGAGGAAGCCTATACACGTCTCCATCACAGCACAGATGGCACTTCGTATTTACTGGAGTACTTTTTTTCCTACTACTAGATTGTAAGCCCCTTGAAAACAAGGAGTATATGTAAATCTCTAGTGTCTGGAACAGTGCAGGTTTTTAATGAATGAAGAACAAATGAATAAACAAATGAATGAGAACTGTTAGCTGTTTAATTTCAGTGGTCTTTTCCAAAAAAATACTTCCCCTGCCAGCACCAAATGACACCAAATAAAATTTCTTTTGTGAAGGTCAAATCTTTTCATTTCCCAACTGGACTTATTTTACAACAAAAATATCCTTAGAAAAACACACTCGTTTTAACCTATTCATCCAAGGCAGAAGTTGTCAAACCTGGCTGAAGAAGAAAATCACATACCCATCCCAGTAAAAATAAATTAGGAGCCCCCAGGTGATTCTCAAGTGCAGGAAAGGTTGAGAACAGCTAGGCTAAGATAGAAGTAACCGGTGGCAGGTTCTAAGGTGCAAGGAAAGCAGAAAAATAAGATCCTAATGACTTGTGGCAGAGAAGTTCTTTGTTGGAGGCGGGGTTTGGGGGGCAGGGAGTTTGAGATGAGCCCAGCTCTTCCTTCAGGAGGCTGGGGGTGGCTGGAGAGAGAAGTATTTTTAAAACTATCTATTGTTTTGAAAAATTAAGAGGAAAGTTTATATGCCGTTTCTAAAGAGGCAAACTTTGAAGAGGAAAGAATTTAAAATTTAAATTTAAAAATGAGGTCAGAGATTCCAACAATTGCTAATAAAAGGGCCCTTTGAGTTTCTTGGGCTTTTTACAAAAATACTCCCCGGGCTCGCAAATACCGCAAGCAGATTGGGTATACAGACGAAGAGAAAAGCATAAAGAAGAATAAATGTTGACATAGCAGAACTTGAGAGAAGAAAAACTGTTTTAAAGAATTAGTCATCCCCCAATTTGTGTCTATACTATAATTGCAACAACATATAAACTATATGTGAATATGTTTTATTTTATTTTATTTATTTATTTTGGTCACAGCGGCTTGCAGGATCTTAGCTCCCTGACCAGGGATTGAACCTGGGCCCATGGCAGTGAAAGCACCGAGTCCTAACCACTGGACTGCCAGGGAACTCCCAACTATATGTGAATATGGATTGAACAAGAAGAGTGAAGATGTTAGACAACTGGCATGTTTAGGTGTATTGAACTTGAAGCCTGAGGTTCTAGTTCCTACTTTGCTGCTAATATGCTGTGTTTCCTTAGGCAGGTATGTTCACTTCTCTGGGGCTCAATTTCCTTACCTGCAAAATGAGGGAGTTGAAAGCTTGAATTAAATCAGTGCTGGGCTTCCCTGGTGGCGCAGTGGTTGAGAATCTGCCTGCCAATGCAGGGGACACGGGTTCGAGCCCTGGTCTGGGAAGATCCCACATGCCGCGGAGCAACTGGGCCCGTGAGCCACAACTACTGAGCCTGCGCGTCTGGAGCCTGTGCTCCGCAACGAGAGAGGCCGCGACAGTGAGAGGCCCGCGCACCGCGATGAAGAGTGGCCCCCGCTTGCCACAGCTGGAGAAAGCCATGGCACAGAAACGAAGACCCAACACAGCCATAAATAAAATAAATAAATAAATAAATAAATAAAAACCTTTAAAAAAAAAAATCAGTGCTTCTTGCAAGGTTTCTCTAAAAGAGTAGCCTGAAGCCCCCAGTGTAAGTCCAAATCTTTTCGAAATCTCCTGTTTTGCCTTAAAAGTTCACATCCTGGTATGTGAATTATATCTCAGTAAAACAGTTTTTTTTTCAAAAAGTTCATGTACTTTTTACTCCTTACTCTTCTTGTGCTTTTTTTTCCTTTTAAATACAGTTCAGCTTATATTGCATATAAAATTTTATATTCTGCTTTTTTTCACTAAGTACTATATGGTTCACATTTTTTATATGTCATTTAAAATGTCGTTACTTTCCTTCTTATAGCTTTCCAATATTCCATCCTATGGCCGTACTATAATGTATTAGCCATCTCCTAATTTGGGATGTTCATATTACAGCACAGTGTGTTTTTGCCAACACACTGCCTTAATCCCGTCTGCTTGGATCCGTGCAAAGGCTGAGATTTCTTCATAGTCTCTAATTGAATCCTCTGAAGTGCAGAGATTGTAAAATGAAAAAAATTTTTTCTCGTATTGCTGCCACGTGTTAAGTGGTCTCTTGGTGACGTAAGTTGTAATTCATTCTTTCTTGAGATCTCACTGCCAAGAGGGGGGGAAGAAACTAACATTTACTGAATTTGGAGTCTTTTATAAAGGTTATTACAGGTCATCCACCAGTGAGGTAATGACTGTCCCACTTCATGTAATAATGAGCTGAGACCCAGAGGAGCTAGGTGGCTGACTAAGGATGCGCAGTACCTGTGTTTACATGGCGTCTGATCTCCTCCGGATCTGTCCCCGGCCATCCTGCTCAGCATACTTTGACCCCACGGCAGCAAGAGAGGGAGCGCACGGCTACCCCTGCCCTTCCCTCAGCTTGCTTTTTATTTTTTTAAATTGAAGTATGGCTGATGTTCAATGTTGTATCTGTTTCAGGTGTACAACATAGTGATTTAATATTTTCATAGGTTATATTCCATTTAAAGTTATTACAAAATATTACAAAATAACGGCTATATTCCTTGTATTGTACAATATGTCCTTATTGCTTATTTATTTTATACATAGGAGTTTGTACCTCTTAATCCCCTCCCCCATCCCGCCCCTCCCCCCTTCCCTCTCCCCACCTTGTAACTACTAGCTTGTTCTCTACATCTGTGAGTCTGTTTCTGTTTTGTCATATACATTCGTTTGTTTTATTTTTTAGATTCCACATGTAAGTGATAGCATAGAGCATTCTTCCTTCTCCGTCTGACTTAGTTCACTGAGCACAGTACCCTCCAGGTCCATCTGCCTTGCCACACCCTTCAGCTTGCCCATTTGCCAATCTCTTTTCTTGGCAGTGCCATGGTTTCTCCTGCAACTAACATCTCATTGTTTGATGAGGGTTCTTTGACGCACAGCAGATAGTTTTCCAAAGGATAAATAAATGAAGGATTATTTTAATGCTTAGAGCAAGGGTCAGTAAACTTTTTCTGTAAAAGGCCAGATAGTGACCATTCTAGACTTTGTGAAACACACTATCCCATACATATGAGATCACATATGGCAGTCCCAACTACTCAACCCTGCCTTTGTAGTGGAAGAGTAGTCACCCACCTTGCACAACAATGGATGTGGCTGTGTTCCAATGAAACGCCATTTAGGGGACTTCCCTGGTGACGCAGTGGTTAAGAATCCACCTGCTAATGCAGGGGACACGGATTCGAGCCCTGGTCCAGGAAGATCCCACATGCCGCGGATCAACTAAGCCCGTGTGCCACAACTACTGAGCCTGCGCTGTAGAGCCCGCAAGCCACAGCTACTGAGCCCATGTGTCACAACTACTGAAGTCTGCGCCCCTAGAGCCCGTGCTCCGCAACAAGAGAAGCCACCGCAATGAGAAGCCCGCGCACCGCAACAAAGAGTAGCCCCGGCTTGCCGCAGCTAGAAAACGCCCGCGCACAGCAACGAAGACCCAACGCAGCCAAAAATAAATAAATAAATAAATTTATTTTTAAAAAAACACTTTATTTAGGGACACTGAAATTTGAATTTCACATAATGTTCGTTTCTCTCAAAATTATTCTTTTTGGTTTTTTTTTCCCATCCATTTAAAAATGTACAAATCATTCCTAGCTCATGGGCAATTAAAAAAAAAAAAAAAAAGCCTTGTGGGCCAGTTTGCCAACCTCTCTCCCCCAGTATGGGCCTGTTATTCATACGTAAGGCTTGCTGTGGTCGCAGCGCTGGGAGGGAGAGTGATGGGCAGATGTGGGTCACGTCCACTTCCTCCATTAAGGCAATTCTTTTTTTAGCCGCTCGCGCAGCATGCGGGATCTCAATTCCCCGACCAGGGATCCAACCTGGGCCCTCGCAGTGAAAGCACCACCAGGTCCTAACGACTGGACTGCCAGGGAATTCCCAACTGGGTGGTGTCTTTTTTGGTTTATTTGTTTTATAATAAACAATGGTTGGTAAGTGGTTTACATGCTAATTTTGTTATTTGATCGATTGTAAATATCTGGTAGAATTAGAATCAGGCCATATATATATATATTTTTTTAATTAATTAATTAATTAATTATTGGCTGTATTGGGTCTTCGTTGCTGCCTGTGGGCTTTCTCTAGTTGCGGCGAGCGGGGTTACTCTTCGTTGCAGTGCAAGGGCTTCTCATTGCGGTGGCTTCTCTTGCGTGGAGCACGGGCTCTAGGCATGTGGGCTCAGTAGTTGTGGCCTGCGGGCTCTAGAGCGCAAGCTCAGTAGTTGTGGCACACGGGCTTAGCTGCTCCGCGGCATGTGGGAACTTCCCAGACCAGGGCTCGAACCCGTGTCCCCTGCATTGACAGGCGGGTTCTTAACCACTGCGCCACCGGGGAAGTCCTGGGTGATATCTTTAACTCAGGAAACAATGGTGAGGTTGCATGGGGAGAGGTGGGGGAAGGGTGGAAAATATGGGGAGTTAAACCCCATACCCTCCCCCAGGGTTGTGCTGCCCCTGAGGGCAGTCCCTCCACCATAGCCAAGCTCTGGCCTGGTGATGCCTTCAGTCTAGGGGATTTGTGTGTCACTCTGACCTAGAGCATTCCTCCAAGGACTGCCTGCTCCCTAGCCTAAATCTGGGTCCACAACTCATCTGCTCTTCCAAGCATCAGGCCCAAGGCACAGTCAGAGGAAGGAATGAGAATGGAGCTGAATTTTCCAGAATTATCTGGGCCACTGTCTCCATTTCCCTCAGCTCTTCAGGTGTATTTTTCATGGAATAAATCCAGGCAGAGAAAAAAATTAGATACCAAGTACACAGCAAAACCTCTTCTCTGTCTGTAATTGGATAATTTGGGCTTTCTGAGCTGAGAAAAGAGATGACCTAATACTTCCTACTGGGAAATAACAGGTTTGGGAAATAGACAGGTAATTCTCATCTTATTGCAACTGATAAGCTGAACTAAGATGCTCTTAAAAATACCGAACATATGTCAGAGCAAGCCCAAGGTATAAATCATATAACACAACTTTGATGACCAATAAAAGCATTCATACTAAAAGAAAACTAATCTCAGAAAAAAATTAATGGCTTTTAAACAGAACCGTAAGATTAATAGAGAAAGAGAAGATATTATGTTTTATTATGTTTCATTTTTATAAGGTATTCATATAGTTACATGAAATCATACTTGATAAACCAATTCAAATCGACTTAGTTATGGGCACTTGTAAATAAACTAAGAACTGGCTAATGTAAAGCTACAATACTCTGGGACTTCCCTGAGGGTCCAGTGGTTAAGACTCTGAGCTTCCACTGCAGGGGATCCCTGGTTGGGGAACTAAGATCCCGCATGCTGTGTGGCAAAATATATATATATATATATGAAATAAAAACAATTTAAAAAAATGTTTAAAAAGCAACTATACTCCAATAAAAATAATTAAAAAATAATAATAACTGGCTAAAAGACCAGCAGGTAATATGGTCTTGCTTCAAGTTGATGATATGCAGTGTGAACTCTCCAAAACCCAGCATGCTGGAAACGGGAAAGCTTCAGTGTGCAGCTCTTTTATCTACCCAGTTATTATTATTTGATACAAGTTCCTGGAGGGCAGCCCCACGACTGTGCATCTGTTTGTCTTGTCATTTCTTGTGCCTAGTCATGTGCCTGGCGTGTCATAAGCTCCCTAAATACAACTGGAATGAACGACGAATGAATATGGTCATGAGGATGAGACACTGCAAAATTCTGAATTGGTTTTTAAACCATTAAAGAAAGCCTAAATTACATTCAGTGTGTCTTGTATTCTAATTATTTGACTATTGCTAATCTGATATCATGTCAAATGGAAAATTCTCAATTAAATGTGATACTCTTATTTTCCCACCAAACTGAAAATAGACTTTATTGACATGTTATTAGATAGCAGACCCAGTGTTAATATTTTTATAGGTGGCCTTGAAAGTAATAAATACATTCAGTTTTCAGAGTTTAAGGCTCTAGAGCACAGGCTCAGTAGTTGTGGCGCATGGGCTCAGTAGTTGTGGCACGCGGGCTCAGTAGTTGTGGCTCGCGGGCTTTAGAGCGCAGGCTCAGTAGTTGTGGCGCACGGGCTTAGTTGCTCTGCAGCATGTGGCATCTTCCCGGACCAGGGCTCAAACCCGTGTCCCCTGCATTGGCGGATTCTTAACCACTGCGCCACTAGGGAAGTCCTTTTTTATAGCTTTATTAGCGATACTGACATACAAGAAAACACATGTGATTGAAGTGTACAATTCAATAAGCTGTGACATGTGTATAACCTTGAAACCACCTCCTCGATGAAGACTGAACAGATCTTTCACCTCCAAAAGTTTCCTAGTGCCCCTTGGTAATTCCTCTCTCAGCTTCCTCCCCAGCCACCGTCTTTCCTCCAGACAACCATTGATGTGCTTGCTGTCACGGTAGGTTAGTCCGTTTCCACCAGCAATTTTTTCCAGGACCCCAGTGGATCTTCCCTCGTATAAAATGGTATAGCATGGTCAGCCGCCCTTGTCCGCAGGTCCTGCATCCATGCATATACCGAGAGCTGACTGTACTTTTAATAATCTATAACTGAACTAAAATCCTTTTCACTCAATTTAAAAAAAAGAAAAAAGATTTGTTTCCTAACTGGAAGAAAAAAGTAATAATGCTATAGTGAGGTGGATGATACACAGGTCATTAGAAAGCACTCTTAACTGAGTAATGATTTTGCAAATTATTTTTCATATTCCACAGCCTAATGCTAATTGGATTAAAGAGTCAAGAATCCAGGAAATGAAGTAAAAGAGGAGGTATGTTGATTTTAATAAATAGGGTTTTTTTTTTCCTGTCTCATCTGTCTGCTTATTTCTAATTAATAAATGGATTTTCAAAACCTGGCCAGAAATGGAGCTCTCCAATGACAAATGTTCAAATAAACTGTATGTTTCTTTAAAAAAAAAACAAAAAGAACAGCTATATATTGGAGTTCTGTGTCAATAATAAAACAAAGTGAATTGTGGAAATGACATTAAAACACCACCTAAACTCTCTCTTATTAAAATACAAGTTTATTCTAACCTATTATGACCACATGTCAAAATTATGTTTGCATACAAGGAAAGACTGGGTGAGGATGCTAAAAACCATAGCAGTTCAATTTTGGTGGTTTGTAGACTTTTGTGTATATTTTGCATTTTGTTTTTAATTAAATAAATATTTTTGTAATGAATGTGTAATAAATAATTTATTTCTATCCCTTTCCAATTTACATTATTCAGTTGAACTTGAAGGTATGCTTCCATACTTTGCATGTTTTTGAAAGATGTGATATCTCAAATAAACTCAACACTTAATTTTATAAACAACACATTTTTCATTCTCTTGACATCACCAAATGAAAATGCTGTACATTGGAACATAAAACAAAAAGAGACCCAACTTAGTTGGAATTATAATACATGTAAGCACTAATGCTACTTATTGATTACCACAAAAGTGCTGCTTTTTGCTTACTGCAGCTCTTCCAGCTCTTTCTGCAAGAAGCAAAATACAGTATTTGTGAAAAGTGGTTGGGCTAAAATGTTTTCATGTGGTGAATGCCTATTCCACATTCTCATAAAGCAAATTAATTCTTTTTCATCCAAATGAAGTATTAGTTATTTCGGCTATGTGTATTTCCATTCTTGAAAATGCTTAGATAATTTTAATACCCATAAATCTATGTAGACTACATGGCCTAATGTACATTTTATTCATTGACTTGTATGTGAATTTTAATTAAAATATGTTCCAAGTAGACTATTAGTTCCAACCACTGTTTACGTAGGTTTGAAAGATATAGCGGTGACCAACCTGATTTACTAAAATATTTTTATTCATATATTTCTGATTTAAAAGATATAGATGTCTTCCCAAATTTATTCACATATTTCAGCACATTTTTGAGCACTCTGAACATAGCACCAGACTAGAAATGAAGGTGTATTCAAAGGAAACAGTAAATGGCCAATGGGAGTGTGCCCTGAAAGTGAACACACACAGTTAGGGAGGAAGTACACAGCAACCAGGGGTTGATAAACATGAGTGCAGATGGCTAGATGGATAAGTCCTGTATCAGTACTGCATTTACGCCACTTGCTAATACTGATAATTGAAAGAACGCAGCAAGTCCAATTTTATCACTAGTTTCAAATTTGCTAACAATCTTCCTGACAGATGAGACCAAGGTAGATAGTTTTGATTTACAAATGAAATATTTCTGTGGATCTGGTACAATGGGAAGTACAGGATTTTGATTAAAGAAAAAAAGAAGAGCAAATATGATGTATTTCTCTACAGGATTTTAGAAGACAGGACCTTCATTCCAGACTGGCACCAGGCCAAGCAAAGTTCACACCTCTGAACTCAGAAAATCCTGGGACTCACGCATAAAAACAAAAGAAATGCTGGACTCTCAAGAGTTAAAATTATAATGTAAATTCTTTTAAACAATAATTTCAGATTTATATGTATTTGTATCTCCTGTAATGAGTTTAGATTTGGCAAATGTGCTTCAAACTAATAGGTACCTACAATTCAATGTACTTTTTTTTTCTTCTGAAATTAAATCCTGTGTTTTGGGTAAAGCCCCAAATTTTTAACAAAAACAGTTTCTTTTCAACAATTTCTTTGAGAGATTTATGTGTTGCTTGGGAATTCTGCTGTTTATCTATTGATTACAAGCTATAATTCCATTAAGTAAACGGAGAAAGCATGTCACAAACTGATTTTAGCAATAGCTATATTTTTACATATCTGTCTTTTGAAAAAGCTGGACTGGGTATCTATATTTTACTTAGTAATATCTCAATTTCCTCAATAAGTAAGTCAGCAAATTGAATTTATAGTTTATTTTGTCTTTCCTCCCATCAAATTATATGAATAAGAAATACTGTGGTCTCATAACATAATTCTATTTCCAAGAGAAAGAACATACAAGTCTGTAAAATAATAGTCAATAGTATTTTGTCAAAATATATTTATTGAGCACCTACAGTATGCTGGACACTGTGGAGGCGATAGAAACATATTTTGTCTCATGTCCTTGCTTCAAGAAGAGCATACTTTATTTTTATTTTTATTTTTTTTAACATCTTTATTGGAGTATAATTGCTTTACAATGGTGTGTTAGTTTCTGCTTTGTAACAAAGTGAATCAGTTATACATATACATATGTCCCCATATCTCTTCCCTCAGAGCATACTTTAAAGAGAAAGAGACAAGTAGACTTTAGGTACGGGTCCATGTTTGGTTAAAACAAATAAAGACTGTGTTTTCTGATCTATATATCAAAAGTAGCTTTGGTGGATCCATATATGTCAATAGAGGGCCTCTGGATTTAGACATTTTCAAAATCACAATGTTAAAAATGTTACGAGCCTCCTATTTACAATAGCCAGGACATGGAAGCAACCTAAATGTCCATCGACAGATGAAAGGATAAAGAAGATGTGGCACATATATACAATGGAATATTACTCAGCCATAAAAAGAAACGAAATTGAGTTATTTGTAGTGAGGTGGATGGAGTTAGAATCTGTCATACAGAGTGAAGTAAGTCAGAAAGAGAAAAACAAATACAGTATGCTAACACATATATATGGAATCTAAGGAAAAAAAAAAAAAAAGGCCATGAAGAACCTAGTGGCAAGACGGGAATAAAGACACAGACCTACTAGAGAATGGACTTGAGGATATGGGGAGGGGGAGGGGTGAGATGTGACAGGGTGAGAGAGTGTCATGGACATATATACACTACCAAATGTAAAATAGATAGCTAGTGGGAAGCAGCCGCATAGCACAGGGAGATCAGCTCGGTGCTTTGTGACCACCTAGAGGGGTGGGATGGGGAGGGTGGGAGGGAGGGAGATGCAATATGGGAACATATGTATATGTATAACTGATTCACTTTGTTACAAAGCAGAAACTAACACACCATTGTAAAGCAATTATACTTCAATAAAGATGTTTAAAAAAAAAAATGTTACGAGCCTCAAAAGCTTAGGATGTGAGCTGTGATGGGATGGCGTGTCCAATGTGGATAGGTAGGTGGAGGCCAGATCACAGAGGGTCTACATTCTTTAAGCAATGGACAGCTATTTCAGGATTTCAAAGCAGGGAGCAATTTTCCAGGCACATTGATAAGAATCTGAATTTAGGGACAGTAATTTGACTAGAGAGAGAGAGTCTGAGATGGGAAGGGAGGATAATTGTCAAAAGTCTGGATCAGTGACTGAATGTGACTGGTGATAAAAGATCTCCAGGTTTCTGGCTTGGGTGATGAGATGGATGGAGCTTCCGGCCCCTAAAGAAAGAGGCTAGGAGGCTAGGAAGAGAAGCACATACCGAAGAGAAGATTATTCCCTTTTGGCTTTTTCTGTTTTGTTTTTTTTTTTTGCCGCAAGGCTTATGGGATCTTAGTTCCCCAACCCAGGCTCTCAGCAGTGAAAGTGCAGAGTCCTAACCACTGGATGGCCAGGAAATTCATGGATATGTTGAATCCATATATGGATATGCTGAGTTGGAAGCAATTTGGGGGACTTTTAAGACAAAAGGTCCGTTAGGCAGTCTCGTCCTTTGGAACTTCAGGGGAGAAATCTTTGCCAGGATTAAAGATTTCAGATTCATTAAATAAATGAGACTCATTAGCATATATGTTGCCATTAAAATCATAGGAGTGGATGAAATGGCACAGGGTACTCAGTAAATGTTTATGGGCCTAATGAATAAATGAATAAGAGAGCGGAGATGAAAAGAGAGAACTAAGAGGGAGAGTGAAGAGTTCCAAGATAATAGGGGAAGTGCCAGGATCAACTGCACCTACTCCATAAACTTCCCTAGAATTATCTTTGGCTATAGAAATACATAGCTATGTAGCTAAAAGAAGAATACCAAGAGAAGGAAAATGTGTACACAGTACATTAAGTTTTATTTGATAAATGCATAATTGATTAATTGGGGATACCTAAGCTAGCTATTTCAGAACTGGTACATTTTAGCAGATTATGAATCTACATTGTTGTGCAGCTCATGAATCCACACTACTGATGAAATGTGTTACCCCTTCAATTTGTTCTCAGAGGAAAAAAACATAACATGGGAATTGAGAGGCATCGTTAACTGGTGGTTGAGAGCACAAGCTCTAGAGTGGCATCCTTTTTTTCATCGTTGGCCCTACTAAGGACTTCTAAGACATATTTTTTGGAGTTTCCTGGCAGTCCAGTGGTTAGGACTTGGCGCTCTCACTCCCCTGGCCGGGGTTCAATCCCTGGTCGGGGAACTAATATCCGCTAAGTGGCATGGCCAAAAAGACATATTTTTCCTAACCGATCCCCTTCCTCTGTGAAATTTTAATACTATTGATTTACTGTATGTCTATGTGCTGTGGCCCTTTGGAGGGCCACATACTATGGTGATGTCTATTTTTTCACCCCGTGGGAACCAATTTTCACCCCCTTGAGAAGGCAGGCCACGGAGAGCCACACTGCTTGGCTTCAAATCCTAGCCAGACTGCTCATTAGCTGTGTGATCTTGTGCAAACCATTTAACCTCTGTGCCTCAGTTTTCTCTCTGCAAGATGAAAATAACAATAGTACTGTCCTCATAGAAATGCTGCGAAGATTAAATAAATTTATACATATAAAGTACACAGCAAGCCTAGCATAGAAATACAAGTCCTTTCCTACTTTGCATACATCTTTCTTTCTTCTATCTCTTTGGTCTATTTTCATTTTACCTTGTTACGCACTGATCTTTGTGAACAGTCTCTTGGTGTCTAAATTTTCTTCTGCTTATAATTCAGAGAATATTTTATTATTAATATTATCCCTGATAGTTTTCCTCTCTTTGGTATATAAAAATGACTTGACTTCATACCAATGTCACTGAATGGTGTTTAATAAAGCCCTATTCTAAAAGGGGGGAAAAAAACAGTAATTCTTTTTTCAAAAACAAAGTACCAGTCTTCAGAGACTCTGATTTTATTTCTGTGCCTCATATTGTTTTTCTGTTTTGGCGCAATGCCTAGACATTGATTATTTAAAACTCTTATCAAAATTCTGAACGAGGACTTCCCTGGTGGCGCAGTGGTTAAGAATCCGCCTGCCAACGCAGGGGACACAAAGATCCCACATGCTGAAGAGCAACTAAGCCCGTGAACCACAACTACTGAGCCTGCGCTCTAGAGCCCGCGAGCCACAGCTACTAAGCCTGTGAGCCACAGCTACTAAGCCTGCGAGACACAACTACTGAGCCCACGAGCCACAACTACTGAGCCCACATGCCGCAACTACTGAGACCATGTGCCGCAACTACTGAAGCCCGTGTGCCGCAACAAGTGAAGCCACTGCAATGAGAAGCCCGTGCACCGCAGGGAAGAGTAGCCCCCGCTCTCTGCAACTAGAAAAAGCCCACGGGCAGCAACGAAGACCCAACACAAGACAAAAATTAAAGAAAAAAAAAATTCTGCACAAAACCAGAATTATTTGGTAGACTCTTTGTTTCACTAAAATTTAAAAATTTTGTCCAGATGTTTAATGTTATGTAGCTATTGTTGATTACAGGTGTGGAAGTTGGTCGGGGATAAAGTGAGCACCTGCCTTTGGAGGTCACCTGCATTTCAGGCCCACATAGTGTTCCAGGAAATTTCACACACTGGTAAAAGCTAGGAGGCCCCATGCAATGGGGAAGGTTGTTTCATGTTCCCCACATCTCTGAGCCGTATCTCTAGGTACGTCACCTCCCCAGTCTGCTTTAGAGGTGTAACAATATTTTGCCACGCATCTCACAGTTTATCTGAGATTGTCAAACCCTTTATGCACACTCTACAACGACTGTTGCCTTTAACTATCAGTTTTGATAATGAAGAAGCAGGAGCATGAACTGCTGAACCTAATCAGAACCAGAAGCACTGGCTGAATTCAATTCCCTCAGAACATTTATTGAGCCTTTACTGTGTATGTGTGGACTACAAAGGTGAATAAATTCAAATCCCTGAAAATGCACAGCACACAAGGGAGAGAGACATGTACAAAAATAACCCGAATGCAAGGCGGAGGGGGTAGATGAGACAACACAGACATGATCAGAGTGCCTCAGGGCACGGAGGAGGGGACAACATATTTGACTGAAAGAATCCGGAAGGGCATTTTGGAGGAGGTGGCATTTGAAAAAGGCCATCTAGGATTTTGAAGACATCTGTTGGAGGTTTGGGAGGAACATGTTAGGATATGATGAAGCTCTTTAACTTGGTTCACAAGGCCCTCTCAAGGGGGTGGACTGGCCCCCTACTTTCTCTCTGGAGTCCCGTCTGAACACTTCCTGTCTTCTCTCTGGTCCAGCCATGCTGGCCCGTCTCAGTTCCCGCTACCCTCTCTCCAGCCCTATGATTTCTACATAGGCTGTTCTCTATGCCTGGAATACAGTTTCCACCACCTACTCACCTAGTAACTCCTAATTATCCTTCAGACCCCAGCTCAAGCACCACTTCCTCAGGGAAGCCTTCTCTGATCTCCCTGATGAGATCAAACCCTTCAACACAGGCTCCATCCCATTCATTCATATGATCCAGTGGATCAAAAGCTCCATGAGGGCACCGACTGTGTGTGTTTTTTCACCTTTGCATTACCTGCATGTAGCGTGGGTGTCCAATACCTATGAGGTGCTTAATAACTGGTCATTGAATGAGTAAACGAATTATTATGAGCCAAGGGAAAAAACAGAGAAGTGAAAAACCACGAAGTGTTTGAAAATTGGTAAAAAAATCTGGTTTGACTGAAGAATCTATCCTCAAATTTAGGCTCTGAGACCATAATGATGAACAAGTTGTACATAGCGGTATTTGCAGGGGGGCTATTAAATAATGTCTGTCTTTCCTCAACAGATAAAAAATCATATATTAGTGGATAGGTTTCTCTATTTAAAAATTTTCTCTGATACATGTTTCTTAAACTGTTAGAGTGTTTTTTTTCCCTCTGCTAATAAGAAGTAGTGAACAGCAAAATAAATAAATGTGCAGCAAATAAAATTAGAAGAAAAAAGTTAATCATGGTTAAATTGACAGCATGATCATTATGGACATGTGCTCAGAGATATTGCATTGTGCATACATATAACAGTTGTATTTTTCATGAGTTAAGTTGTTCCTAATTGCTACGACTCCTGTTCTACTACAAAGATGTAGAAAGGGTTGGCCAGAATCAAACATTCATAGGAAAAAATGTAAGTTCATTAAAGCACCCAGATAGCTTGAAATAGTATAATTTTGCAACTGTGTAGATAAAACATCTGGGTGATTAGATGAATTTTTCATTTTCCACCTAACTGTGTTAGAGTTACATACTCTTTCAATAGTCTGATATCACCATGGTAACTTTATATTTCATACACACACACACACACACACACACACACACACACACACACACACTTTGCTTTTGCTACATCTGAATTATCTGAAAGTCATTTAGGACTTAAAAATCACAATTACAGGAATTCCCTGGTGATCCAGTGGTTAGGACTCCATGCTTTCACTGCCGAGGGCCTGAGTTCAATCCCTGGTCGGGGAACTAAGATCCCACAAGCTGTGCGGCACAGCCAAAAAAAATTTTTTTTAATAAAAATCATAATTACAACACTACTTTCTATTCGTTCAGAGAATTTCACTCTGTTTTCATATTGTTACCAGAGTTTCTGAGTTTTCCTGACTATTTTCTAATTCAGGATTTTTTGTTAAGAGTAATTTGTAATTCAAAACTCTCATTTGTTCTAGGATTTTTTTATCCATTGTATTTTCCTAAAGTATTCATTTTATTCTTTTTTCTTTCTCTCTTTTATTAAATCATTAAATTATCTTATTTTATTTAGCTTTATACTAAAATAACCCAATACATTATAGTGACCTCACCAAAGCTAGCCATATGTACAGCATTTACTTAATTGAACCTTTCTGGCTTGTCTTGTTCTATATTTAAGCCTCCATTATGCAATGCTATTTACTTGATTTATTGGATTTGGCTTGCACGTTTTATAAATTGTGACTGTTGGGAAAATTTTAAAGAGATTGACTTGGCCTGATTGGGGAGTTTCATAGTGAGGACTCATTGCCATTGAAGTTACATTCGTTTGAAAAAAATATCCATTTTAATAAGGACCTTGATCTAGGAGTAAATAACACAGGCTTCCAGAAGCTAGGACAAAGGGTTTCTTCCAGTTTTTGATTTTTTTCCAATATTAGAATTTGTTTAAAATCTCCACTTGAGACTAAGCATATGAGATACCAAAAACCAGGGTAAGGGGTTAGAAATTCTGTCACTGAGATGTTTCAGAATATCTGAATAGAGGGCATTGTGCACATCCTAAATTTAAATAGTTTTTTACTTTGCCCTCTTTCCATCCAGCAATTTGGGCTTCTGCCTAAGTCCTTTTCTAAGGGCTTATACTCCTTTTCTAAGGCTACCTTTATGTGAAATAGGTAGCGTAATCATTACCACATTAACAAAGTTTAACGAGCGTTACTCCTTAAATAATTTAATATCCTTTAATATCCACTGATGAAAGGGACTAATTTAATATATAAAAAATACTGCTTTTGCCTTTACCTGTGGTTTGAATTCCTAATTTTGTATGGCTTTTGCTCTACTTAGTAGTACGTGGGATGCTACAGTACTATGTGCCAGGCACTGTGCTAAGTGCTAAGGAGTCAAAACTAAGGTAAACACAGTCCCTGCCCTTACGGAGCTCACAGACACATGATGAAGTAATGGTGACATGTACAAGGTGTAGTGGTGATATTCAGGAAGGCCGGTGGAAAGGAGGATCAGGGAAAACTGCAGAGAAGTGGTCACTCGAACTGATGGTTATAAGAAATTCAGATCTATTCCATCAGACTGATGGGGAAGGCATTCTGGGAGAGGAAACAGCACAAATGGAGATGTGATGCCTCATCATTCATTCAATCATTTAACAAATGATTTGAGCAAATTTACTTGCTGAGCAAGTTCTACGGGCTGTGAATGGAAGACAGGGCTCTGTATCCAGAAGTGCAATGTTAAGTGGGGTGGAAGACCCAATCAGCAAATGATGGCAATACAGCGCTGTAAGTATAATAATAGAGGGACTCACAAGGTCAAATGGAGCTCAGAGGAAGGGCTGCCAATCGAGATTCGTCACCCAGCTTAACTGAAGCCATCGCTCCATGTGGAGACTCCTGCTGCCCTTCTCCAAGGTATAGCCTCCTCCATCCAGTCTGAGTTGACTCCATTCATTCTGACACTGTATTTGGTTGTCAGCATTACCTTTCGGAGTGCCTGCCCTATGCTATGTTACTCCCCAGCCCTGACTCTGTCTATCCCAGCTGCCCCTGGGGTCACATGTGTTGTGCTAAGGACCTCAGAATTAAGACAACATGTAAAGAGAGAAATCTTGCCAAAGACTCAATGACACAAGAGTGACTAAGAGACCAACTAGTTGTGGAGTTACTTGTCTCCAAACCAGCAGCATTGTCTCATCTGGAAGCTTGTTAGAAAAGCAACAACTCAGACCCCTTCTCAGACCCAACAATTTTAATGGAATCCCCAGTTGATGAATATTCCCATTAAAGTTGAGGCCCACTGGTCTTCCTCACACCTTCAGATACAGTTCCATTTAAGCCATTCTAAATGGATGGAGGTCTATTCCTAGGGCTGAACACAACATTTATCAACTTTCTTAGGTATCTTAGTCCTCACTTGGATGTACATATACGTAAATCCCTCAAGCAACATATCTGAAACCTTATTTTCCCTTCTGTTCTAAACTCAGTAGAGATGAAAACACATAGTCATCATTCTTTTTTTTTTTTTTCCTTTTGGCCGCACAGCGTGTGGGATGTGGGATCTTAGTTCTCTGACCAGGGATCAAACCTGGGCCCTGGGCAGTGAGAGCACGGAGTCCTAACCATTGGACCACCAGGGAATTCTCTCATCATTCTTGTATATTAACCTTTCATATATTTTTTAAGTGCTTAGTTTCCTTAGCTCATAATTAATTTGAAAAAGCCTTCATTTGCACAAAAAGGGAAATTTTCTGGGTTAGGAAATTTTGCTAACTTAGATAGCACATGCCTCATTGTGAAATGCAGGGTCAAATTTTTCCTCTAAGTTGTATTTATTTTCTTGTAATACTGCTTTGTCAACAGCTATTGACTTCTGTTTTGCATAAAGTGTCCTAGAATGTTGCAGGCCTGACATACTAAGGCTTTTTCCTTTCCCTTGAAGTCTTTGATAACCACCATGACCAGTCACTTCTGTGGAATGATTCCATCTTGCCCTGTGGTAGGGAGTGACTTGCCTTACACCTGTCTGAGCCACCACTATGTCTAGCACAGTGATACCAAGATGATCAGAGATAGGATTCCAATGACCCACATTTTATTATCCTGGAGTCCCCCCAGTAAAAGCAGTGGTATTGACTCAAGATGGGGCATTTATGGATGAGCATCTATATGTGGTATATTTTTACTAGTAAAATTTTTTTTACTAGTAAAAACATAGTAAATGTAAAATTTTTAGGCTTTCCTCAAAGACTACTATTATAATAGTAGGC
This sequence comes from Balaenoptera acutorostrata, assembly GCF_949987535.1. Lineage (NCBI taxonomy): Eukaryota > Metazoa > Chordata > Mammalia > Artiodactyla > Balaenopteridae > Balaenoptera > Balaenoptera acutorostrata. Next base: position 67,309,076 of record NC_080080.1, on the reverse strand, counting down.
ATAATACATTCTCTTTATTCTGTACCTTAAAGGGATCACTATCTTTAGACAGCAATGATTTTCTGCATACTTGTATATATTTTTGTAACTTCTTCAAGGACATAAATACTCTGCTTCAGGCAAACTGCTCTGTTCATAGCTCCTTGGATCTGTCCTACTCATGCCCACTCTGTACCTTTGGTTTACAGTTCCTCCTGCCTGGAGGGCTTTGCCCCATCCTCTCCGTTTGTGTATGTGTATGTGCTTCTTTCAAGGTTCAGTTCAAGTCTGAACACCTCCAAGAAATCCTTGTTCAGTTACCTGAACTCTTGGTAATTCATCCCTTTCATGGTTTCCATACCTTTTTGCTAGTTTAGCCCTTAGTCTGTGCTATTATTGTTTAGGGAAACTGTTACTTCTTCAGGGCATCCCCTGTGTGGTAGAAAGGATGATGAGGTAAGTCTACCTTAAGAGTCCCAGAAGCTCTTTATTTCCCACCAAAAAGTTTTTCTTTCATGGACAAGATTAAATTTCTTAAAACTAAGGGTTTTGAATTCTTTATCTTTAACATAAACTTCACAGTGCCAGGTTAATTACTCTAAAGCAAAGTTTTCATCATATTAGCCTCATATTCAAAAGGCTTCCTCAGCTTTTCATTATCAAAACTCCAAAGGCCAAAGGTAGGCCTGGCATTGAAGGCCATCACATTTGATCAAAGCTGTTTTCTGGTGTCACCATTCACTAATTCCCCACACAAACTCCTGTTCCAGTTGACAAAATCTTTTTCCTGCTTACTAAATTTAAAATGGAGATACATTGCCTTTGCTTTTCCCTTTGCCAATGATGCTTTCCCTCTAACCCTCTGCTATGCAAATCCTCATCACTTCAAGATTCAGCTCGAGCCTAGGTCTCTTGGAAGTCTACCTCCTACAAAACCTTCTTGTGCTACTTATTCAGTGTCCAGTATGTAATAAAACTGTAAATTCCTTGAAGGCAGAATCAATCTTATATTCCTTTACTGGACTTTGAGCCCCTTGAGGACAGGACTGGTATTCTAGTCATCTATGAGTTTCCAATACCTAGTGCCATTCCTGGTAAACAGTAGGTGCTTAAAATAAATGTTTTAAATGAATGAATGAATGAACTCCTCTACAGGGATACAAGGCTCAATATGTAAGGCTATTTCTTTGAGTAGCCTTACATTGAAAGCAGGAGGAAATGCTACAAAAGTGCATCCTACAGCCTGAGACTTGGGGAAAGGGGTCATTGTTGTCAGGCAGCCAACCCTGGCTCCAGGGGGTCTTTATACTCTGGGTCATTTTTAGCAACACCATAGGGTGTTAAGCAATTGCTCCAGTTTACCATCCTTGGGGGGCAGCTCTGCTCTGCCCTTTGCACCTGGCATAGTGCCTGGCATAGTATTAACACTGTAGTGGACGCTTCATAAATATGAGAATTAAGGGCAAATATTGAATTATTAGCAAATGGTCAAGCAAGTTGCTCTTGAGATGTGTAGTACTATGTATATTTTTACTGCTAAAAAATAATATACATCTTGACCTTGTGGTGGACACACTAATCTTAATGGGATAAAATTGCATAGAACTAAGTACACACACACACACACACACACACACACACACACACAGAGCAATTTTCTTTCTTGGACATTTATCTCAGAGAAATGAGAACTTACATTCACACAAAAATCTGTCTACAAACAGATTTATAGTAGTTTTGTTCTTAATATCCCTCGAGGGGAAGCAACCCAAATGTCCTTCAGCGGGTGAATAGTTAAACAAATTATGGTGTCTCCAAACCATAGAATATCACTCAGCAAGACAAAGAAGCAAACTGTTGACACACCACAATTTGGATGGATCTCAATGGAACTATGCTTAGTGAAAAAGCCCATCTCAAAAGTTCACTTACTATATGATTCCATCTATACAACATTCTTGAAATGACAAAATTATAGAGATAGAGAACAGATTAGTGGTTGCCAGTGTTTAGAAAGTGGAGTAGGAGGGGGATGGCTGGGGCTATGAGATGGTAGCACGAAGGATCTTTGTTATGGAACTATGCTACCTATGCTGTATCTCAACTGGTGGTGGTCACAAAAATCTACACATGCGATAAACTGTGTGGAACTAGGTACACACACACACACACACACACACACACACACACACACAAAGGAGTGCACGTAAAACTGAGTAAGTTTGCTGGATTGCATCAATGTTAATTTCCCGGCTGTGACATTGTACTATAATTATGTAAGAAGTTACCATGGAATGAAACTGGGCAACGGGTATGTGGACTTTCTTACAATTATGTGAGAATTTACAATTCTCTCGAAATAAAAAGTCTTAAAAAAACAGTAATTTCTCTGAATCTGGGGCTGTTTTCAGAATTAATAAGACAAAATATACAATGCAGATCTTTAAAAAGCCTTCTTTATGTGTGTAAATCTTTAATATTATTTTTAATTCTGAAGGGGAACCTCAGCATCAGGTTTTATAATTCAAAATTACACCAACTGATGTACCTAACCTCGATTCTACCTTTTCCATTTGGAGTTTAGGGCTTTATTAATTTCTGTCACTTATTAGTGTCCACTAGTTTTGCTAGCAACTTCAGTAAATGTTTCTACTACTTAAGAGATTTTGTGTGAGACAGTGAATGCTGTATTATGTATGGGTGCTGTCTATAAATACTGTTTAAAATTAGATGGCAAAGACTTTTAATTCACATCCTGCCAACTGTTTTACCACATTTTTTTTCCCCTTGCCTGTTGGCCTGCTATGTTATCCTCTATAATGAGTGAGTTACAGTAATTGTAGCTGGAAACATCATCATGCAAGGGGGAAAAAAAAGCTCAAAACCTGCCTTATTTTTAAATCAGTAAAGCTTCTGTCATTTTTTGGCCAAGTTACAGCTTCACAGCAAAGTCAAAGAACCAGCAGAGCAAATGCCACGTGGGGAAAGGCTCTGTTGAAGCATAAATTAACTGTATTTCATTTTCCCTTAATAAAGAATTTCAGTTTTTCCACAGTTAACTGTATAATCAATTTGCTCCCCTGCTGGTTTGCTAACTTGCTGTTGGCTTTACTTCAATAATATTGAGCCCAGCCTGGAATGAGTGAAGGAGGAGGAGCTGATTTCACTGAGAATATGCCTCGGTGATAGAATATAGATTTTCCTTCTGGAATTCTGCTGGGCCTTTTATCCTTAAAGAGCCTAAACGTATTGCCACAAGACCCCACACTCCTCTGGTCACCCAGCTCTCTATTATAATGCCTGGTATATTCATAGAGCTTCTTTAATCATGCTTTGGTGATTGGATGATATTATAGTTTTAAATCCTTCTCAGTCTTCTGCAGCCTTGGGCTTCCTAAGCCCCCGAGTGCCTCTGGAAGACGTTTTGTTTTATTTTATTATTAAAAAAAAAAAATCAATTAAGGGGACTTCCCTGGTGGTCCAGTGGTTTAGAATCTGCCTTCCAATGCAGGGACCGTGGGTTCGATCCCTGGTCCGAGAACTAAGATCCCACATGCCTCTGGGCAACTAAGCCCATGTGCTGCAACTACTGAGCCTGCATGAGCGAGCCACAACTACAGAGCCCACACGCTCTGGAGCCTGAACGTCACAGCTAACAAGAAGCCCGCGTGCTGCAATGAATGATCCACCATGCTGCACAAAAGATCCCGCGTGCCGCAACTAAGACCCGACGCAGCCAAAAATAAATGAATAAATAAATAAATAAATATCTTAAAAAATCATTTATGCAAGAACTGAGAGTTCTAAGTAAGAAAGTATTTCAAGTCAAGTTGCTTCCATGAGTAATGCAAGGTAACTTTATATCAACTGCTGCTGTGCAATCAGCACTTTAATTGTAAAATTATCCTACTGGAAGGGCTGGAGAAAGCACAGAAAAAAATACATTCTATCCTAACTGCTGATTTTGTTCTTCCTGCCCTTCCCATGCCTAGAAATTATACCCTATACTATGGGTTTGTTCACTAACTCACTTGTAATTCCACATTTTTTTCCCAGCTCTCTGGATTACAAGACACAAGTTAAACATATAAGATAAACAAATATTATCTTTAGTCACAGAATCACCAGACAAAAAGCTCTTCAGAGCAAGCCATCTCCACCCTCTGCAGGGCTATGTCTGCTCTTCATTCCTAAAGCAGCCTTCAACTTGAGGACAGTATACTTGGTAGAACTGGGGGAAGATGTTAGGCACCAAAGTCAAACCATTGACCCCTCCTCTATCAGCCTAAAATTTCATTTGTCCCCCAAATAGCTTCATAGTTACATAAACTCCTAAGGTGCCTTCCAGAAGGCTGTGGAAGAGTGTAGGGTTACAAAGACTTCTTGGTATTCTTGGTTGAGAAACACACAAAGAACCTCCCGCTCTCAGCTTTGGTTAGTTCCTTTGTTATCCTTATGGTTTTCGCTTTTACTGTATAGCGTTGAAGTACATTTCTCAGGGCTCTCATTCCTGCCTCATCATTACATAACGGCTTGGGATGAGGTTTTGCTTTTGTTCTCGTCCCCAAATCTACTGTAAATCTCAGCTTTTTTTCTTCTCCTGCTTTTCCCCAGAGAGTACCCAGGAAGTATTCTAATTAACTGAACTAGTTTTCTCTATTTCACTCAGTTTTTCCATCTGAAGGGAGGGTCCATTTAAATTGACTTTTTTGCCTGAAAGAAATAGTTCTTTTTCTGCAAGTTATGTGAGAACGGTAAAAAGAAGTTAAAGGATAAGGAAATATGCCATTTAACATGAACTTTGCCCCTCGGGAATCTCTAAGGTTTGATGTACACCCTAAACTATGCCTAAAAGGCAAGAAAGCGTTCATTATGGTCTTGTCATCGGAACATAAATCTGAGGCTGATAAGCAATGCTAGCTTCCTGAAACTTCTTCAGTGAACTGACCAAATCAAAAATTGAGCTTAATTGGCTTGACATCAGGGCAATAGTGGAAATTCAAACGTACTAGAGTGACAATTCATCTCTGACAGAATCCACAGGAAAATTAATATAAAGATAATTATGATTGAATCTCTCTTTGGCAATCTTTGAGAATTATTTTTTGAGAAAAATTGTAATTGAGAATGGCATATTTATTTAAGGAAAGCAACCTAACACAGTGTCACTGAAGCAGGATGTTCTGGTTAAAGCCTCTCCTGCCATTTCTCTTCAAGATCTAGACCAGATTAGGGGTATGGTCAGTCTCATCTAGGCTCAGAACAGCTGGACTGGGCCGAAAAGCACTTTGAAGACAGTTGTTTGACTGCTTTGGGACAAGCCATGACAAGTCTAGGCAATAATTTGAAAGAAACTTCCAAAAAGATCATATTCCAAGCTCCCAATTTAGAAAGCAGTAGGAATCGTGACCCGTCAAATGATGGTGGCCACACCCACTGTGCCCATTCAGAGAACTGTCCAAGAGCTCTATGGTGTGACTCACTTCAAATCCACCGAGAAGATGTTCTGCAAATGTTTCCTTCGAGACTGAAGTTTTTTATCTTCTGATCCCTGCTTGAGAGTGAATCTAAATTCCCACTTTCCCTTTTCCTTTCAGCGTTTGCTGAGACGCTCACTGTTTCTTTGGTCTTTGGTCTATGAATTCAGCATTACTGATCTTTAATCAACTTTCATATTCTCATTCTCATCTAATTTCTTGGTAAAGAGGATCTGCATGGGCATATCTGTTATTTCTAACAGATACTTTTCTTCGAGTTTATAGAGGCTGTGATACAAAGGGATAAAATGGAGACTAATGCTCTTTTTCTCTCTTCTGGCCCTTAAGAAAATGAGAGGACTGAGGGAATCATTTATGTAAGCAAAAGAAGGTTTTATTGGTCTTTGTAGGGCAGGTAGCTATGAATATCTTGCTTCTGTGAGAAAGCTGATAGTCTGAAAGGAATGTCTTTGGATAAGTATGCTTGAAGGCAAGAAATTCCTCTCTTTAGCATGGCCAAGCAGAAAACACACACACACACACAAACACACACACACACACCGTAAACAAATCAAAACAGAAGATCAGAGTGAAGAAAGTGAAGGCAAAATTGAAAGAGGTAAGAAGACTAAAGTTAAAATTCAGTGTATGACACCCCAGGTTTTTTGTTTTTTTTTTCTGCCCTGTGATTAGAAGCATTCAGTGAAACAACTGGCCAAGATGGAGATCAGAATGACAGCTAAGAAAGAAATTGCAAGAAAAAGTATAAGAAGTTTTTGAAGTAAGAGAAAAACTACTTTTTCTCTTTTTCCTTTGATATTAAACTCACACAGTGTCTCTCTCTCTCTCTCTCTCTCTCTCTCACACACACACACACACACACACACACACACACACATCACTTATATAACTTAGAAAAAAAAATGTTCCTTGTTTCTACCTATACATGCTTTTGAGGGATGTATAGAAAACAATATACTTAACTACTGTTGTGATACAATAAAGGAAATTTATCAGACAAGGTTACCTGGCATTTTTAAGTTAAAAATGGATTTCTCAAATGAGTCAACTTATACATGAAGTGGAAACTGAAAATTTACTAGTGCCATGGCCTTTATCAAAAATCTCACCTCTGCCCAAATAATTGTCAGGGGAAACAAGATGAAACCAAAGCATCTGCTTCCCATTTATTCATTTATTAATTATTTAACAAATATTTGTTATACACCTGCTAAAGCACTGGGTACCATGAGGGGCTGTATCACTTAGGGTCCCAAGAGTAAACAGATGGCACATTCAAATTAGGATAATCCAAAGGGAGTTTATTTACAAAAGGGATTTGTTGCAAAGGTTTGGATAAGGAGGAACTGTGCAGGAACCCAAGGCCAGCACCAACACAGCTGTCACCACCCCTGGGTTCTGAAGGGACCAGAAGAGGAGAGAGCAAAGGAAGCAGCCTGAGATAGACTTGCGAGGAGCAGAGGACCTCATAGGGAAGGAGCCACGGGACCCAATGTCCTGCTCTCACTCTCCCATCGCCCTCTGATCTCCACCTGGGGCTCCCCACACCCTGAACCTGGAGGGCTCAGCACTTGTGGACAGAACCCTTACCCACGGGCCTCTGGGAGGCAGAGCAGAGGGGAGCAAAGGAGGTCAGGAGGGGCAGATTCAGACAAGTAGGTAAGAAAGCTTCTGTCCTCACAGAGTTTACTTTCCTTTTAGAAAGTGGATATGTTCACATGTAACAATAAGAGCCTTGAGTGCTATTAGGCAAGGACAAACCAAGGGCAAATTTCCAGTTGGGGCAGTAGGAAATGCAGGGCAGTAGCAATGACAGTGAGCTAATGTGTTCTGAATGGCTGCAGTGCTTCTTCAAAAGTAGCATTTTAATAGCATTCCAGGCAGGATTGTAGAATAATGCACACCTTTCTCACTTTTAGAGAACTTTCTCCTTATAGGATGCTAATATAAGAAGTTGGAACGGGGAGAACAGAACCATTATGTGAAACACATACCCTATTTTCAATTGTTTCTCTCACCATAGAAGCATATGAGGTTGCCTATGCTTCTGGACTCTCCAGCACAGGTCTTGTACATAAACTACACCTCACATCCGTTTCAAAATAAAATTTCTCTTGTTTTTAGTGCTACCTATCCTTCAAGGCTGAACCTTCTCTTAGTGCTCCAACACTAATGTCTTCTTCTTCTAAGTCACCAGAGCACCTAAATCCTTACTTTATTAGTTATTTGTTTATGTGTGTTTCTTCTGTCCTTTCATCTTGACCTTAAGTTGCTTAAAGGCTTATGGATTTTTAAATATTTCTTTAGATTCTTTTTCACAGTATCTATCACTCTGGTTAGTACAGGAAGGTTACTGAGTTTGATTATTTATATCTGATTGTCTGGATAGATAAATTGTCCCAGAATAAATGTCCCTTAACATTTATTCTTCAACCTGCTGGATCAAGATCCTCCGTATGTGGGTCAATCATATGCCTTGTTGTGCCTGGTATAGTCTCAGTTTATGCCTGTATTATCTGAGTAAGTATTAATAGCTCTCTCCCCTCACTTATCAATATACTCTGAAGAAAATATTTGTAATGCACATACCAGGTAAGGACCTAGTATTTGTAATATACAAAGAACTCTTTTTTAAAAAAAAATTTAAGTATAGTTAATTTACAATGTTGTGTTAGTTTCAGGTGTACAGCAAAGTGATTCAGTTATACATATATATGTATCTATTCTTTTTCAGATTCTTTTCTGTTACAGGTTATTACAAGATACTGAATATAGTTCCCTGTGCTATATAGTAGGACCTTGTTGTTTATCTGTTTTATATAGAGTAGTGTGTTAACCCCAAACTCCTAATTTATCCCTTCCCCCCCCTTATAAAGAACTCTTACAACTCAAAAATAAAAAGACAAATAACTCTATTTAAAAATGGGCAAAGGACTTAAGCAGATTTTTCTCCAGAGAAGATATATAGATAGCCAATAAGCACATGAAAAGATGCTCAACATCACTAATCATTAGGGAAATGCAAACAAAACCACAGTGAGATATCATGTCACACTCATGAGGATGGCTATAATAAAAAAGAGAAAAATAACAAGTGTTGGTGAGGATGTAGAGAAATCGGTACCCTCATAAATGGCTGGTGGAAATGTAAAATTGTGCAGCCGCTGTGGAAAACAGTATGCTGGTTCCTCAAAAAATTAAACATGAATTCACATATGACCCAGTCATTTCATTTCTAGATGTATACTCAAGAGAAATGAAAAGAGATACCCACACAAAAACTTGTACATGCATGTTCATAGCTGCATTATTCATAATAACTGAAAGGTGGAAACAACCCAAATGTCCATCAACTGATGAACGGATAAACAGATTTGGTACAACCATAATATGGAAATCATTCAGCCATGAAAAGGAATGAAGTACCGATTCATGCACAACAGAGATGAACCTTGAAAATATTATACTCAGTAAAAGAAGCCAGATACAAAAGGCCAAATATTATGTGATTCCATCTATATGAATTGTCCAGAATAGGCAAATCCATAGAGACCAAAAATAAGTTAGTGGTTGCTAAGGCCTGGGGGAAAGATGGCCAAGGAGCCACTGCTTAGTTTGTATGGGGTCTCCTTTAGGGGAGATGAAAATGTTTGGGAACCATATAGAGGTGATGGTTGTACGTATTATACTGAATATACTAAAAACCACTGAACTGTACACTTTAAAATAGTGAATTTTATGTTATATGAATTAAATCTCAATTTCACAAATTGCAAAAAAATCTGTAACAGAACAAAATCCCAATGTGTCCTGGTTTGGACAATTATATGATCATTCTATCTATAGGGCAATTATTAGAGAGTAAATGGAAAAAAAGGAAAGATTACAGAGATTGCAAGGAGCTGGGAGCTGAAGGACTGAATAAAGATTTTTTTCAAGACCCAGTTCTCAAAGAGATAGACAATTAACATCACAGGAAGAAAGCTCTGGTTTTGTGTTTTCAATCTGATATTATTCAGGATCAAGGCCAGTCTGAAATTCCAAAGATTTTCTTGAAGAGTAAAGGTTAATATTCCTTAGTACAGAAGTCCCCTACCTGACAAATTTAACTTAGAACTTTCAGATAGAGGAGCAAAACTAGATACCTATAGACGTAGTGTTAACTCAGCAGAGGTAGCAGCTTAAGAACTTCAGTGCACAGCCAAAGTGCTGCTGCTGAAACTTTTGCGTCAGGATCCCACCAGCACCCTAGTTTTCATGGCACATTTCAATGAGCCCAAAGCCAGAGTCAGTGGCAGTTGACAGCAAGGAAGTTCCTATAGCTGCTAAAGGGGTTCCCTGGGATCTTGGCAAACTCATCAAGGCGAAGAGTTGCCTCCTTCCCACATGTGTGGTGGAGATGAAACTAACCCATTTTACACAAAGATGACTGACAGAATGTGTATTAGCCTGACTCTAAAGCTTAAAAGATGAACTCACACTCCTGTTTAGGAGAAATGCATTTGAGACGTATGAGTTTATAAACCTAGCCTGTTTGGAAGTAGAAGGCTATACTGAATCTATTCCCTGACTTTGTTTTATTTTATTTTATTTTTTTAATTAATTAATTAATTTATATTTGGCTGCATTGGGTCTTCGTTGCTGCGTGCTGGCTTTCTCTAGTTACGGCGAGCAGGGGCTACTCTTTGTTGCGGTGCACGGGCTTCTCATTGCGGTGGCTTCTCTTGTTGCGGAGTATAGGCTCTAGGAGTGCAAGCTTCAGTAGTCGTGGCACGAGGGCTCAGTAGCTGTGGCTCGCGGGCTCTAGAGCACAGGCTCAGTAGTTGTGGCGCACGGGCTTAGTTGCTATGCGGCATGTGGGATCTTCCTGGACCAGGGCTCGAACCCTTGTCCCCTGCATTGGCATGCGGGTTCTTAACCACTGCGCCACCAGGGAAGTCCCCCTGCCTTTACTTTAAATCAGGTGTTGAGTAAGAGGTCTCCTTATGAAATAAAATCTCCTGAACTCTCAACAAGGCCCTCTCAGGTGGGCATTGACTCTGCCTCAGTTTGTTACACCATCTTCTTGTCCTTCCTTTTATTCCTCTCTCCCTCCCTTTTACTGAAGACTTTCTCTAGACTTAGCAATATAAAGTACACACAAAAGTAGACACTGGAGATTTGCCCTCAGAGACCTCATCATCAAGTTGAAGAGACAAACAGAAATACATAGAAAATGGTAGATATTCTTATGCTTTAAACAACGTATGAGCACGTCACACAGTGATAAATGAACACATTCGAAATGAGCAGAACAGGAGTACACACTATGGGTTTCGGAGGAAGATCGTCATGGGATCTTGATTGAGCATAGTTCTTTTGTTTAAGGGAACTCTCATTTTGAAGAACTGAAAGACTTTCTACTGACAGTTGAAAATATATTGCCTATTGACTAGGGCTTGAAAATAGTTTTGTTTTACATAGTTGTAATCAGATTTGAGGTGTACCATAAAATTCTAATACAGTCTCCTTTCCTAATGCCAAATTGGAGAGCCTCTTAGCATTTGTGCTAACAGGATTTGACCTATAATACATTGTGTTTATATAATACCCTATATTTAGCATCAAATGGAAAAGTTTTCCAATAATGAGGTTTTGGAACACAGTCAATTCATGGCATCAAGTCATGCTCATGACAGCTCAGCAGCTCTGAACTGTTCTTGAGAAGAAAGTGAGTGACAGAATGCAAAACTAGCAATTGTGCAGAGAACTGAGCTGTGCCCTTCATCAAAACTTGACTGTAAACTTTCTTTATAATGGACCACTTGGCTGTTCGACCTTTCTCTGGGGAAACTGTCCTTCATCCTCCCATCCTCTCACTCCTAAAAACCTTTCATTCTATCTCAGTGGTAGTACTAGACCATCAGCTAAATTAGAACATTGGCAGGCTCCAATTTTTAGTTTGACAATTACTTCACTTAACCATATATATAATTTTTTCCCTTCTGAAGAACCTGCCCAATCCACAACACAACAAAACAAAACAGATGGACCAAAACACCACCATCACTGCCAACAGCAAACAAAAATCCCCCAAATAACAATAACAACAAAAACTATGCCATGAGACAAAATTCCCCCACTGATTTCACTTTGCAAAGATTTTAGGGACCTATTTTGTGAGCCCGCCATACTGAGAACGTTCTGGCACAAAGAAATGAGAAATTTGCCTGTTTCAGGTGTGGTTTTTAGGAGCAGAATTTTCCATACTGGATTAGATCATTTTTCCATCAAGTCCAATATCCTGCTTAGCTGACATGAAGTTAATGATGGTGAAATGCTTTGAAAACATACATACCACATATATATAAGCAATAATGAGCCTGCATACTAGTAACTTTATGGCCCCAATCCCTGGTTCATGAAAGCATTTTTGAAAAGAACCTTAAATGAATAGAAGAGACAAAAGTATTAAAAAGATTAGCTTCTTGCTTCTTTTCACATTTTTCATGTCTTGAGCAAATAAATAATTAAAAAAAAAAAACACCCTAGAAGTGTTAACAATTAAGGGCGTTTCCAGAACCAGCTAAGCGTGTGTTTGGTGATATTCTTTACAATGCGGACGTGTTTCTTGGGTCTGGCTGTGAAAAACTGAGTTCAGCAGGTTGCATGTAACCATAGGGCTCACAGCCTAGAAGTGATTCTTTTTGTTCTTTCTTCTCTGCTATTGGGCAGGGAATAGGAGGGACAGAAGCTTTACCAACCAGTATTTCTTCAATTGTTTAGCTTTAAATTTGCTCACAGAGCGGGAGCCATTTTCTTTCAGATCTGTTTACTTGGTATTTTTTTCAGGTTTGTTTAATTTGTACTTGAACGATGGGAAGAGCATTAAAATAAACTAGAGTATAGTGCTTGCTTTTTTACTTTAAGTATTGTTTACTGAACAGCTTTTTAAAATTAACAACGACTGAAGACTGTATGGGATTCATCAGTGAATTATGGTTGCTTTGCTCTCTACAAAGGCTGAAAAAGAAAAGAAATCACACTACAGAGTCCTTCATTCTTTGTGTTACTTTTTAAAAGGCATCTCAAATTTTCCATTTCGAAAGTTTCCAGATAACTTTACCATTTGGTCTTTATTTAATTTGGAGCTGTTTCGATCATTTCCCAAGAACACTTGGCTTCTTAAAAATTTCAGAATGATTAAGATATTGATGCTTTAGGAGCTTATATTTTTATTGGGATGTTATTTGAAATTCTATCTAGATTTTATCTAAGTTTTCTAAACATTACTGAATAACACAGTTTATAAAATACAGAAGAAAAGGTGCCAAAATAACACGATATTTGTATGTAGTTTCTATCTCAAATAGCCCGAAGCACTTTGCATGCAAATATTTATTCTATTTTATAGATGAGAAAATTTAGGGACTAGAATAGCCATCATAGCGTTGCATAGTGAAAAATGCCCTGAGCTGGAAACAGACTGTTTATAGGTTTGAATGTATCATCAGAGGCCTGGCATTTAACCTCCCTGGGCTTCAGTCTCTCCACTTATAAAATGAGAGATTTGGACTAAATCTACTGAGAATCCTAACATTCTGCATGTCTAATCCTGGAGGAACTTTTCAACAGCAAGAAAAGGAATGAGAACTAAATTTAATTTGCCAACCCTAGTGAGGAAAGGGGACTGGGGGTGAGAAGGTATAAAGACACTGGAACAGGGAGTTCCCTGGTGGTCCAGTGGTTAGAATTCCGCCCTTTCACTGCTGAGGGCTGGGGTTCGAACCCTGGTCAGGGAACTAAGATCCCACACACACACCAAAAAAAGGCACTGGGATGTGGTGGCCTTGAGAGGAGGTGTTGCTGGGATCAAACTCAGTGCTTTCACTGTCATGGACCCGAGTTCGATCCCCTGTCGGGGAACTAAGTCACACAAGCCTTGTGGTCAAAAAAAAAACAAAAAGGTTCCAGTCAATTCAGTGAGGAAAAAGCAGTCAGGCCCATTGTTTCCAGCCAGGCATGCCTAGTAACCCTTAGATTCCCAGACCTTTTATATCTTTGCTAACTTACTTTTAACTTGCTTTTCCAAAACCAGCCTATCTTACCAGTAGGTTCACAGCTGCAATTGTATGTACACAATGCCAAGCACTAAATTAAATTCTTTTAGTTTCCAAATTAACTGACACTGCCTAATCACACAACTAAAATGCTTTTCTGGTTATAAAAGCAATACATGTTTTACTGAAGAACATTAGGAAAAATTTAAAAACTACAAGTAAGATGAAGATCGGCAATAAGCCCACTACCCAGAGAGTAAATGAAACATTTTAGTATGTTTCCGCCTGAGTTCTCTTCCGTGGGCATATCTACAATTTCTGTTTTGAAAACTGGGATCGCACTGTATACATGACTTTAAACCCCTTTTTAATATTAAGGGTATATTGTGAGCACTTTCACATCACAAATGCTCTTACATAGTAAGATGGTATTTCATTCTGATGCCAAACATCTGGATGAAAAGTTAAAAAATCAGTCAATTATCTGGATATCTTCAAATATCCAGATGTTTGGCACCAGGTCGACAAAACATTAAAATCCTTGACCAAAATTTGCAGCTTTTGCACAGATGTCTGGCATTATGTAGGCAAACTCTCTCTGAACTGACTGGCCCCTTTGGCAGCAGAGGGACAGAGCATTTACTACATGCTTTAGGTCCAAAGTATTTCAAAGTGTAGCTCATGTGTGCGTGGGTAACTTTTTCATTTTTTCATAATGAGTCAGCAGCACAAAGAATATGTATATATTTTAGGAACCTTCAATCCATTATGAAAAAAGTCCGCTATCTATATCTTTAGTCATTTCTCAGCCAATTTGACTGTTTGTTGACCTCGAGAGCTTAGCATAAAGGTGTCATTTCACCCAAGTCTTGGTGTTGAGGATTTGTATACTAGGCAGGGATTTGTTTTGTCTTCTTTGCTATAATGAAGACAGTTCTTTCTGGCTGATAGTTTTATTAACAGATTGCTCTGAATATTTAAGAGTCATGTTAATACGCCAATATCCCTGACAACAGTCTCACTTAAAATACATTAAGATTGCTCTAAAAGGTAATTTTATGATTTTCTAATTACCTTGTTCCTTGGGTCATCGTCCTCCTTTTAGTTCTGTATTAGTGTCTGTATTTTCACTCGTATGCTTTTTTTTTGATTCCTGAAGGCATCATTTATATAAGTTCAGTGAAGTTCAATGTCATCCACAATTGTGTCACGCCAAATTTTATGTACTTTAATACATATTTATAGTTATCTTTGAAATTTCCATCCTTAGTATATTTTTCTACTTCTTGACATGCTCAAGAATGTCTTTCATAGGGCTTCCCTGGTGGCGCAGTGGTTAAGAATCTGCCTGCCAATGCAGGGGACACGGGTTCGAGCCCTGGTCTGGGAAGATCCCACATGCCGCGGAGCAACTAGGCCCGCGAGCCACAGCTACTGAGCCTGCGCGTCTGGAGCCTGTGCTCCCAACAAGAGAGGCCGCGATAGTGAGAGAGGCCCGCGCACCGCGATGAAGAGTGGCCCATGAAGAGTGGCCCCCGCTTGACGCAACTAGAGAAAGCCCTTGCACAGAAACGAAGACCCAACACAGCCTAAATAAATAAATAAATAAATTTAAAAAAAAAAAAAAAAAAAAAAAGAATGTCTTTCATAGCTGTCTTTCATCTTCCATCCTATCTGGTTTTCTTTTCATTAGTGTTACTTTGATTATGTCTATTACATGGCTATTAGCATAAAAATATTTCTACTTCTGTTGCTGAAATAGGAGAAAAAAAAAAGAAAGAATCTATCCAAGTTATGCCAAAGAGAGCAATGTAGCTGAATAATGCACTGCACGAGTCAGTGAGTAACGTGAACTAAGTCCACGTCTTGCCTTTCACCCACGCAGCACTGCTCCTCTTGTTCCCTATGTTCTCTTCCTGGCTCCCTCGCCTAGTTGCTCAGCTGCCACAGGCAGGACATTAGCTGGGCCTTTGCCTCGGGTTCTTCATCCTTCAGCCATAAAAAATTAGATATTCCCACAGTGGTATGTCTTGTGAAATAATTTGTAAAGGTTCCTTGACATCATAAACGTCAATATTAAATGTTACTGTTGAGTAGCTTGATTTATCTGAATAAGTTGCATTGAAAAACCAGGTGGATATAAATTTTTGATTTTTCAAAAAAATATATAAATCACCCCACATCTGAGGACTACGGCTTCGTTTCTTGCAAGGCATTGTAATCTCATTTTCAGTTTTACCATCTGGGTCTCTGTGTATTATTTGCTCTTGTGAATATTTTCTTCAGATTTATTGAGTGGTGTTCTTGCCCAATGGCAAATTACTTACGATTTTATATTCTGGGTACTTTTCTTGGGTCTGAACGGGTCTAAGTAGAGCAATCATTAATGAGGTGTATGCCACTGCTATTCTGGGATGATATCGTTCCACAATTGCTATGTTCTATATGACAGCAAATCTTTGGATAAAAATGAGAAATTATAGCTACTTAGCTAGATACTTGGAAATCTCTAGACAGTTGTATTCTTTCATGCAAAGTACTAGACTGCTGGGCTATAAAAACAGTAACCTTAGACTTTTGACCTAGTGTCCTTCAGATGTAGATTTCTGCGTGGCCATATAGGTTGTACATATAAATAATAAGTAGAAACATAGACGTGCACATACATGCAAAAACTGTTGAAAGAAATGGCAGAATCATTTCAATTGTTTATTTGGCAACTGACAGCTGTATTCAGTCACTAATTGGTTGCTTTAAGGTTAAGCATTTGGTTGACAAACTTAACTCTTTCACCTTAGTATTGGCATAGTCATATCGTGGTGCACATATTCCTCTGCGGCTGAATTTCAGTGACTATTTCCTGATATCTATCAATGATGGGAGAGGTAAGATTCCTCTGTTTCTTCCACTTCCCTCATCCAATCCATTAGCAAGTCCTGCAGCACTACCTTCAAAATATATTCTGAATCTAACTGATTCTCGCCATCTCTACGACTTCCCCCTTGGCCCAGACTACTGTCACCACTTGCCTGGACGATCTAATCGCCTCTAGACTGGTCTCTGTCCTTCCAATCTTGTCTCTCCTAGGATCTCTTTGCTCCCCTCCAGGTGCCAGAATAATCTTTTAAAAATATAACCTGGATCATGTTACTTTTCTGCTCCTAAGCCTCCAAAAGCTTCCCAAAATATTCAGAATATAAGCTGATCTCTAAGATCCAACATGATCTGCATCCTGTTCATCACTCTTCCTTTCTCTCACCAGCCACACAAGGCTTCTTACGGTTCCTCCCATATACGAAGCCAGCTTGTGTCTCAGGGCTATTGTAACCACTACATCCATGCCTGGAAGCTTCTTGCCCTGTAGACTCATACATCTCAGGTTCCTTCAACATTACCTCCTCAGAGAGACCTTCCCAGTCTTTGTTTTCTCAATGAGGTTGTCTACCCCTTGTCATTCTCAATACCCTTGACCTGCTTTATTTTGCTTCATGATACTTTTCACTATCTAAATTTGTTGAAAGACATTAAAGACAATATAAATAATTGAGAGATCTATTTCCTCCATTCCTGGATATTCCTGGATAGGAATGTTCAATATCATAAAGATATAAATTCTACCCCAAATGAATGAATCTATAAGTTTAAAGCAATTTCAACCAAAATTCCAACTACCTTTTGAATTTGACAAAACAATATAAAATTAACCTATAAGAATAAGTGCAATGTGTACTTATTTCCGGATAGAGTAATGGAACAGAACAGAATCAGAAATTGACCTTTATATACATAGGTTTTTAGCAATATGATAAAGATGATTTTTTATACAATTTTTAAAGGTTACTCCCCATTTACAGTTATTACAAAATATTGGCTATATTCCCTGTGTTGTACAATACATCCTGTAGCTTATTTTATACCCAATAGTTTGTACCTCCCACTCCCTCACCCCTGCCCAGATATACTTCTGTTTATGGACTGTTATTTCTCTCAGCTACCAGCATATAATCTTCTTGAAAGAAGGAATGTTGTTCATTTTTTGCATTGATGTATCCCAGCACCTAAATTTGTCTGGCACATAGTATGTGCTCAGTAAATATCTTTTCACTGAAAAAATGACTCATGGTTGACTAATAAAGAACCTTTGTTCTCTAGGTTTATATCGTTCTATCATACAGCTCTGGGCTTGCAAAATTATCATGGAAACATTTCTTGGAGGCATAATTATCAGCAAATAATGTCTCCTAGACAACCGACTTAAAGAAATCTAGATAATATTAGGAGACAGTTGGATTCGAGCATCACCAGTTGATCAATTACATGATTTGTTTGCCCAGCTGTGCTGATCATTTCTGCCAGGTGACCCAGACATGGGTCTTGTTGGCTTACAGCCTGCGTGGGGTGAGATGTGCTATCCTCACATGCCTCACGAGTGGAATGGGACTTACACCCTCACTCTCTGTGTTATTAGGGTCAGTTTTCTTTTCCATCTTGGTCCACCTCAGAAATCATTGAATATTCTGATGTTGTGGTAATTTCCCATGCTCTCAAAACTATTTTCTTCCACATTATTGAAGGATAAAAATGACAAAAGTTGACCCCAAAGGCCTAGCCACCTAAGTAGAAACTTCTCTTCTGTGAATACTTGTGGTTAGTCCATAACAAGTATAGGTTGAACTCTTTCCATGTGTCAAACTATGTGGTAAGCACTAAGAAAAAGCAAAAACACAACTGCCCTTTCACTTGATCATGCTTTTTTAGAGCTTTCACAGATATTCTCATTTATCTCATTCATAGTCCCTGCTCTCAAGAAGTCTGTAATCTATTTGTGGGCTTTTAAAAAAAATGTAAAATTATTTGAGACTAACGTGAAAGTATACAAAGCCTAAATTGCTTGGTTGGAATAAATATCACAGGAATTGAGGGCTTGGTAGGCTTGGACTGGAATGGACTTTTTTTTGGTTTTAATTTATTTATTTTTATTTATTTATTTTTGGCTGCGTTGGGTCTTCGTTGCTGCGCGCGGGCTTTCTCTAGTTGCGGCGAGTGGGGGCTACTCTTCGTTGCGATGCTCAGGCTTCTCATTGCGGTGGCTTCTCTTGTTGCGGAGCACGGGCTCTAGGCGCGCGGGCTTCAGTAGTTGTGGCTCGCGGGCTCTAGAGCACAGGCTCAGTAGTTGTGGCGCAGGGGCTTAGTTGCTCCGCGGCATGTGGGATCCTCCCGGACCAGGGCTCGAACCTGTGTCCCCTGCATTGGCAGGCGGATTCCTAACCACTGCGCCAGCAGGGAAGCCCCTGGATTGGACTTTTCAGAGAAGGTTTCAGAGAGGTTGGGGTTGATCCAAACCTTTGGCCAATTTCTCCACTGGACCATTGCTTACATTAATTTAAAACATACTTCATGTTCTCAAAGATCTTATATTCTAGTGGGAAAGTTATGAAGCTAACGTTAAAACAAAGCTGAATTGGGTACTATAAGCAAAACAGAACAGGACACCAGAGGAAAAAGAGAGAGCTTTGGATCAGGCTATCTAGGAAAGCTTCATAGAGAAGGGCCCACAGGACCTGGTTTTCAAGGATGAGGAACACTACTGCAGTCACAATAAATGTATTCAACTGGCCATGACTCAGCACCGATTTGGTCAGCGTTACCAAAGCATTTTTAATATGTAGCTACAACACAAATAACTTCCCAGAGGTAAACGCATCTTTTAGGTTTACAGTGAGCAGTATTATGAATGCAGTCTATCTCAGGAAGCTATTCCAGAATGGGATTCAAACCTACACACAATTAAGCAGAAAGGATGAATCACCCTCAAAATGGAGGAAATAACTATGCAAAACTTAACTGATTACCGATCGTTAGCCAAGAAACTTTTCTCTACTCCCCAAGTCCAATAAAACAATACTACTTGCTCCTGTAAGTACAAGACTTAGTGCCAAAGAAAATAATCAGTACATTATATTGCTCTGTAAATTAATGCAGAATTGATAAAAGGAGATGATGTATCAGATAATGTGCTCTTTACAGTAATCTTTGGTTTCAAAAAGGTGTAATCAATCCCATTTTGAGATGGCAAAACTGAGGCTCAGGAAGGTCAAGTACCCGAACTTCCACAGCTCCTAAATGGCATCACTGCCGGGATTTGGAGTCTGGTCTATCTGGCTCCGTTACTACACTGTAAGTTGCCACAAAGAAAACGGTTGGGGAAGGGTGGAAGAGATAAACTAGGAGTTTGAGACCAACATATACACACTGCTATATACAAAACAGATAAACAACAAGGACCCACTGTACAGCACAGGGAACTATATTCACTATCTTATAATAACCTATAATGGAAAGGAATCTGAAAAGGAATATATATATATATATATGTATATATATATATACACATATATATATATATATATACATATAACTATATCTCTTCACTGTACACCTGAAACTAACACAATATTGTAAATTAACTACTTCAATTTTTTTCAATGATTATTAAAAAAAAAAAGTCTATTTTGTCTGTGAAAAAAAAAAGTGGGAAGGCAGGCTAGGCAGGAGCCGGAAGCCAGCCTGTGTAATCCACAAAGCAAAGGGAGGCTCTCGCGTGATAATCTGCTGGGTGCACACACACATGCCATCCACTGTCAATCCAGGGTGCATCATCTGCACCAAACCTTGCTTTTAACAGCACTTTCATTGTTCTCAGTAAGAACTTACTTTGACTTTTCAGTTTTCTATATTTACACTGATTTTTACATGAAATTTACCCACTAGCCGAGGAAGCCGTTTGAAGCAATCCCAAACAAAGCACAAAACAAAGGTGTCTGAGTCAAGAGAGATTCAGGAGGCAGAAGTTTGGGCTGGTGTGTTAACATCCATTGGGAAAGTTAGCAGACTTTGCCGGGCAGCATCGGTAGGCAGAGGCTGGGAGCAGACTTCAGGGTAAGGAGGCAAGACAGCGTCCCAACTCTCCTGAGTTATGCCTCCATTTAATTTTTCTTGAATTTTGAGATCAAATCTGCCCATATGTAAATAGATCTTAACAAAAGCACATTTTAAAGCCAAATCTAAATACTGTGTACATCAGCCACCGTTTTACAGGACTCAAGCGGTGTTCTCATCCATGAATGCTATTAACTGAATGTTGGTTAGTGCTTAGAATGCAAACAAAAAGGTAACATTTCATGGTTATTACCCTTGACATATTTCAAAAGAGAAGCGGCACTGGATGTGACAATTCAAAGAAATTCTAATAGAGAACACTACTTCTGCTCACAATTTTTCCTGTATCTTCAAACAGAGGGGATGAGTTTTATTTCTCATGTCACTTATTTGTTGGTTCTTGCTCACAGGACTGGGATGAGTTCAGTAGATGGCCCTGGTGGTATTAGGGGAACAGGAGAAACAAGACTTGTGAACTTGTTCTGGAGGGAAAATTGGGGAGACAGAATTGGCAGACAGGATGGGATGAGGCCCTGGAATGGGCTGGGGCAACGGGTTCAGCACTAATGGTACCCCTTTTATGTGTCGCCTTGGTGACATAAGACCAGGTTCTAGCTCTTGATGTTGGTACCCATCTAGTCTACCCGCTCAGCAGGAGTCATTGTATTAAGACTTACAGCAGCGATATGGATGGACCTAGAGATCGTCATACTGAGTGAAATCAGACACAGAAAGACAAATATATGATATCACTTATGTGTGGAACCCAAAAAAAGAGTACAAATGAACTTATTTACAAAACAGAAGTAGAGTCACCGAAGTAGAAAACAAACTTATGGTTATCAGGGGGTAAGGGGGAGAGGGATAAATTGGGAGATTGGGATTGACATACACACTACTATATATACTGATAAAATAGATAACTAATAAGGACCTACTGTATAGCATAAGGAACTCTACTCAATACTCTGTAATGGCCTATATGGGAAAAGAATCTAAGAAAGGAGTGGATATATGTGTATGTATAACTGATTCACCTTGCTGTACACCTGAAACTAACAAAACATTGTAAATCAACTATACTCCAATAAAAATTTTTTTAAAAAAAAACACTTATATAGACCTAGATAGACTTATCATAAGAGAGTTTTCAAAATCTTAGTAGTACTGTAATATTCTTTCTATCTGGTCTTGGACCTCTCCTGTCAGTTCTAAAAACCAGAATACAAACCTTAGGTCCTAAGATATACTCTATTTTTTACTATTTTCTCTCATTTATTATTTTAGCTCAAAATCACAAAAGAAGACAGAAAAACCTCATTTGAATGCCATGGGAATATTACAGTGGGTTGCACTTGGGAAACACAAGCACCTTTACCTGTGGATTATATTCCTAGGAAAATTACTGTAAGTGGAAATAAAGTGTATCAAATATGATTTTCTCATAGAAACAGTGCTATAACAGAAGGGTAAAGTTCCTGACCTAGGGCCTTATGCCAATTTTTACCAAATGCAGGACTTAATAAACTATAAATGATATATTTTATGTTTCATAGCATAAACCTTTCTAAAGCAGACATAAATCAATTAAGTAGCGCTACAAGTAGTCAATAAACATAAAATCCATTTAATATGATGCAGTCTGTTTGACCGCATTTTCCTGCCAAATATTTTACCAAAGCAAAACAAATCTAAGGAGCGCATTTATTAGTTTTATGGATTTCAGGATGATTTTCTTGAGGACATTTTGAAGAGCACGTTGAAGGAAAGTTTGGGGCAGTGAGCTGATGCCATTTTGGAAAAGAGAAAACTAACTCAGTTTTCTATGGTTCCCTCATCTTCTTATAGTCAATTTTCCTATCATAAAACCTAGGGATTAGAACTAATCACGGCCTGCTAGTGTGCTTGAGGTTGGGATTCATTTCCTCAAAAGGGGAGCATAACATATGTTCATGTGAGAAACTGCTGTTTAAGTGTCGGGAGTTGCAACGCGGGTGTAGTTGGCAGAGGGCTGTAAGTGCGAATTGCTATGAGTACAAATCACCACAATGATTGCTTGCGTGACTTTTCCCCCCTTCCAATTTATCACTGAGCAGAAGAAACATTAACTGGGAAACTTTGGTGCTTACAATCCTAGTTAATAAATTCAGGGCAAAAAAAACCGAGCAGATCCTGAGAAAGCCTGAGAATTCTGGACTAGACCTGAAAACCATCCCAAATGTTATCATTTTGACTACAATTTCACAATAAGAAATCACCAGTTATCCTTTATGAAGCCAATCAATGTCAAGGGAAAATGGATCTCTGATAATAATTCTCCAAATCTTGCAATAAAATCCTGAATTTTCTATCAAGTCAGTCTGTGTAACAGGACACAGAGAACAGTGCAATTTGTTCTAATTTGTGTTAGAGGGGGAAAAAAGGGAAACTATTCATTTAATCTTGTATTGTATCAAAACTGATTTGGGAAAAAGTCACAAATTAGTTCCGCCATTTCTGACAACATGATTTTTATCAGCTTGGCTAAATCGTGCAGGGAGGGGCGGGTGGGAGCAGAGATTTTATTACAAATCTCGGGAAAAAGACCTTTCCATCAACATGATTCAACTTTCATTTGCAGATATCAGCGTTCAGAATAACTCTCCTATAGCTGTGTTTACTTTCTGCAGAACTTGCCCTTTGTCAGGTCCATTTATCTTAAAAGGCCCAGTTATTCCTTTCCTTAGTGCACAACTAACTCCACTAAAGCTGTTTATCTCTGCTTGTTTTCTAATCTAGTGGAACTGAGGCGGCTAGATGGTCAAGTATGATTTCCCCTTGAAATAGAAACTGCTGTTTACCTAGCATGTTGCAAAGCAGTAGTCTTGTTTTCTAAAATCACCTGAAACATACTAGAAAGCAAGAAGGTCACAAACCAACCTTTCTGGGATAAAGGCACTGGTGTTGTCCAGATCTTGTCCTTCAGGGACAGGAAAAGTGATGTCCTCAGGTTCTGAAAGTGGAGGAGGGCCACCAGGCTGTTAGGCTCTTCTAAGTACAGAAAAAAAAAAAAAGGAAGCAAAGTAGGGACTGGTGATTGGTTTTGCTGCTTTAGCAAGTCCAGTTTTCTCCAGACTGTTTCTGTTTTGCCTTCATAACAGTGAGTGAATTCCTTTGAAACAAGAAGGCATTTCTTTTAAGAATACCTTTCTCCTCAGCTCCTGTTTTCTGATCCCCTAAACCAACCCTCTGTTTGACTTGACAACTAAGGGAATAAACACAGGAAAATTGTGTAGAAGCTGCAGATTGGCGGGAAAAATAGCGTTTAAAGAAGGAAAACCGGGCTTCCCCAGTGGCACAGTGGTTAAGAATCTGCCTGCCAATGCAGGGGGCACAGGTTCAAGCCCTGGTCCGGGAAGATCCCACATGCCGCGGAGCAACTAAGCCCGTGCACCACAACTACTGAGCCCGTGTGCCGCAACTACTGAAGCCTGCGTGCCTGGAGCCTGTGCTCCGCCACAAGAGAAGCCACTGCAATGAGAAGCCTGCACACCACAACGAAGAGTAGCCCCTGCTCACCGCAACTAGAGAAAGCCCGTGCGTAGCAACGATGACCCAACGCAGCCAAAAATAAATAAATAAGACAAATACATTTATTAAAAAAAAAAAAAAAGGAAAACCAGTATGCGTAGAGCTTGAAACCCTGGAGGGGAAGGACCACTGTAGCCGCCAAGAGCAAAGGCGTGAGCTAACGCGCCAGCCTTTAAATGCAACAGGCCTCAGCCCAATTCAAAACCTGTTTAAAAGTCAACACATCTTGGGCTTCCCTGGTGGCGCAGTGGTTGAGAATCTGCCTGCTAATGCAGGGGACACGGGTTCGAGCCCTGGTCTGGGAAGATCCCACATGCCACGGAGCAGCTGGGCCCGTGAGCCACAATTGCTGAGCCTGCGCGTCTGGAGCCTGTGCCCCGCGACGGGAGGGGCCGCGATAGAGAAAGGCCCGCGCACCGCGATGAAGAGCGGTCCCCGCACCGCGATGAAGAGTGGCCCCCGCTTGCCGCAACTGGAGAAAGCCCTCGCACGAACCGAAGACCCAACACAGCCAAAAATAAATAAATAAATAAATAAATAAGAAAATCCTAAAAAAAAAAAAAAAAAAAAAAGTCAACACATCTTGAACAGGAGATAAGTCCTTTAGGCAAAATGGGGAAACTCATTAAGAGGTACTTGTAAGACTTAAACTGAGAGGTCTCTCAGGTGACTCCGTGGCCGGGGGTGGGGGGCAATCATCATCCTTACAGGAAGAGCTTAGCAATGATTGTAAAATACTACTATCCGCTGAGCGCTGTCTTATGCCAGGTGCTTTACGTCTTATCTGACTCGCAAAGCAGCCCTATTCATTATTGTCATTGCCTCCTCCTGTTGCTACCTCTTTAGTGACAAGACTGGGATTTGAACCTAGAACTTTATGCTTTTTCTGCTACACAAAGTGGCTTCCCTCAAAAGAAGTAATCAGCGTAACTGCTTTGTAAGCAGTCAAGTTCTGTAATATTTTATAGTTAAAACTTTCCCACTCTGCAAAGTCTGGCCAAAATTCAAAACAGAGCTCTGTTCTGAAAAGTGGCACGAGCCTGGGTTTAGCTGTCACTCGCTGCCTGCCTTCTTTACCCCAGCTGGAACCCCAATGGTTTTAGTTGGGAAAACAGTGATGATAATAGCTCCTTAAAAACTTTTCTGAGGGAATTCCCTGGCGGTCCAGTGGTTAGGACTCGGCGCTTTCACTGCCGAGAGCGTGGGTTCAATCCCTGGTCTGGGAACTGAGATCCCACAAGCCACGCGGTTCGGCCAGAAAAAACAAAACGAAACAAAACTGTTTTGAGGAACAAATGAGGTAACATATGTAAAATAGCGCCCGGCACCTAGTAGGCAAAGCTGGCACTCAATAAACATCCCTTTATCCTCTTTCCTCATAACTGCTCAAAAACGATAAAATGTGTTCTCTGTCTTGACGAATACCGTTCCTCATCTATTCAGTCACCTAAGCTGTCAACTTTGAAAGAATCACTCATGGATCCATTCAAAAAATACTTTCTGAGCACTTACCAGCCGTGTTCGAGGTGAGACAGGAGGAAAGGTAGCAGGGCACCATCTTTAAAAGAATGACACACTCACTGAGGATACACAGGAACTGGTTAGAAGGGATCGGGCCCAAGATGGCGGAAGATTCGACTCCCAGTAGAACTTGAGCCTCATTATGCACTCATTGTAATATATTAGCATATGCGAAATGACACACCCACAAGCGCCATGACAGTTCCGAGGCTGACCGTAAAAGGCCAAGAAGTGGGCAGTGGCCCAATTCCTGGAAATCCCCGCCCCTTCCCCAAAATAGTTGCAATAATCCTCCCACTCCTTAGCATGTGAAATTACCCAGTCCATAAAAACTAACCACCCCATATTTTGGGGTCCCTCTCACTTTCCAAGACGATCCCCATGCCCTGGGGCCGTGCTGAGATGGATCACATTCTGCCTATGGAATGTATATCTCTCTAAATAAACCTGCTTTCACTTTACTGTGTCTCCTGAATTCTTTCCGGCACAAAGCCAAGGATCCTCACTTGGCAGCTCATCCCAGGGACTCACCCGAGACCTGGGACATGACCATCCTCTCACACCCCATCTTCCTGCAACATAAGCACTGGGGATCAGGAAGTGAACAGAACAGATGAACAGAATTTAAATACACTTGTCTACCTCCCCAGCTTCCCACCCAAATAACCACCAAAGTCCTATCCATTGTGTATACATCACTATGTTAGAAAGTGAGATCCTGTCTATCTAGAACATCTTAAATCTATCCCATCCTCTTCTTTCCTACTGCCCCTCCAAAATGTGGAAATGAATTCTCTTCCAACTGTCTTAGACCAGTGGGTCTCAAACTTTAGCAGAATCACCCGGAGAACCAAGCAAGAGGCTGCCCAGAAAGCAGTTATCAGTGCCACTGGGGTTCCAACTGTTTCAAATGATCAGGGACCGCGGAAAGAAACTCGTGCTTCACCAAAGAAAAATACCTAAACATCAAAAAACTTAAATATTATGGAAAATAACATTGCAAAATATAAAATAAATTAAAATAAAGGAAAGGAAACTTTGAAACTTAGGTACCAAGCAAATGCCAGGTCTAGCAAACATAATGCTAGTCCTAGATTATTTACTGATTTAAAAACAACAAAAAAATAGTAAAGTATAGAAAACAAATTAATGTGTTTTTTTAAAGAGAGTATTAGTCATTTTAAAATTTTTATTTATTTATTTATGGTTGTGTTGGGTCTTCGTTTCTGTGCGAAGGGCTTTCTCTAGTTGTGGCAAGCGGGGGCCACTCTTCATCGCAGTGTGCGGGCCTCTCACTGTCGCGGCCTCTCTTGTTGCGGAGCACAGGCTCCAGACGCGCAGGCTCAGTAGTTGTGGCTCACGGGCCCAGTTGCTCCGCGGCATGTGGGATCTTCCCAGACCAGGGCTCAAACCCGTGTCCCCTGCATTGGCAGGCAGACCCTCAACCACTGCGCCACCAGGGAAGCCCCAAATTAATGTTTTATAGACCCTGGGAAAAAGTATTTTCAGTAAAGTACAAAAATTTAAAGCATTCCTTTCCCTAATTTTGTAATTCTTTACTGTGGCTCAGAATGCCACTTCTGTTTTAAATAGCAGAATTGATAACTGAGCAAGGAAATGTAATTTGGATTATAAAATTCTTGCCTCAATAAAAATTCCTTAAACAGTGAAAAAAAAAAAAATCACCTGGAGAGCTTGTTCACACCCAAAGTGCTGGGACCCACCCCCAGGTGATGGTAATACTGCCACTCCAGGGACAACATTTTGAAAACCACTGACACAGGTAGTTTTCACCTAGATTACCTAGATTACTATTGCTTGCTCCACCGGTCACCTCACCATCTTCTAATCCAGTGGTCAGCAAACTCTGGCTCCACAGCTTGTTTTTGTAAATAAAGTTTTACTGGAACACAGCCATGCCCATTTGGTTACACATTGTCTACGGCTGCATTTGTGCTACAAGGCAGATATAAGTGCTTGTGACAAAGACATGTGCCTTATGACGTATGACCCACAGAGCCTAAAATATTGATGATCTGGCCTTTTACAGGAAAAAATGTGCTGACCTCATCCTCACCTGCTACAAAAATGGTCCTTCCAAAAATAAGGCCCATCCTGTCACCTCCTGTTTTAAAAATACCAGTGGAATCCAAAGTCTCCTATGATACGACAAGCTGTCCAACCCTAGTTGGCCAATCTCTTTGTACCCTATCCTGTAATTTTGCCATCCTGGACTTCTTAATTTTCTCTGATCATGCCAAGATCGTCTCCCATTTCCCTGTCATCCCACATCTTGTCCATCTATCTACACTACGATTCTCCTTTCCTTCACAGGATGAGCAACTGTATCATGTGTGAGTTTAATGTTTGAGAATTCAACTATACGCTCTGCAGAGAGACGGGGAGAAAGAGGACAGTCTGCCCGCCCATTCTGCTTCATGGGTTTGTGTTTCTGAATGAATGTGAGATGGGAGGCTTGAATCTACTGCTTCCTCAGTCTGCTCAGACCCAGTGTGACTCTCATATGTTCATGCGAGTATCTCACCACAGAGGGTGTAATCCCAGTGTTTAAAGATAAGTGTTTTTCATACAACAGAGCCAATAAACACAAGCCAACTCTTCATCTGGTGCTCAAAGGAGAAGAAACAATCTGTTCCTAAACTGGAGGAAAATCTGGCTGTGTTGGGATTACTAGACACTGGATCTCTAGATACTGTATATGTAGATATTGTACCTTATGGGTAATTTAAGGGTTCACTTTAAACATCATCATTTAGAACCCAAGCCCTAAATAAGACCTGACATTCTTTAAGCCTTAGCACAAATGTCCTTTCTTCTCATTTTCTCTGTCCCGGAGTCAGTCTTCCTCTGTGCTCCCATAAATACCTTCTGTTCCCTAAGTAATTTGTTTTACTTATTTATTTTTTATTTTATTTTATTTTTGTTTTTGGCCACACTGCACGGCATGTGGGATCTTAGTTCCCTGACCAGGGATGGAACCTGGGCCCTCAGCAGTGGAAGCATGGAGTCCTAACCACTGGACCTCCAGGGAATTCCCTCCCTAAGTAATTTGTATGTATCTGTATTATAACACTGAACTGTAATTATTTATTTAATTTTCAGGCTCTCTCCATTAGGCAATGAGCCATTCAAGGATAAAGGCATATTTTAGTGATCCAGTGTCTGTGTCTTTCCCACTACTGAGCCTAAGTATAAACATTTAACAAGAGTTTACTGATGGAATGGATAAAGTCCCACCTCCCACTTTAGACCACTCTCTTTTCTTTGAAATGATCGGTGAACTGCCACTGAAACTTTCAGTTAATGCCTATGGTTTAACATTTCAATGAATTTTAATTCTTCCGGTACTCATTTTTTTTCAACTCGATTTAAGCTTGTTCAGGGCAGGATCTATACGCTTACCCAATTCTGACAACAAAATAATATTTGCTAGCGGATTGATTGCAAATTTGAGTGTGATGTGTTAAGAACAGAGAGAAACTAATCAAATTAGTTTTTTCTTGGTCAGAGATTTTTTATGCCTGCTTGTCCAAGTTATAAAGGCACTGCTATAGAATGAATGTTTCTATCCCTCTCAAATCCATATGTTGAAACCTAATCCCCAATGTAATGGTATTTGGAGGTGTGGCCTCTGGGAGGTGATTAGGTCATGAGGGTGGAGTGCTCATGAATGGAATTAGTGCCCTTATAAAAGAGACCCCAGAGAGTTCCCTCAACCCTTCCATCATATGAAGACACAGTGAGAAGATGGCCATCTATGAACCAGGGAATGACCCATACAAGACACCAGATCTGCCAGTGCCTTGATCTTGGATTTCCCAGTTTCCAGAACTTGGGACATAAATTTCTGTTGTTTATAAGCCACCTGGTCTATGGTATTATGCTATAGTGGTCTGAAAATATTAAGACAAGCTCCAAATATGGCTCCACTTTGAATAGGGATCATCTCTCCTTATTTCAACAGAGTTCATATTCAAAAATGAGCTACACCAATCTTGATATTATTGTCTAGAGTTGCCTAATCTGTGTCCTTTGCCTAGAATGTTCTTTCTTGCTGGTTGGTTGCTTTCTCACCAGCTGTGCCCTGTGCTGCTCCCTACCCCTTCATCATTTGCTCTTTCTTCCATGATCCAGTTTATTTTTTTCTTGCTAAGAATTTTTTCATTTGTTAAGAATGTAAGTTAAAAGTTCCAAATACATACTTGTCCAATGAATGAATGTCAAGGTACCACAGGTATCACTCGAAAAGTGGAAAATAGCTAAGCTAATCTGACCCTGTATTCAATTGCTCTATCTGTGGTGAAAAACATTAAGGAGGAAGTAATAGATACTTGGTTACTTAAAAGTTAACCAAACTTAAGTAAGTCTAGTATTCAAGATACTGATTATTCTGGAGCCTATGAAAGGCATTTGGGTCTTATTTACCGGGAATTTTCTGAAGACCTCAATTTCTTAGAATTCTAAGCAATAGTTCTTTTAAAAACAATTGTAGTTTATCACACACCTTTGAAACTTTACTCCACATAACTCTAAGAAACTTTAGAAAATATTTTATTTTCCCTTCTCCTACATTTTTGAGAGTGAAATAGAAAGTTTAACCAATAAAATTGTGCTAAGAAGTTTGAGACTAAGCAAAAGGAAGGTCTCTATCCTGGTGAGTGTCACAGTGAGATGGATGGGAATGTTGGTGGGTGGATATGTATTTGTTCCTTAGTTTTGGGCCTGAACACTCAAGGCTGAGTCCATTTAGAGATACCAGGGAATCCAGATGTTTGCTTAAAAGCCAAGGAAGAATTGAGGGGAGGGGATTGAAGGACTGAAGTAGGAGGTATGGGTTTCTCCCTCTGTGTCCCTCTTCCTGTTTCCCTTGTTTTGTTTTTATAGATTTTTTTTTTTTGTCCATCCCTTAATCCCTCCACATTTCCTTTCTCTCTTTCACCCACAAACCACCACGATTTGGAACCTAAAATGAGAGTTTAAAAAATTACTAGCTATAATAATTTTTTTTTTTTTTCTCGGCAGCTATAATAATTTTAAAAAACACTTTATATTTTCTGATACACTTTTTCATTTATTCCTCTAATATAATATTTTGTTGCTCAGCTTGATTTTAAAGAAAAATTATTCTGACCTTCTTTGCTTACTATTTTTAAATGGTCTAAATGAATCAATAGCCTGAAAATGTGCTTTTCTTTGACCTAGAAACCTTGCTTCCCGGAATTTGTATTAAGGAAATAATTAAACAGGTGTGTAAGAACAGCTGTATAAGGCTGTTTATTCTAGAACTGTTCACCATATTGAAAAATGTGTACACAACTTATATGTCAATAATGCTGATTAAATAAATTTAGGTATATTCATGCAATTAAAGGTTATGCAGCCATTGGAATTCATTATATAGATAAATATTTATTTCCATAGAATATATTTATGCTATATAGTTAAGTGATCAAAGCAGTTTACCAAATGATGTGTATCATGGTATCTGTTTTACATAAATATATGTACACACACATACATGAAGAAAACACTGGAAGAAAACATGCTAGAAATTTAATACATTGTATGGTGGTTATCTCTGGTGATGTGATTGTGAGTGATTTTTCTTTTTTGCTCACATGTAATTTCTAATTTTTCTAGAACTAGAAAACCTGTTACTTCTATAATGAAAATACTATAACCAACAAAATTAGGTGCTTATTATAGGTGATAGTTGACTAAGCTGTACAGAAAATGGCATCCATTTTTGTTCTCATTACTTTTATAAGCCTGTTCTCTTACTCCCTTTCTTTTTCCCTTCTTTGTCCCTTCTCAATTAAAGGAGGTCTCATGTACTGGGGAGACCACTGGAGAGTCACTTGTTGAGGCCTCTGGAGCCCAAACGTGCCTTAAAGTAAAAAGCAGATAAAATGAAAAATTCACTGCTCCAGGGATCTGTTCTCTGATGGAAATGTTCCTTAGACTGCCAGGATTTTCTTTCACTCTGATTTTAATGGTTTTCAGCTTCAAGATGGCTGGCGAGGATAGACTTCCAAGGGATTTAATGCCATGTAGCCTCCCACCTGGACACGCAGTGACTAGGAGAGTGGACATTTTTGAGGCGGTATGCACAGAAGCAAAGTCAACTGGAAGTTGAGGCAGTTCCCCAGTGCCTCTAATGATCTTCCCCTGACCTCTTTGTTTTTTCCAGACAGATACCACCTTGCCCTGAATCATCCTGATAATTCTGTATTTGGCACTTTACATATTTCCAGAATGCATGCCCAGAATTCCTGCGTCCTGTTCTTTGTCAGTGGCAATGCCAGGGTCTGGCTTGGACTGCGGTAGCTATAGGCTCCACCGCAGGAGAGAAGCCATCACTCCACGAGACAAGTGAACTTCTCATATCTTCTAATATCCCGAGCCTGAACGTGAGGTTAAAGGAGCCCCGGAGAGGATCAGGGCCTGGTAATTGCACGTGCTATTTTTAGCTCCTGTGTTCGGTCCCGGTGATCCGGGGGAACACTCATCCTCTCTGTGCATTGGTTTGCGATGGACAAAATGAACAGTGTGATATTGTAGGCAGGGGAGCTGCTTAAAGGCCAAGGAAAGAATGCCACAAACATAGTATTCTCAGCACAGCTAACAATGATGGGGGGTGGGATGCCAGAATTCTTTCCTAGATCTTATCTCTGACTTGGTGTGCGTCCCTGAGCACTTAAGCTGTTTCTGTGGCCTTAGCTTTCTCATGCGTAGACAGGTAATAATACTCTGTTCTCTCTCCTTTCATTAAATGGGCACTGTGAGGATAAAATAGCAAGTTAATGAGATTTAAAACAGGAAGAAAATGTTTTTGAAGCCTTTAATGTACTCTGAGATTTTCAGATCCTGATTAAATAGAAGTTATTGTTTCGAGAAAAATGTGTACAGTTCATACCGTGTCCATACTCTTTCCTTGAATGCTGTAGTTATTTGACAATTTCTTTTCCCTTTCTGCACAAATATGGAGGAAAAACAGAGGCAAAGTAAGAAAAATAAGTACAAGAAAGCCTGAAATGAAAGTTTGGGCAGTCGCGCTAAGCCTCGGACCCATATTCTGATTGGAACTAGCATGAAAACCCCCCTCTGACAGATTTGGAACAGTGCATTTAATAGGGTGACTAAAACGTCTGCCCTGGCAAGGATGTTTCTCACATGGAGACATAGTGTAATTTTATCTTGGGAAAGCACTGAGAACACACTTCTTGAACAGTTACGATACTGAAGACATTTCCTGGAAAACCACTGGCCTTTGCCTGGGACAGTTGCATCACACAGAAATGTTTGTGGTTCAGGTTTATAAGCAACACAGGATCTGAAGCCAATGGACAACTTCTGCTCAGTACAACCAGGTGCCAGATCTAAAATATTAGGCATTTTCCTATTTGTACTTTAGAAAAAAGTTGTCCAAGTTGTGCAGGATTCCTACCTCCCTAATAAGCCACCCAATCAAAACAATAAACTACCTTCTGAAGAAAACAAATTTATTTTGTTGATTTAGACTTTTAACGACATACTCTCTTGTGTGTCTTTTTTTTTTTTTTTTTGGCCATGCCTCACGGCTTGCGGGATCTTAGTCCCCTGACCAGGGATTGAACCAGCGCCGCGCTCGGCACTGGAAGCGGGGAGCTGTAACCACTGGACCCCCAGGGAATATGCTCTTGTGTACATTTCTTTTCTTTTGTCCTAAAACTGCATCTAGAAAGGAGGGAAATGGCCAACAAATGTTCACGTATGTCCACGTATTTAGCTTAGAGCAAGGACTCTGAGGAAAAGTGTTCTTTTCTAAATATTATAAAACTATGTTCATTCTGGAAGAGCAAACAAGACTAATAATGATTACCTGCTGCAGAGGAAGGGGAAGTGGGAGGGAGACTTCACCTTTTCATAGTTTGTGATGTTTGCACAACTGTTAATCACCCACCCCTAAATTAAAATATTACTTTAAAAAAAATGTTTACCTATGGGGAAAGAAATTGGCAGCGAAGAATGAGGAGCTGGAGATTCTTTTGTTTAATGGAACCATTCTGATGTTTTCGCATTTTTGCCATGCATATAAATATATAAGTAAATAAAAATGAATGTATATTCATAATTAAAAAGAACAAACAACAGGAAAAAACAGAAACCTCTGTATTTCTTACTCCCGGAAGAAGAATGGATGTTACTTCTTGTTACTTCCTTACACACTTGAGAGCTTTTTTTGCCTGTGCCACAGAGCTACTCCAGGATTGTGGGATGAAGAGAGAGGCCAAAGTTTGTTTAAAGTCCAAGCCAAATGGTGATTTCCCTGGACAGCTTTCTCTGTACAGACATAACAGGGTTACACATTCCCTGTGAAAAAGCTACAGACAGATTACACCAGTCAACAGATCACCCTGCACGGAAACTGTAAAACCATTTTAACACTTACTTCAGATATTATTACATGTGACAAAGTATTTGAAAGATCAACCAAATAAACTGTTCCTAGGAAATGTTTCCAATAGAATACTTCTTGAATAGTGTTCCTTTTCTTAGGTCACAGGGAACTGAATTAAGATACTGAAACATAAAGTCAGGAGTGAAAACCTACATTCTTAGCTGAATGTGTTTGTAGAAAACTCTAGCTACGATAATGTTTCTCAATCTTTTTTTTGGCATATAGAAAAACTGAAGTAGATTGTCTGCTTCACATGGCAGAGAATACATATGTGGGTTTTATAAATGTGACAAGATTCCAAATTTGACAGTATGTATCTGTGTAACAGGAATCCATTCGTTCAGTCATCAGTCATTTCTCTTACTATGCATGAGCTCTGTATGAGATGCTCTGAAGATCTAGAAATAATAAGACCCCATTGGACATGGGGAGGCCGATGGGAAAATCGGAGATCACAGGCTGGTGTGACAAGGAAGGCGTTAGTACCGTAGGCACAGGTGTGCTCTAGAGCAGCGGTCCCCAACTTTTTTGGCACCAGGGACCAGTTTGGTGGAAGACAAGTTTTCCACGACCTGGGTTGGGGTGGGAGTGGGGGTTGGTTCAGGCAGTAATGCCAGCGATGGGGAGTGATGGGGAGTGATGGGGAGCGATGGGGTGCGGCAGATGAAGTTTCGCTCGCTCCCCCGCCGCTCATTTCCTGCTCTGCTGCCCAGTTCCATACTGGGCTGTGGCCCAGGGGTTGGGGACCCCTGTTCTAGAGTCAGGAAGGAAAATAACACCTCTCCTGGAGCAATGCATACAAAGCCCTTATCCCAAACCTGACACATCATAAAGGATTACTAAGTATTAGCTATTGTAAAGAAGATAGCAGAGTTATAGAGTATTTTGGGAGCATCTCAGAAGAGTATGTAACTCAGTCTGAAACTGGGGGAGAGAGAAAGAGAGAGGGGAGAGAGGAAATACTAAAAAGATGTACTTTAAAAGCTAGTTGATAGTTTCTAGATCTGCATTAAGTTCGTAAACAATAAGTTGATGATCTTCAATCAAAGGAAGGCTGGATTTTGTCACGAGCTTGAGTTAAAGCAGGGACACACCACCTACTATACTAGAACGAAAGGAACCAAGGCTTCCCGCTTTTGTCCCCTATCGACATTTTAGACTGGATAGTTCTTTGCTGTGAGGGCCGTGC
The DNA here is from genome assembly GCF_949987535.1 of Balaenoptera acutorostrata. Lineage (NCBI taxonomy): Eukaryota > Metazoa > Chordata > Mammalia > Artiodactyla > Balaenopteridae > Balaenoptera > Balaenoptera acutorostrata. The sequence goes on along the minus strand of NC_080080.1, from coordinate 67,273,880 downwards.
TGTGTATTGTAGAATGTTTACCAGCCTCCCTTGCCTCTACCCACTAGATGCCAGAGTCAGCCTCCTGGCTGTGACGACCAAAAACGCGTCCAGCCATTGCCAAATGTTCCCTGGGGGTCAAAATCGCCCCTGATTAAGAACCACGGCCTTAGACCAAGATAATTTCATTAAGTGTTTAAAAAGTTTCTTAAGCTATGAAGCTGCAAATGGAAAATTAAGATTGATAGAGAACCAACTTAAATATTTTGCTCTTATTTCGATTGCTGCTAAATATATTGTGACGACAACTATCAAATTAACTTGTCTAGAGACTGGTTTATTCTCATTTCCATTTGCCAGTCATAACAGGGTCTGAGACATAATCCAGGAAAATGGCTCAAATTTGACATGGGCACCACTTACTCAGAAAAGTGAGAGCCATACTAGTTTCTCAATACCTCTATTAACTTAAGCTTTCTTGGCAGAAACTATAAAATAGGGGTTTTCAGCCATCAAGGCCATTAACAAATTATATACCATAGAGGCTATGCCAATTTATTTTCTCACACTGTATGAGAGTGATTCCTTCCCTATTTCTCTGATGGGTTAAAAATAACTCAGTGTTTTTAAAATTTGCTTTTCTTTAACTACAAGTGAAGATGAGTACATTTTCCTATGTTTAAACCAATGACTTTTTGGCCAACACAATATGTCTTTCTCTGTGAACAACTTTTTCACATCTTGAGGGATCTCTTTCTTCTTCCTCCCTCCCCTCCTTTCTTCCTTCCTCACTTATTTTTCTGTCTCTGTCCCTCCTTTCTAAAGACTTTTTAAAATTAGCCTTTATTTCTATCATATCTGCTGCAAATATTTTTTTCTAAGTTTGTTTTTGCTTTTCAACTTTGCTTATGGTAACTTTCCACATAGAAATGTTTAATTTATGTAGTCAAATGTATTCCCTTTTTTCTCTATGGCTTTTGTCTTATGTTTAGAAAGCCCACCCTTACTTTGAGATTAAAAAGAAAAAAATTCTTCCATGTTTTCTTCTAGTACTGTCTTACTTTTCATCTTTAAATCTTTGAGCTAGCTGGATTTTGTTTTTGAATAAGGAGCAACGTAGGAATCCAAGTTTTATTTTTTTCCATATGGTTAGCCAAGTGTTCCAACACCATTTATTTTCCCTCCAAATAAAACTATTACCTTTACTTACACTAAATATTCATATTTAGCATTATCTCAGAAGTCTTAATTCTTTTCCATTTATCTCTGTCTGTTCACATACTGGTAACAAACTGTTCATAACAGGTTTTAATATATGCTTTTTTATTTATTAATATTTTCTTTTTATGTATTTATCAATATCTCCTTCTAACTATACGTGATTTTTTTTTTTTTTGGCTGCACTGGGTCTTCGTTGCTGCGCGCAGGCTTTCTCTAGTTGCGGAGAGCAGGGGTTACTCTTCTTTGCGGTGGGTGGGCTTCTCATTGCGGTGGCTTCTCTTGTTGCAGAACACAGACTCTAGGCACGCGGGCTTCAGTAGTTGCGGTTCACGGGCTCTAGAGCGCAGGCTCAGTAGTTGTGGCACACGGGCTTAGTTGCTCTGCGGCATGTGGTATCTTCCCGGATCAGGGATCGAACCCGTGTCCCCTGCATTGGCAGGTGGATTCTTAACCACTGCACCACCAGGGGAGCCCTATATATGATTTTATGTATATATACATTCCTTCAGATGTAGTAATAAAGGTACAGGGTATTAGAATACAACCATTTTTGTAGTGGGAAAATTTTGACACATTATTTTGAGGATCCCAACTTAAGCCATTGAATGTTCAGCTAGTTTCTTATTTATTTATTTATTTTTAAATATTTATTTATTTATTTGGTTGCACTGGGTGTTAGTTGCGGCAGGTGGGCTCCTTAGTTGTGGCATGCGAACTCTTAGTTGTGGCATGTGTGTGGGATCTATTTCCTTGACCAGGGATCAAACCTGGGCCCCCTGCATTCGGAGCACGGAGTCCTATCCACTGAGCCACCAGGGAAGTCCCCAGCTAGCTTCTTATTGTCTTTCAAACTCTGAACACGATTTAACCCTTAACACTCAATGTATCTTCATTTATCGTTTCACATGTCACCTCAAGAGCTTGACACAAAAGTCAGTTTACTGACTACAGTGGGGATGAGACCAGCTGTGACGGGGGTCCAGATAGTGACTGTAAGCAGACGGAAGCCAGGTGGGGTGTGTCACCCAGGGAGCTGCAGTTGCGAAGCTTTTGTAGCAAGTGATCATGGGAGAGGCCCAATCACCCAAGCCTGTCAATTATGGGGACCACAGGAACAAAATTGTCAGGTAATGCAAAGGTTGTTGGTTGCATCAGAAGAAAAAATCCAGACCTGACAAACAGGATCCTAGACCCAATTCAAACTCAACAGAGCAAGGAGTACCGGGCCCTCAGGCAAGTGCCAGACTTGAGTTCATTGAATAATCCAAGGCACTCTTAACAAAAGGAGAGGCTGGTTGCCCTTAAGGAAGGCTGCTATAAAACCACAAATATATGCCATGAATCTTCCTCCTCTTCCCAAAAGAGACCTATTCAGAAACACTTGCCACTGGTCTCATGAGTTTAGAGGCCTCTGTAGACCAGGATACTGTGTGGAACCTGTAGGAAATCTATGTGGATGATCCTGGAAATTTTGGAGCAAGTCCATGCCTCCTGAAACCATTCCCTTGTTCATATGAGAGAGCTCCGGACTTGCTACAAGGCTCACAGGTTGCTTGTAGTGAGGGTGTGAGCTGCCAGGGTCCATTTTTGCGTGTGCTAACATCAAATGGATTCCAGATCTGCCACTTACTAGCCATGTTATGATGAGCAGTCACTGAATTTCTCTAAACCCCAGTTTCTTTGTTTTGTAAATGGGTTTTACAAAATCCATAGGTGTATCTCCTAGGGTTGTTGTGAGGATTAAACGAACAAGGACATATCATGTACTTAAACTTGAACAGGCACATAGTAACCTCTCAATAAATGTTAAGGGTTGTTATTGCTATTGTCATTATTACTGCAACCATTTTGTTTAAAGATCAGGATTCTACAGGGTACAAGCAGAACACAACTATTTCTTTCCCCTACTGCCCATGCAAACGCACTCTGTAGGGCTAGCCTTCCTTCGTCCCTTGCGTGAAATCTACACTAAGTCTGAGGATGTCCCTCGTCACTCTCAGATACTATAAAGTTATCTGTCATGCGTAGTTGCAGAATAGCCATACTTCAGTTTCATGAACCAGCTATTTGAATGTAAAGTGACTCCATCTAATTGAATTGCTATCCCTTTCTAGATCAGAGCCAGTGGCTAGTTTGGTTTCTCCCAGTGAAGTATTGACAGATAATGAATACATATGGATTTGGTTAATAGATAGCTGTGTTCAGTATTACAGCACATCCCAGAAATTGATTTCAGCATTATGGATCCTGAAAAACAGTGCGGATTTTCCTGAACGACACACAGCAAGGATAGGATTTCTCCTTTACATTTCTCTCATACTAAAAGGAGGGTTGGCCTGGATCAGGATTTACAAACACTTTGGTTTGTCCTGATGAGCAGGAACTTGGAAAGAGCAAGTTTGTTTACAAAGAAGAGACATATAGATTCTGTCAGTGAGTTAATTATAGCAGAAATAGGAGATCAATCGATCAGTCACCTTCATGGTGTAGCACAGGGGTAAAGAACAAGGGACACCTGTCATCAGATGATTATATTCGTTTGTCCTGAGCAACGTCCCACTCAGTGTGGCTGACTCCTGTCCTCTAGGCTTCCTGTGTCTCTTCATAATCAATTGGTATAACTAATATAACTTGAGCATGCTTCTATGTCTTGTAGTCAAAAGAAATGAATACAATCATATTGTCCTCGAATAACAATGATTTAATCTTTCTCATTCCTAATAGTTATGCCTCTTGGTTCTGTTTCTTGTCTTAAGGCATTAGCCAGAAATCCCAGAATTTTATTAAATAATATAGGTAATAGCAAGAATCCTTTTCTTGTTCCTCATATTAATGGTAATGCCTCTGGAGCGTTTTTGGCATGCTCTATCCCTTTGAGACTCTGATAAAAGTTAACAAGAAAAATGCACATACCTATAATTTTTTCTTTCTTACAGTTTTTGGAGGCTAAAGCACTATAGACTACAAGGAAATTTTTGTGAATTTCATTATTAAGTATGAGGTTGGCTCTGGGTTGAAAATAATTTTTTTTTACTGTATTAATAAAGATTCTTTTTTTTTTTTTTTTAACGTTTTACTTTTCTGTTTTTCTTTTTCTTTTGGCCATGCCGTGCGGCTTGCGGGATTTTAGTTCCCCGACCAGGGATTGAACCCAGGCCCTCAGCAGTGAAAGCTCAGAGTCCTAACCACTGGACCACCAGGGAATTCCCAATAAAGATTCTTTATAGTGTTAATTTAGAAATAAGAAAAAATATGAATTTCATCAAATATCTTTCATCATCAATCAATATATTTATATATTCTTTCTCTTTAGTCTTGCTGGTGTTGAATTATATTAATATGCTTATTAGTATCAAACCATCCTTGCACTCCTGGAATAAATTTTAGTTGGATTTGATATACGATATTTTTAATATTCTGTCAGATTTAATTTATTAGTGTTATACTAATGATCTAGCATTTGAATTTACTAAAAGGATTATAGTGCATGTTAGAAATATTTTCAAATAAAAAGAATTTTAAGAAAATTATTTGTTGGTTAAATCTCAGTTGGCAAGAAAATAATATCAATCAAATCATCTCTTTTGTAAGCATTCTGGCAGGCATTAAAGAATACAGAAGTTCAGAAAATTACAGGTCTGAAAGAAGCTGATCAAACCCACTCATTTTACAGATTAGGAAGGCAGTTGTTCAGAGAGGTTAAGAGACTTGTGCAAGATCACACTGCTTAATAGTGGCAACATTGGTTGTATAAACAAGTTGTATAAGCAAGTTGTTGAGGCTGAAAGAGAAAATCAGGAGAAAGACTTGTCTCACTTCCAATGGAACATTAATTCTATGGGAGAGTGAAAAGAGTGACTAGATCTGTTTCTGAAACAATGAAGGTTTCACAAAGAAATGATGTAAGCATTTTAATAAATTAAAGATGACTGTCATCTTTAAGGGATTAAAAATATTATTGGGCTTGATATTCCCATATCTTTCAGTTCCAACTCTCTCACTTTCTCTGTATGTGTACTTGGACAGTTCTCCCCAGCACACACCAGGGAAGACTTCCTGCCAAGAATGGGCTAAATGCATTACCAATAGGGATGAAAGAAACACAGAACAAATGAAAGAGGCTTTGAGGACAGATATTTCAGAAAGTCTCTAACTTTTAAAGCTATCTGGAAATATACCAACACATATGAAAGGCCCAGGCAAAGTAGAGGCTTAACTTGCTTGCTGTTTGTGCATGTTCAGGCTGCATGTCTTTTAACGTCTCAAACAGGGTCCTGTGTATCCCCATCAGCTTTGTGCTGAACCTATCCACCTAACTGTTCCCTCCCTTTAACCTCATTAACAGAGAGTCAGCTGGAGCTTGCAGAGCTGCTCAACACGTGGTGCCCAGCCAGTGCCTGACTTCCCGTGTGGCCAAGGGCTGACTTTTGAGGACTGTGACCATAGGACTGAAACATCTTCTTTGTTTGGAGAAGCCAGTGAGAAACTCAGCCAAACTGGTTGTTTGGTGTCACATAGCAGAACAATCAGTTAGATGACTGAATTTTTTCTCCCAACTGCTGTGTTGACACGACCTCAGATTCTAATCTAAAGGTACATTTTATTGAAGGCTTGCTACAAAGAGCACCCTTTAAAAAACTTTTTTTAACGATTAAGGGGCTGTTATATTTACTATTTATTTGAATCTCCAAACACTCTGCAGCAGATAGAGCAGTTAATATTATCCTAATTTAATAAAAGATGGACTTGATTGATTTGCTCCCTCTCATAACTTTTTGTTCTCTTTTTTCTTTCTTTCTTTTCTGTTTTTTGTTTGTTTGTTTGTTTATTCATAGCTTTTTAGTGGTGGAGCTAGACCTCATCTGCCTGTCTCTCCCCCAGTGCAGCACTGTCCCTGCTTTATTAGCATTTCTTTTCTAAAAATGTATACTTTCTGGAGAGAAAGTTGTATTTGTTAGGGTTTTACAGTTTTAAATACTTCCGAGTATTTGTGGACTACAGAAGCTTTCAATAAATTAATGCTATATAAATTGTAAATACATTTTGGTGAGGAAATTTACTTACATGTATATTTGGAGGAACAGTGAAGAGAATTGAAATCTGTTTTTAAAATAATTTAATGGATATATGGCGTGTAGAAATATTAATATGTACATAGAAACCTAATCACTCAGAATTTAGGACATTTAAAAACTTTTTTCACTGTGGGAATTTTAAAGCATATACAGAAGTAGAGAGAAGAGTATAATGAACCCATCACCCCACTTCAGCAATTATCAACATATGACCAATCTTTTATCACCACCCTCTATGCCCCCCATGCCTTCCTTGGATTATTTTAAACTAAATCCCAGACATTATATCATTTCATCCATAATATTTCATTATGTGTCTCTAAAAGATAAGGACCCTTTTTCTTTTTTCTTTTTCTTGGGTGCGCTGCACGGCATGCAGGATCTTAGTTGCCCAACCAGGGATCAAACCCATACCCCCTGTGGTGGAAGCATGGAGTCCTAACTACTGGACCGCCAGGGAATTCCCAAGGAGCCTTTTTCTTAAATCACAATATTAGCACACTTTCATAATTCATCTAATACCCAGTTAGTTCTCAAATTTTTCTGATTGCCCCCAAAATGTCCTTTATGGTTGGTTTGTTCAAATCAGGATTCAAACAAGATTCACACGTCAAATTTGCCTAGTATATCTTTAAATCTCTTTTAATCTAATTTCTGTCAAGAAAAATATTTAAATAACTGCCCCTGGAAGAATTCTCTGGCATTCGAGGGACTAGTTTCATTTATATATACCATACTTGATTTATTCTAAGGCAGGGTTAATTGTAAGATGCATTATTATTTTATGTAGCACTAAGAAATTTTAAATGCTGACAATTGTAATTGTTAGATGTCACCAACTGTAAAATATATTCCAATTTCAGAGATATAAAAATGGGGAAAATATGTCTTAAAATCAATGAAACATGGCAGTTGGAACACAGAGAGTTCACATGCCATTTTTAATTTCAAATGGGGTGTGGAATAAGGCATATGGGAGGCGCAAAAAAGTTCCTTAGATAGGAATGGTTCACTTCTATCCCAGAGCAGACGCAGAATGAAGAGTGATTTCTGTCCCTTGTTTTCCTGGTTAATCATCTTGAACTCTTTTCTCCTCTGTGTGCTTTGATTTCAAGTTTGACATAGAACCTGAATTTCTTAGTGTTTATACCACATTTACTGTACATCAGGACTTTCACTTGTTACACAAATTATGGTCTCTGAGAAGGCAACGAAATGCTTATTCTTTTGATTACACTGACTTTAGGATGTTAGGTGAGCCCAATTTGAAAAATACATATTCATAATGCCACTCTGGCCTTCAAAATGCTGGGCAGAATGCAGCTGCAGAAATCCTTTCTTCTTGGTTTGTGCCATCCTAGATGAGTGCTTAATGGACAGTAAGATTCTTTACATCAGCTGGATGACACAGGAGGAAAATTGGCCAAATTGGCCTCAAACATGGTAGTTTTGGTTTTTGTGTCTTAACAATGCTGATGTCACAGATTAGTTCCTGATAAGATGAGTGTCCACTTCAAAGACTTTGGGCTTCAACCTGTTCTCTTTTTGTTAACAGAAGCCCCTTGATAAGGAAAGGCTAGGAGGGTAGGAAGGTGTATAATTGTAGCACAGGTCCTAGTATCGATGAAAACTGTTTCTAAACTTCTTTGCCTCAGGTCACTGACAGTTTTTGAAAGGTAAAAGACTTTGATTTCTCCCGGGAGAGATTCCAACCCATGCTGAAGAATTTTGCTTCTAGCTATCTGTGCTTATAAGAAGAATCTGAGTTGTTTATTTACCAGATCTGAAGTTGCCCAAAGGCAACTTACTCCTAAGGCTCTCAGAAACCTGGGATATAGAAATTTTGTAAAAAGCAGAAATGTACTGCCCAATTCTTTGTTGTACAGGTACCCTCTGAGGTACAGAAATAGGCTTGCTCTAGTATTAGCTTTCTAAGTATCCAGGAAGTTCTAACGTGGAGAATGTAAAACCAGGTTTCCAGGTAAACCTGCAATTTACTGTTGCTCTTGTGTTTCTGCCTTGATTATTGAAAGGAATAAAATCTTTGAATTTCATCATAAGAACTTTGATTTAGCAGATTATTAATCAGATTTTCCTTTCCACCATTTAAGTTTCAATGATAGTGTGTTTGAAATGTATTTGGAATGCTGCCCTAAACTTATCAATTTTTCATAAGTGACAAGAGAGAAAGACTTAACTGTAGTTTGCAGTAGCCTGGTATCCTGAGAATTTACATCAGCTACTTTGAGTTTGAACCTTGCTGCTTACCAGTGAGAATTGTTAGTTAAGGGGAAAGAAAAAAAAATAATGCAAATAAAGTTCAATGAATACATGAGACGGGAGCATTAGAAATTTGAAAACAGACATTCTGGAAATGAATAAATGTAAAAAGGGAGAATTACATATAATATTCAGAAGCAGAAAGAATATAGTAGTGGATATACCTGAAACTAACACAACATTGTAAATCAACTATACTCCAATATAAAATAAAAATTAAATAAAAAAAGAGTATAGAAGTGGGTATATTTTCTTAGTAAAGTCAACAATAAACACTATTCTTTGTCACAGTAGTAAAATAAAGTTCTGATCTTACATTGTTAATTAAAAAGAAAAAATTCGGGCTTCCCTGGTGGCGCAGTGGTTGGGAATCTGCCTGCTAATGCGGGGCACACAGGTTCGAGCCCTGGTCTGGGAGGATCCCACATGCCACGGAGCAACTGGGCACGTGAGCCACAATTACTGAGCCTGCGCGTCTGGAGCCTGTGCTCCGCAACAAGAGAGGCCGCGATAGTGAGAGGCCCGCGCACCGCGATGAAGAGTGGCCCCCACTTGCCACAACTGGAGAGAGCCCTCGCACAGAAACGAAGACCCAACACAGCCATAAATAAAAAATAATAATAATAATAATAATAATAATAAAAAGAAAAAATTCAAACCCCATGTATCTTTTTTCTCTTCCAGTGCTTGTAATGTCATAGTCATCATTTCAACAGGGTCCTCAAGAATTTCCTGAAGAACAATTATGTTTATATCCTCTGTTTGTTCCGGCCCATAAATTTCCATAGATCTATGAACCTAGAAATGAACTTCTTTTTCAGTAAATGTTTTATTGAAGTATTATATCTACAGAAAGGTTCAGCCAAATAATTTTTGTAAAGTGAACATATCCATAGAACCACCACTCAGATCAAGAAATAGATTATGACCAATACCATAGAAAGCCCCCTGGCACCACCACTTAGTCATGCCTCACTCCAAAGCTAACTACTATTCTGACTTCTTTCATCATAGCTTTGCCTGTTTCTGACCTTTATAAAAATGTTATCAAAAGTATGTATTATTATGAATCTTATTTTCATTCAACATTGATATTTGTGAAAATCAGTCCTATTGTTGTAGGCTTTCCATCCTCATTGCTGTATAGTATCCTACTGTATGAAAATACTATAATATATGTATCCATTCATAATATACTTATGCATCAAATATTAATGAACATTTGAATTGTTTTGAGTTTTGAGCTATTATGAACAGACCGGCTATGAACATTTGTGTACGTGACTTTTAGTGCATGTGTGTAAGTTTTCCTTGGCTATACAGTGAAAAATGGAGGATTTGAGAAGTTCAACTTTAGTAGATATTGTCAGACAGTTTTCCAAAGTTGTTATACACACTTACACTTGCACCAGCGGTGTATGAAAATTGAAATTACTTCACATCTTGCCAACATTTGGTATTGTCAGTCTTACTAATTTTAGCTATTTTGGTTGGTGTGCAGTGGTTTTAATTTGCATTTTCCTGGTGATTAATAAAATTGAGCATCTTGTCATATGTTTATTGACTGGGTATCCTTTTTATAATGCCAATGTAAGTCTTTTGCCCATTGTTCTATTGAGTAGTCTGCTTTTTTCTACTGATTAGTTGGAATGCTTCATATATACAGATATGATTCTTTGGTTGAATGTTTGTATTACAAATAGCTTTTTCACTTGGTAGTTTTCCTTTTCACTCTTTTAATGTCTTTTGATGAACATAAATTCTTATTTTAATATAGTCCAACTTATAGACTCTTTATGGTTAGTGCTTTTTATGTCCTGTTTAGGAAATTGTTGCCTGCCTTAAACTCATGAAAATATTCTCATCTATCTTCTTTCTAGGAGTGTTATTGTTTCATGTTTGGAATTAAAATTCATCTGCTATTAATTTTGTGTATGGTGAGAGATAAGATTCAATTTTCATTTTTTTCCCATATGGATATCAATTAACTTGGCATTATTTGAAAAGACCACTTCTTTTCCCATGACACTGCAGTGGTTCTGTTTCTAAACTCTGTTCTGTTCCACTGGTCTATTTGTCTATTTTTGTACCAAAGACACACGAATCAATTATTGCAGTTTTATAAGTCCATTATCCATTAACTTTGTTCTTCTGCATAATTATCTTTGCTATTCTTGGTCCTTTGACTTTCCAAATAAATTTTAGAATCAAGTAATAAATTTCCTTAAAAAAAACCTGCTGCAATTTGTATTGGATTTACATTGAATATCTTAGATCAATTTGGGAAGAACTACATCTTTACAATATTATCTTCCAATCCACAAATATGGCATATTTCTCTGTGTACTTAGATTTTATTTATTTTTCTTTCAATACAGTTCTGTGGTTTTGTATGAAGGTGTTTTGTATTTCATTAGATTTATTCCTAGGTAGCATGATTTTTTAAATGCTAAGTGATATTTTTGTATTGAAATATAATTGACATATTATATTAGTTTCAGGTGTACAGTGCGATGATTCAATATTTGTATATACTGCAAAATGATCACCACACTGAGTACAGTTAACATCCATCACCATATATAGTTACAAAACTTTTTTTCTTGTGATGAGAACTTTCCAGATTCACTCTGCTAGTTATTTTTAAATATGCAATACAGATTATCAACTATAGTCACCCATGTTGTGTATTACATTCCTATGACTTATTCATTTTATAACTGGAAATTTGTGCATTTTGACCCCCTTCACCCATTTTTCTCACCTTCCCCTCACGTCTCAGGCAACCACCAATCTGTTCTCTATATCCATGAGCTCATTTTTTCTTCTTAAAATTCCACATATAAGTGAGATCACATGGTATTTATCTTTTTCTGTGTGACTTATTTCACTTAGCATAATGCCCTCAAGGTCCATCCATATTGTCAAAAATGGCAAGATTTCATTCTTTTTTATGGCTGAATAATATTCCCTTGTATATATATGTATCACATTTTCTTTATTCATTCGTCAATTGATGGACATTTAGGTTGTTGCCACGTCTTGGCTATTGTAAATAATGCTGTAATAAATATAAGGATGCATATATCTTTTTTTTTTAAATTAAGATTGTGTTTTATTTGTACATGTTACTTGATCAACATGATTCTTTGTGCCTCATTTCAAGTGAACAACAATTTCCAACATAATTGTCATTTGAACCTTTTTTTTGTTTGACATCTTTATTGGAGTATAATTGCTTTACACTGTTGTGTTAGTTTCTGTTGTATAACAAAGTGAATCAGCTATATGCATACATATATCCCCATATCTCCTCTCTTTTGCATCTCCCTCCCACCCTCCCTATCCCACCCCTCTAGGTGGTCACAAGCATGAGCTGATCTCCCTGTGCTATGCAGCTGCTTCCCACTAGCTATCTAGTTTATATTTGGTAGTGTATAAATGTCAATGCTACTCTCTCACTTCGTCCCAGCTTACCCTCCCCCCCCATGTCCTCAAGGTCATTCTCTACATCTGTGTCTTTATTCCCGTCCTGTCCCTAGACATACGGTATTTGTTTTTCACTTTCTAACTTACTTCACTCTGTATGACAGACTCTAGGTCTATCCACCTCACTGCAAATAACTCAATTTCATTTCTTTTTATGGCTGAAATTTCATTTCTTTTTATTCCATTGTATATATGTGCCACATCTTCTTTATCCATTCATCTGTCAATGGACATGTAGGTTGCTTCCATATCTTGGCTATTGTAAACAGCGCTGCAATGAACATTGTGGTACATGTCTCTCTTTTTTTTTTTTAATAAATTTATTTATTTATTTATTTGGCTGCGTTGGGTCTTCGTTGCTACTCACGGGGGCGAACAGGGGCTACTCTTTGTTGTGGTGCATGAGTTTCTCATTGCGGTGGCTTCTCTCATTGTGGAGCATGGGTTCTAGGCATGCAGGCTTTAGTAGTTGTGGCATGCAGGCTCAGTAGTTGTGGCTCACGGGCTCTAGAGCGCAGGCTCAGTAGTTGTGGCACACGGGCTTAGTTGCTCCACGGCATGTGGGATCTTCCCAGACCAGGGCTCGAATCTATGTCCCCTGCATTGACAGGTGGATTCTTAACCACTGCGCCACCAGGGAAGTCCCTACATGTCTCTTTTTGAATTATGGTTCTCTCAGGGTATATGCCCAGTAGTGGGATTGCTGGGTCATATGGTAGTTCTATTTTTACTCTTTTAAGGAACCTCCATAGTGGCTGTATCAATTAACATTCCCACCAACAGTGCAAGAGTGTTCCCTTTTCTCCACACCCTTTCCAGCATTTATTGTTTGTAGATTTTTTGATGATGGCCATTCTGACCGGGGTGAGGTGATACCTCATTGTAGTTTTGATTTGCATTTCTCTAATGATTAGTGTGTTGAGCATCCTTTCATATGTTTGTTGGTAATCTGTATATTTTCTTTGGAGAAATGTCGATTTAGGTCTTCTGCCCACTTTTGGCTTGGGTTGTTTTGTTGATACTGAGCTGCATGAGCTGCTTGTATATTTTGGAGGTTAATCCTTTGTCAGTTGCTTCATTTGCAAATATTTTCTCCCATTCTGAGGTTTGCCTTTTTGTCTTGTTTCTGGTTTCCTTTGCTGTGCAAAAGCTTTTAAGTTTCATTAGGTCCCATTTGTTTATTTTTGTTTTTATTTCCATTTCTCTAGGAGGTGGGTCAGAAAGGATCTTGCTGTGATTTATGTCATAGAGTGTTCTGCCTATGTTTTCCTCTAAGAGTTGTATAGTGTCTGGCCTTACATGTAGGTCTTTAATCCATTTTGAGTTTATTTTTGTGTATGGTGTTAGGGAGTGTTCTAATTTCATTCTTTTACATGTAGCTGTCCAGTTTTCCCAGCACCACTTATTGAAGAGGCTGTCTTTTGTCCATTGTATATTCTTGCCTCCTTTATCAAAGATAAGGTGACCATATGTGCATGGGTTTATCTCTGGGCTTTCTATCCTGTTCCATTGATCTATATTTCTGTTTTTGTGTCGGTACCATACTGTCTTGATTACTGTAGCTTTGTAGTATAGTCTGAAGTCTGGGAGCCTAATTCCCCCAGCTCTGTTTTTCTTTCTCAGGATTGCTTTGGCTGAGCAAATCCTGGGGTCTTTTGTGTTTCCATACAAATTGTGAAATTTTTTGTTCTAGTTCTGTGAAAAATGCCATTGGTAGTTTGATAGGGATTGCATTGAATCTGTAGATTGCTTTGGGTAGTAGAGTCATTTTCACAATGTTGATTCTTCCAATCCAGGAACATGGTATATCTCTCCATCTATTTGTATCATCTTTAATTTCTTTCATCAGTGTCTTCTAGTTTTCTGCATACAGGTCTTTTGTCTCCCTAGGTAGGTTTATTCCTAGGTATTTTATTCTTTTTTTTGCAATGGTAAATGGGAGTGTTTCCTTAATTTCTTTTTCAGAGTTTTCATCATTAGTGTATAGGAATGCAAGAGATTTCTGTGCATTAATTTTGTATCCTTCTACTTTACCAAATTCATTGATTAGCTCTAGAAGTTTTCTGGTAGCATCTTTAGGATTCTCTATGTATAGTATCATGTCATCTGCAAACAGTGACAGTTTTACTTCTTCTTTTCAGATTTAGATTCCTTTTATTTCTTTTTCTTCTCTGATTGCTGTGGCTAAAACTTCCAAAACTATGGTGAATAATAGTGGTGAGAGTGGGCAACCTTGTCTTGTTCCTGATCTTAGAGGAAATGGTTTCAGTTTTTCACCATTGAGAATGATGTTGGCTGTGGGTTTGTCATATATGGCCTTTACTATGTTGAGGTAGTTTCCCTCTGTGCCTACTTTCTGGAGAGTTTTCATCATAAATGGGTGTTGTATTTTGTTGAAAGCTTTTTCTGCCTCTATTGAGATGATCATATGGTTTTTATCCTTCAATTTGTTAATATGGTGTATCACGTTGATTGATTTGCATATATTGAAGAATCCTTGCATTCCTGGGATAAACCCCACTTGATCATGGTGTATGATGATCCTTTTAATGTGCTGTTGGATTCTGTTTGCTAGAATTTTGTTGAGGATTTTTGCATCTATGTTCATCAGAGATATTGGCCTGTAGTTTTCTTTTTTGTGACATCTTTGTCTGGTTTTGGTATCAGGGTGATGGTGGCCTTGTAGAATGAGTTTGGGAGTGTTCCTCCCTCTGTTATATTTTGGAAGAGTTTGAGAAGGATAGGTGTTAGCTCTTCTCTGAATGTTTGATAGAATTTGCCGTGAAGCCATCCATATATCTTTTTGAGTTAGTGTTTTCATTTTCCTTGGATAAATACTCAGAAGTAGAATTGATGGATCATATGGTAGCTCTATTTTTACTTTTTTGAGGAATCTCCATACTGTTTTCCATAGTGACTGCACCAATTTACATTCCCACCAACAGTGCACAAGTGTTTCCTTTTCTCCACATCCTTGCCAACACCTGTTATTTCTAAGTGATGTTATTTTAAAATTTTCATTTTTAATTGTTGTCATTATATAGAAATAACATTGATTTTTAAAATATTGACCTTGTATCCAGTGACCTTGCTATATTCACAGCAGATTCTTTTATATTTTCTACCTACACAGTCACATCATCAGTGAATAATGACAGTTTTATTTCTTCCTTTGCCAGTCTTATAACTTTTATTTTTATTTTTTTGACTTATTGCATTGGCTAAGTACTGTAGTTCAGTGTTTTTAAAAATAGTGATAATGAGTATACATGTTCTGTTCATGATTTCAGGGAGGAATACTTTTAGTATTTCACCATCAAGTATAATATTTGTTGCATGCTTTTTGTAGATTCTTTTTATCAAATTAAGAACATATCCATCAGGGACTTCCCTGGTGGTGCGGTGGTTAAGAATCTGCTTGCCACTGCAGGGGACATGGGTTCAAGCCCTGGTCTGGGAAGATCCCACGTGCCGCGGAGCAAGTAAGCCCATGTGCCACAACTACTGAGCCTGCAATCTAGAGTCCGTGCTCCTCAACAAGAGAAGCCACCGCAATGAGAAGCCCGCGCACTGCAAAGAAAAGTAGCCCCCACTCGCCGCAACTAGAGAAAGCCTGCGCGCAGCAACGAAGACCCAACGCAGCCAAAAAAAAAAAAGTAAATTAATTAATTAAAAAAAAAGAACATATCCATCTATATTTCTAGCTTGCTAAGCTTTTTTTTTTTTTTATCATGAATGGGCATACAAGGAAATTTTTAATCTAACTCCTCTATTCTTAGTTTGGAGTATACCCAAACTACTCTGTAGTTTAGATTTCATATTATTAAGACTAAAAAAAACCCTTACATTTTAATAATATATTCTTATGGGAGGTCTGTTATGTTTTATTATCTCCATTCAATTTACTATAAAATGGGGACAATAATAGTATCTACTACAGGTTGTTTTGGGGAGATGAAATAATTATATATAAACTGTTTTAACAGTGCCTGAGAGGTACCAAGAATTTTATAAACATTAGTTACTGTTACTTTATACTTCTTTTCACATGTGAAGGAAGCAAGGTTGAGAAAAAGTGAGTGACAACCAGTGGTGGACTTGGTCCTGAAAACTAGATATCTTTTTTTTTTGGACTGCGCGGCTTACGGGATCTTAGTTCCCTGACCAGGGATTGAACTGCTGTGAAAGCCACTGCAGTGATAGCACCAAGTCTTAACCCCTGGACTGCCAGGGAACTGCAAGAAAACTAGATATCTTGACTCTCATCTCCTGGCTCTTTCCCTTACATCATTTTCCTTCAAGAGAGGATTCAGCGGCCTTTGACTAGTTTTACATTAGTAAGTCTCTTCATCATATTAAATGTTTTCAAAAGATGATAAAATAATGCTTCCAAGCTGTACTGACTGGAAAGGTCCTTCTGTAGATAATTCTAGGTAGTCAGTGTACTTAGTGGACATGGTTCCTAAGTATGTCTCAGAATAGCAGAAGTATTTGAGAAAGAATTTTTTTGTCAAGTTCTTTCTTATATAGACTCTTCTTACAAGTTAAGACGACCACATCACTCATGGCTGCCATGCAAAGAATCTTGTCTTCAATCAGCTCATTAAGGTATCTTTGTAAAGATAGTGTTTTTTTAAAGGCACTTTGCCAGCTCCCTCAAACATAACTTCGTAAATGGACAGCAAGAAAAACATGGCAAATCACTTCCATATGGCTCAAGGCAATGAGAAATTTTTTTGATTAATAACACATTCAGTACAACAAAATAACTTCCAAATCTGCCAGAGAGACACTAACTTATCTGCTACATTTATTTTCTGTTTGATTTTTTCAATGTTTTGACTCTTTAAAAACCCTCCTAAACTCCCAATTGGTTCATTTTTAAACAACAGCCTCTTCCAAGATGATCACCTGTTCGTATTTGTCAGTCCTGTCAAGCAAATAGCTGGTCTTAAACTTATTTTAGAACCAGCTGCTTTAAACATATGCTTCAGTATTCAAGGGAAGTTTTTTACACTCATCAGTTGATAAAATCATTAACATGTCATCTGCATATGCAAGTACTAGTTTGAACATCTAAACTACTCTGCTTCCTTCCACACCTGTCTAAATTGTAAATCAAACAAGTTAGTTCACATCATAAATTCTCATCAAAGAGTTTTTAATTAATACAAAAAGGACCAAATGGGCACCTACCCTTAATGTTTTCATTATCTGGATCTCAGCATTCCTCCCAGACAGAAACTAATCACATCATTTTCACACTCTTGACAAATTGGAAAGGTATGATGTAAGCCTGTGCAACTTTAAACATGTCATCTCCCATAAAGAGCTATTTTTTTTCTTTTTCAAATAAAATAGGGTAAAAACTCAACTGTCTTTTATTCTGTATGTTTTACAGTTTCTCTTGGTATAATGAAACCATCTGCCACCTCTGTCCCTAACGCCTGGAATGAATCAAATCATCTTCCTTGCAAACGTTGTTAATCTCACAGTAATCCCTCCTAATCACTTTGTAATCAGCACTCAAAGGGGCTAAAGTTCCTTGATTCTTAATCACGATATTTTAATCATCATTCTTGTGAGACAGCAGTTAGTAATCCCTGAATCTTGGGCTTGTTTCTTCCCAACTTCCTAATTATTCCCTAGAACAAAGAACAGAAGCTCCCTAGATATGAGAAACCAGATCTCTCTGGCTAGAACTGGTTGGGAGAACATGACAGTCTCAGGGTGGTGTTTCTGATGACTATTTGACTATTATTTTCAATTTTGGTTACTGAAGACAGCTCCTTATTTTTTTTTACTTCCCAATTTTCCGTTGTTTTCTTTTATTTCCTTATTTTTTCCCCTTAATCTCTTTTTCCTTTATTGCACTTTTTACCTTAGCAAAATTTTGCATGAGTAACAACTTATTTTTCTGCTTTGCATCCTTAAAAGGCTTTGGTTTCTGGATGTATAATTCCCTTTTTTATTCTTTCTCAAACTGAGAAAATTTCCCTCTATTCCTAGTTTGCTGAGAGCTTTTATCATGAATCAGTATTGGATTTGATCAAATGCTTTTTATGCATCTATCAATATGATCATATAATTTTTCTCCTTGGGACTGTTGATGTGATGGATTACATTCATTGATTTTCGTCTCTTTATATTTTTAAGGTGCAATATTCTTACTCTTTTATATAACTCTACAATTTATTATTTCTTTTTCTTTCCAGTTTTTTTCCCCTGAAAGGGATGGAAGGAACTCATGACATATTTTAGAGGTTTCATGTCCTTTTTTTTTTTTTAAGTTTTGTTTTATTTATTTTTTTATACAGCAGGTTCTTATTAGTTATCTATTTTTTACGTATTAGTGTATACATGTCAATCCCATCTCCCAATTCATCCCACCACCACCACCACCCCCTGCCACTTTCCCTGCTTAGTGTCCCTACATTTGTTTAGAGGCTTCATGTGTTGTTAAGTAATTGAATATTCCTTTCTCTTCATTCTTAATTTTTCTCCATCACCAAGTTTAAGGTTATGTGTTATTTCCTCATCTCACAATGTCTTTCATGGCTGTGTTTATATAACACTTATCATAAAATCTGTTTTTATTCTTTAAATTCATTCATTTATTTAAAAAATATTATGGGGGACTACTATGTGCCAGGCACAAAGCAGAAACTCATTCACCATTTGGTATGAGGCTCTACATCAGCTAAATACCTCTTACCTAGAATCAAGTTGAAATTCTTGACCTTTAAGTAAACAATTGGGAAATGGGCCTTTTCCCTTGGTTACTGAAATAATAAAAATGATCACTAAAGAGTTGGGTGCTCCTGTTGTGATCGCCTCTTCCCAAGCCCCATCCTGTAGCATATTTATCAATTTATCAAGTATAGATTTGATAACTAAGACTGTTCTAATTGCATTGGAAGGGAATGAGTCTGGAGAGTGAAGGAAGAAAGAACCTGAGAAGTCTTCTCTCTAAGAGTTTAGATTAGAAAAGTAATCACCCCATAACTTGTCTCAGTGCTTTTTGTTTCTCTCCACTCCCATCAGAGTGATCTCCCTCAAACATAGCACTGATTTTTTTAAAAAAACAATTCAGGGCTTCCCTGGTGGCGCAGTGGTTGAGAATCTGCCTGCTAATGCAGGGGACACGGGTTCGAGCCCTGGTCTGGGAAGATCCCACATGCCACGGAGCAGCTGGGCCCGTGAGCCACAATTGCTGAGCCTGCGCGTCTGGAGCCTGTGCCCCGCGACGGGAGGGGCCGCGATAGAGAAAGGCCCGCGCACCGCGATGAAGAGCGGTCCCCGCACCGCGATGAAGAGTGGCCCCCGCTTGCCGCAACTGGAGAAAGCCCTCGCACGAACCGAAGACCCAACACAGCCAAAAATAAATAAATAAATAAATAAATAAATAAGAAAATCCTTTAAAAAAAAAAAAAAAAAAACAATTCAGTGGTTTTTAGTATGTCTACAGAGTTGTGCAATCTTCACCACAATCAACTTTAGAACATATTTATCATCCCCCAGAGGAACGCGTGCCCCTTAAGTATCATGTCCCAACCCTCCCTTCTCTCCATCCAGCACTAGGCAACCACAAATGTGCTTTCTGTCTCTATAGATTTCCCTATCCTGGACATTTCATATAAATGGAATCATATACTATGTGGTCTTTTGTGACTGGCTTCTTTCCCTTAGCATATTGTTCTCAAGGACCATCCGTGTTGTAGTGTGTAGAGATACCACATTTTGTTTGTCCATTCATCAGTTGATGGACATTTGGATTGTGTCTACCTTTTGACTGTTATGAATATTGCTGTAAGGACATTCATTTACGAGTTTTTGTGTGAGCATATATTTTCATTTCTCTTGGGTATAAACTTAGGGATGGAATTTGTGGGTCATAATATAACCCTATGTTTAACTCTTTAAGGAACTGCCACACTGTTTTCCAAAATGGCTGCACTATTTTACATTTCCACCAGCAGTCCGTGGTGGTTCCAATTTCTGCACATAGTCGCCAACACTCATTACTGTCTGTCTTTTCTATTATAGCTAAACTAGTGGGTGTAAAGAGGTATCCCTTGTGGTTTTGATTTGCATTTCCCTTATGACTAATGGTGTTGAGCATCTTTTCATATGTTTATTGGCAATCTGTATATATTCTTTGCAGATATATCTATTCAGATCCTTTGCCCATTTTTAAATTGAATTATTTGTTTGCTCTTGACTGATTTTCTTTTCTTGTGATGTCTTTGCCTGGTTTTAGTATCAGGGTAATACTGGTCTCATAGAACAAGTTGGGAAGTGCTCTCTCACCTTCAAATTTTTGGAAGAATTCATAAAGAATTGGTATTAACTCTTCTGTAAATGTTTAGTAGAATTCACCCAGTGAAGTCAGCACTGAGTTTTTTAGCCTTTCTGTTAAAAACCCTTTAATGGTTACCAATTACTAATGAATTAGATACAACATCCCACATTGCACCCCTTATAAAGTCTCAATCTGCATTTCCAGCCATATGTTCTACTATTCCCAACTAGTATCCCACTGGCCACTAGTGCTAGGCAACTTGACTACAGGCTGTCCCACTTCTCGCCTTGACTTAGGCTTCTCATGTACTTGTGTATCTCACTAGCCAGACTGCCATCCATCCTTAAGATATTTCAAATCTACTTCCACCTTGAAACCTTTTCTTGACTCTCCTGTTATATTAGTTTGGGTTTTCTTGGAATATTCCAACTAACTTCCTCTAATACCCTTTTTTTTAAAAAATTTTTATTATTTTTTAAATTTTTGGCCACACCACGCTGCTTGTGGGATCTCAGTCTTCCAACCAGGGATTGAACCTGGGCCATGGCAGTGAAAGCCCCAAATCCTAACCACTAGGCCACAAGGGAACTCCCTTTACTAGCCATTAAAAAAAAAAATCTTGATCTCCACAGCATAGGACTTATTAAAGTCTTCATAATAGGTTTCCATAATTAATTAGTTTTAAAAGCCACCTTAATGGGGGAAGTCCCATTCCAGTTAAATTGGGACCTGTTAGTTACTCTGGTAATAACACTTAACTACCAAATGCTGTATGGAATCCACCGTGAACAGTATTTCTCTGTGAGTTCTTTTTCCAGTGTTCGAATAATTAACAAGAATTTTTGCTTGAGGAACTCATTATGAATGACTTCTCTGTGTGTCACCATATTTCTGAGGAAAATTCGTCTTAAAAAATTGATTCAGTACTGGGGGAGGTTCTGCATGCCTTTTTGCTGACTTTCCAAGTCTCAAAATAATGATCTTCACAGTAGGGAATACCAAAGAAGCTAATGGCAGAGTTACAATGGTAAACGTTTTCTAAAAACTATTTCTTCTTCCAATAGCTAAAAAAAAGTTTTTCAGTATTTTAAAGCTGTGGTATAATTTTCTGTTAAGAAACTGTGTGGCCTTAGTAAATGTAGTATTATATATATATAACATTGCTTTTCAAGTACATATGAAGATTGCATTTTCTTAATATAGTTTTGAAATGTTTATGAGGGAAAAAAATGCTAAAAGCCTTCTCGTGTTTTGCCATATTTTGAGGGGATTTCTACATGAGTGAGTTAAAATTTATGACAAAGTGAATGCTGTACTAACATTGCTCATGTATATCTGTTTCCTAAATTTCATTAAGATAAAACTTTTTTTTTTAGTGAGGAATGAGTTAAGAAGGAAACTCTTTAAGATAACATTATCAACAAACATGTCATAGATCTATGCTATTATGTAAATGTTGTGACTACAGCCATATCTTTAGCTGACTTCAACAATATTGCCAGTTTTATCTCAACATTAGCTGTGGAGGTATGTTGGTATTGCCTCTATTATTACTATCAATCAAAAAATAATAAGAGCTATATTCATTTATCATCACTTACTGTATACTAGGCAGGATGTCAGGCATTTATATTATCACTTAACTCACAACAAACCAGCAAGGAAGGTATTTAGATTAGCTAGGATTAGGTTCAGTTGTGAGTGACAGAAACCTAAAATAACAATGCCTTAAACAAGGGAGAATTTTATTTCTCTCGCGTAAAAGTCCAGAGCTAGGCAGTCTAGGGCTGGTTTCACAGTTCTGCGCTTGTTGTAGTCTGTAGGGACCCAAACTCTTTCTCCCTGATAAGTGACCACTAGCTGCAATGCCAACAGAGAGGAAAGGGATGAAGAAAAAGGGGGCAAAGGAAATGTACCAGCTTCCTTAAGAAGGTTTCTACAACATGATATTTCACTTAGAGCTCACTGGCCAGAACTTAGTCACATAAACACACCTAGGTGGGTGGCCATGTGCCCAACTAAAAGTTGGGGGATCTAAAACATAGAGAAAGGAAGATAAGATATCGGGGGACAACTAGATTCCTTCTCTGAGACAATATTATTAGCTCTACTTTGTAGATAAGAAATCTAACCCTTAGAACTATCAATTAACTTGTCCAAATTCATCGGTTTAATACATGTTTCAGAGAAGATTTATAACTAGGTTTGTCTACCTGAAAGTTCTATGCTATTGGAGCAGGAGCAAAGGGGATGGCGTAATAGTAATTTCTTTTAGAAGCCTAGTAATATTGCCTTAAATGACGTCTCAGTTAGTTATTGCTATGTAACAAATCATTCCAAACTTAAACAATATGCATTTATTTCGCTGAGGAATCTATAGGTTGGCTGAGCAGTTCTGCTGATCTGAGGCCATCTCGGCTGATCTCTGCCTGGAGGTTGGCAGGGGTCTAATCTGGAACTACCTTTGCTCTGATAACTCGACATTGCTCCACACGGCCTCTCACCCTCCAGCAGGCTAGCCTGGGCTTGGTCTTGTAGTATGGCAGCAGTCCAAGAACAGAAGCATGCAAGCCTTCTTGAGGCACTGGTTCATAATCAGCTCAATGTCATTTCCACTGCATTCTATTAGCAAAGTAAGTAACAAGACCAGCCCAGATTCAAGGGTTGGGGAAATAGTCTAAATCTCTTGATGAACTGCAAGTCACATTGGAAAGAGCGTGGATACAGGAAACCACTTACAAATACAATATTTTCATCTGCTACACTGAACCTGGATTAAGTCTAGGAAGGGATACAGAGGAAAAGAATCTCTGGCTAAAGATTTCATCATTGTCCTGTGAAACTGTAATTAGTCCTGAAGTGCATTTTTCTCTAAAATAAAATGTCCATGTTCAATCTTAATTAAAAGTGTGTGGATATCTTCAGGTTCTTGAGAAAGAGAATGGAAAGAGTTAGCTTTGTTTTCTTGATTGTTTGGACCAGTTTGTTTATTCATTCACTTAACAAAAAAGTATTGAGTCCCTACCATGGACTGAGCACCTTGCTAGGCACTGAGATATAATGATCAGCAAATCTAAAAATAGTGCCAACTTTCATGTAGTTTACCCCTGGGGTTGGGGAGATGAGACATTAATTAATTTCACAAATAAAGGCATTATGACAAAATGCAAAGAGTGACATGAAGTAAAGGTATATGATGACATGAGACTTTCTAAAACAAAGCTGATCTGGCCTGGGGCATCCAGGAAGGCTTTCTTGAAGAAGAGATGTTCAAGTTGAGATGCGAAGGATAAGTTAGAATCAAGAGTGTAGGGATAGCAAAAAAACCACAGTTACAGAAAGACAGAGAAGATGAAAAGGCAGAGGGCTATGTACCAGATGAAGGAACAAGAAAAAACCCCAGAAAAACAACTAAATGAAGTGGAGATAGGCAACCTTCCAGAAAAAGAATTCAGAATAATGATAGTGAAGATGATCCAGGACCTCGGAATAAGAATGGAGGCAAAGATTGAGAAGATGCAAGAAATGATTAACAAAGACCTAGAAGAATTAAAGAACAAACAAACAGAGATGACCAATACAATAACTGAAATGAAAACTACACTAGAAGGAATCAATAGCAGAATAACTGAGGCAGAAGAACGGATAAGTGACCTGGAAGACAGAATGGTGGAATTCACTGCTGCGGAACAGACTAAAGAAAAAAGAATGAAAAGAAATGAAGACAGCCTAAGAGACCTCTGGGACAACATTAAACGCAACAACATTCGCATTATAGGGGTCCCAGAAGGAGAAGAGAGAGAGAAAGGACCAGAGAAAATATTTGAAGAGATTATAATCGAAAACTTCCCTAACATGGGAAAGGAAATAGCCACCCAAGTCCAGGAAGCGCAGAGAGTCCCATACAGAATAAACCCAAGGAGAAACACGCCGAGACACATAGTAATCAAAGTGGCAAAAATTAAAGACAAAGAAAAATTATTGAAAGCAGCAAGGGAAAAACGACAAATAACATACAAGGGAACCCCCATAAGGTTAACAGCTGATTTCTCAGCAGAAACTCTGCAAGCCAGAAGGGAGTGGCATGATATACTTAAAGTGATGAAAGGGAAGAACCTACAACCAAGATTACTCTACCCAGCAAGGATCTCATTTAGATTTGATGGAGAAATCAAAAGCTTTACAGACAAGCAAAAGCTAAGAGAATTCAGCACCACCAAACCAGCTCTACAACAAATGCTAAAGGAACTTCTCTAAGTGGGAAACACAAGAGAAGAAAAGGACCTACAAAAACAAACCCAAAACAATTAAGAAAATGGTCATAGGAACATACATATCGATAATTACCTTAAACGTGAATGGATTAAATGCCCCAACCAAAAGACATAGACTGGCTGAATGGATACAAAAACAAGACCCATATATATGCTGTCTACAAGAGACCCACTTCAGACCTAGGGACACATACAGACTGAAAGTGAGGGGATGGAAAAAGATATTCCATGCAAATGGAAATCAAAAGAAAGCTGGAGTAGCTATACTCATATCAGATAAAATAGACTTTAAAATAAAGAATGTTACAAGAGACAAGGAAGGACACTACATAATGATCCAGGGATCAATCCAAGAAGAAGATATAACAATTATAAATATATATGCACCCAACATAGGAGCACCTCAATACATAAGGCAACTGCTAACAGCTATAAAAGAGGAAATCGACAGTAACACAATAATAGTGGGGGACTTTAACACCTCACTTACGCCAATGGACAGATCATCCAAAATGAAAATAAATAAGGAAACAGAAGCTTTAAATGACACAATAGACCAGATAGATTTAATTGATATATATAGGACATTCCATCCAAAAACGGCAGATTACACGTTCTTCTCAAGTGCACACGGAACATTCTCCAGGATAGATCACATCTTGGGTCACAAATCAAGCCTCAGTAAATTTAAGAAAATTGAAATCATATCAAGCATCTTTTCTGACCACAACGCTATGAGATTAGAAATGAATTACAGGGAAAAAAACGTAAAAAAGACAAACACATGGAGGCTAAACAATACGTTACTAAATAACCAAGAGATCACTGAAGAAATCAAACAGGAAATAAAAAAATACCTAGAGACAAATGACAATGAAAACACGACGACCCAAAACCTATGGGATGCAGCAAAAGCGGTTCTAAGAGGGAAGTTTATAGCTATACAAGCCTACCTAAAGAAACAAGAAAAATCTCAAGTAAACAATCTAACTTTACACCTAAAGAAACTAGAGAAAGAAGAACAAACAAAACCCAAAGTTAGCAGAAGGAAAGAAATCATAAAGATCAGAGCAGAAATAAATGAAATAGAAACAAAGAAAACAATAGCAAAGATCAATAAAACTAAAAGTTGGTTCTTTGAGAAGATAAACAAAATTGATAAGCCATTAGCCAGACTCATCAAGAAAAAGAGGGAGAGGACTCAAATCAATAAAATCAGAAATGAAAAAGGAGAAGTTACAACAGACACCGCAGAAATACAAAACATCCTAAGAGACTACTACAAGTAACTTTATGCCAATAAAATGGACAACCTGGAAGAAATGGACAAATTCTTAGAAAGGTATAACCTTCCAAGACTGAATCAGGAAGAAACAGAAAATATGAACAGACCAATCACAAGTAATGAAATTGAAACTGTGATTAAAAATCTTCCAACAAACAAAAGTCCAGGACCAGATGGCTTCACAGGTGAATTCTATCAAACATTTAGAGAAGAGCTAACACCCATCCTTCTCAAACTCTTCCAAAAAATTGCAGAGGAAGGAACTCTCCCAAACTCATTCTATGAGGCCACCATCACCCTGATACCAAAACCAGACAAAGACACTACAAAAAAAGAAAATTACAGACCAATATCACTGATGAATATAGATGCAAAAATCCTCAACAAAATACTAGCAAACAGAATCCAACAACACATTAAAAGGATCATACACCACGATCAAGTGGGATTTATCCCAGGGATGCAAGGATTCTTCAATATACGCAAATCAATCAATGTGATACACCATATTAACAAATTGAAGAAGAAAAACCATATGATCATCTCAATAGATGCAGAAAAAGCTTTTGACAAAATTCAACACCCATTTCTGATAAAAACTCTCCAGAAAGTGGGCATAGAGGGAACCTACCTCAACATAATAAAGGCCATATATGACAAACCCACAGCAAACATCATTCTCAATGGTGAAAAACTGAAAGCATTTCCTCTAAGATCAGGAACGAGACAAGGATGTCCACTCTCACCACTATTATTCAACATAGTTCTGGAAGTCCTAGCCACGGCAATCAGAGAAGAAAAAGAAATAAAAGGAATACAAATTGGAAAAGAAGAAGTAAAACTGTCACTGTTTGCGGATGACATGATACTATACATAGAGAATCCTAAAACTGCCACCAGAAAACTGCTAGAGCTAATTAATGAATATGGTAAAGTTGCAGGTTACAAAATTAATGCACAGAAATCTCTTGCATTCCTATACACTAATGATGAAAAATCTGAAAGAGAAATTATGGAAACACTCCCATTTACCATTGCAACAAAAAGAATAAAATACCTAGGAATAAACCTACCTAGGGAGACAAAAGACCTGTATGCAGAAAACTATAAGACACTGATGAAAGAAATTAAAGATGATACCAACAGATGGAGAGATATACCATGTTCTTGGATTGGAAGAATCAACATTGTGAAAATGAGTATACTACCCAAAGCAATCTACAGATTCAATGCAATCCCTATCAAATTACCAATGGCATTTTTTACGGAGCTAGAACAAATCATCTTAAAATTTGTATGGAGACACAAAAGACCCCGAATAGCCAAAGCAGTCTTGAGGCAAAAAAATGGAGCTGGAGGAATCAGACTCCCTGACTTCAGACTATACTACAAAGCTACAGTAATCAAGACAATATGGTACTGGCACAAAAACAGAAACATAGATCAATGGAACAAGATAGAAAGCCCAGAGATTAACCCACGCACCTATGGTCAACTAATCTATGACAAAGGAGGCAAAGATATACAATGGAGAAAAGACAGTCTCTTCAATAAGTGGTGCTGGGAAAACTGGACAGCCACATGTAAAAGAATGAAATTAGAATACTCCCTAACACCATACACAAAAATAAACTCAAAATGGGTTAGAGACCTAAATATAAGACTGGACACTATAAAACTCTTAGAGGAAAACATAGGAAGAACACTCTTTGACATAAATCACAGCAAGATCTTTTTCGATCCACCTCCTAGAGTAATGGAAATAAAAACAAAAATAAACAAGTGGGACCTAATGAAACTTCAAAGCTTTTGCACAGCAAAGGAAACCATAAACAAGACGAAAAGACAACCCTCAGAATGGGAGAAAATATTTGCAAATGAATCAACGGACAAAGGATTAATCTCCAAAATATATAAACAGCTCATTCAGCTCAATATCAAAGAAACAAACACCCCAATCCAAAAATGGGCAGAAGACCTAAATAGACATTTCTCCAAAGAAGACATACAGACGGCCACGAAGCACATGAAAAGATGCTCAACATCACTAATTATTAGAGAAATGCAAATCAAAACTACAATGAGGTATCACCTCACTCCTGTTAGAATGGGCATCATCAGAAAATCTACAAACAACAAATGCTGGAGAGGGTGTGGAGAAAAGGGAACCCTCATGCACTGTTGGTGGGAATGTAAATTGATACAGCCACTATGGAGAACAATATGGAGGTTCCTTAAAAAACTAAAAATAGAATTACCATATGACCCAGCAATCCCACTACTGGGCATATACCCAGAGAAAACCGTAATTCAAAAAGACACGTGCACCCGAATGTTCATTGCAGCACTATTTACAATAGCCAGGTCATGGAAGCAACCTAAATGCCCATCAACAGACGAATGGATAAAGAAGTTGTGGTACATATATACGATGGAATATTATTCAGCCATAAAAAGGAACGAAATTGAGTCATTTGTTGAGAAGTGGATGGATCTAGAGACTGTCATACAGAGTGAAGTAAGTCAGAAAGAGAAAAACAAATATCGTATGTTAATGCATGTATGTGGAACATAGAAAAATGGTACAGATGAGCCAGTTTGCAGGGCAGAAGTTGAGACACAGATGTAGAGAATGGACATATGGACACCAAGGGGGGAAAACTGCGATGAGGTGGGGATGGTGATGTGCTGAATTGGGCGATTGGGATTGACATGTATACACTGATGTGTATAAAACTGATGCCTAATAAGAACCTGCAGTATAAAAAAACAAACAAAACAACTAATACTAAACTTTCATTGGGTTATTTGTATGGAAATATGTTAATATAAATGTTTCAGACATTACATGAAATTTCTAAAAATCTTATATTTGTATTTGTATGGAAATATGTATGGAAATATGTTAATATAAATGTTTCAGACATTACAGGAAACGTCTAAAAATCTTATATGTTCTGGTATAATGTTATAAGTAATAATCCTAGTTATTACTTTAAAATGTATATCTCAGAAATAACTAATTTTCTTGTCAACTGCATTATTATGAACTTTCATCAAATCTTTAACCATGGTCATTTTTAAGTCTTTTGTCATTTACAGACAGTTCTGGGTGTACTCTGATGATTTTGCAAATATGTTCCTATAAAAGAGTTTCATCTTCAAGAAATTCATGGAAAAGACTCTGACAAGTACAGGTTTCTGGTAACTGACTGTACTGCTGAACTGAATGAATAAGCATTTTCAGAACTCTAATGAAAAACTGATGAACTCATAAAAGTGCTAACAAAAGATCAAGATGAAAAAAAAAGAAATTAATTACATGGGACTGAGTGAACTGATGAGGATGAGTATAATTTTTGTGACTTTCTGTCTGAATTAAAAAAAAAAAAATCCCACAAGGACTCA
Organism: Balaenoptera acutorostrata; assembly: GCF_949987535.1. Taxonomy (NCBI): domain Eukaryota; kingdom Metazoa; phylum Chordata; class Mammalia; order Artiodactyla; family Balaenopteridae; genus Balaenoptera; species Balaenoptera acutorostrata. The sequence continues at coordinate 67,244,567 of NC_080080.1, read as the reverse complement.
GAGGAAAAGAATATACAAATCAATTTTCACTGCAAAGTAAAGGAGCTGTTACAGTGGAGGATTACTGGACTGAATGTCAATATTATGACATAGTATAAGTGTGTTTCATGTTTGGTAATTGCAATCATTGTTGCTTTTGTTGTGGTCATCCATGTACAATGCTTGGTGTCAGTCTATCTATCTCTTGTAAAAATAAAATACAGTGTGTGTGTGTGGAAAAAAAAAAAAAAAAGAGTGTAGGGATAGAGGACAGGGTTCAGGTAAAGAAACAGCAGCTGAAGGTCCTAAAGTGGCAGCGAGCCTGGCACTTATGAGGACTGAAATGAAGCCACTATGGCTGAAAAACAGAGTGAGAGGAAGCAGGTTGTAAGACGACATGGAAGGGCTAATGGCCGTCAGATTATGTTGGGCCTCAGGTGATTATGAGAAACCTTGTCTTAAGTCAGGCACAGAAAGACAAATATCATATAATACTGCTTATATGTGCAATCTAAAAAAAGGGTACAAATGAACTTATTTACAAAACAGAAGTAGAGTCACAGATGTAGAAAACAAACTTATGGTTACCAGGGGATGGGGGGCCGGATAAATTGGGAGACTGGAATTGACATATGCACACTACTATATATAAAATAGATAACTAATATGGACCTACTGTATAGCACAGGGAACTCTACTCAGTACTCTGTGGTGACCTAAATGGGAAGGAAATGCTAAAAAGAGGGGATATATGTATATGTATAACTGATTCACTTTGCTGTACACCTGAAACTAACACAACATTGTAAATCAACTATACTCCAATAAAAATTTTAAAAAAACAAAGAAACTTTGTCTTTATCTTCAGAACAAAAAAGAGTCATAGTAAATGACATTGTTCTTTGCTGTCAAAGAATTTCATACCAATAAGTATTGGGAAGGTTAAGCGTCAAGCCAAAAGAGGGGCTTTGCCCTGACACGGTTCTGATCGAGTGAGTTCCATTTGTGAAGTGTGTGTGTGTGTGTGTGTGTGTGTGTGTGAGAGAGAGAGAGAGAGAGAGAGAGAGAGAGACAGAGGCAGAAACAGAGAGAGACTGAGACACAGAAGGAGAGACACAGAGGACTGGGTGTGGTGGCTCATTCCTATGGCTGAACTGTTGGCTGGTCTGGTTTTCGTTCAACAGTTCTGTGACTGACATTTGACTCTGCTGCCTCTTTAGAATAAGGTCTTTTATAATTTCCTCCCATTTCTCTGCATGATTTCTGCCCATCACTGGGTAAAGCAGAATTATTCCTAATGGGTTTTTGATTTGTTCTTTGGAGCCCCCATTTTTAGTAAGCACACACAAAAAAACTATTCATCCTCATTGCTACCTTATACGAAATGTTCTTTGTTAGGTTAAATTCTACAGGCTGGGCAGCATAAACAGTCAAGAAAAAAAAAATTCACTGTATGCCATTTCTAAGAATCTGGCACCAAACAGTCCCCTAAGGTTTGTTTAAACAAGAAATGTAGTAAAAGAGAGAGATTTTTCACAGTGATGATCGCCTGGACCACAGAAATCACATATCTGAGTCCTGGTCACTGCAGGAGCTTTAAGGAGGCTGTCAGTGAAGCTTCCCTCTAGGGGAGAGCCAATGGGAAGATTTCTTCACTTTGGAAGTTCTGCATCTTTTCGTTTTTCTAAGGATAGTTTCAGCTTTTTTAGGCTTAGCACATGTCAATAGTTGAGAAGAGGGTCAGAGAAAAGCAGCTGGAAGTGAAAATAATTTGTTTTAAGCACTTCAACGGTTCTTCTGTGACATTATGCTATTCAGTGGCTTTCAATCAAGTCGATCTTAATTTTCTAGCCACTTCGCTTCTAATTCGATCTCGTAAAACAACCTCGCAACTTCGGCATTAAGGACAGCACTGGGCAGAGCTGCAGTCAGGACGTTGTTTTTCTGTGCCGCCTGCCCAGGACTTTATTTTTTTTGGCGGGGTGGGGCAGTGCGGCTTCTGGGATCTTAGTTCCCAGACCAGGGATCGAACCCATGTCCGCAGCAGTGGAAGTGTGGAGTCCTAACCACTGGACTGCCAGGGAAGTCCCCTGCCTGCCCACAGTTGCATCAGTCTTCTTTCCCCCATCTTAGCTGCCCACTCCCTGCTCAGAGCTCTCTGTAAATTCCCACCTGGCTGCAAATTATTGCTCAGGTGTTAATTTAATCACAGAATTTAATATTATACCTCATATTTTGTTCTGAAGCATTCCTAGACTCATAGGATGTTTAGAGCTGAGAGGGTCATTCATTCATTCATTCATTCATTTGTTCATAGTCATCACGTATTTGTGCTTTGTGCCAGGCGTTGCTCCAGGCCCTCAATAGCTTCCATTCCAATAAACGGGGTGGATATGCAGAAAAGCCATTTTAACCCAAACAAATAAATGCTATTATGGAAGTGTGAGTGTGAAATAGTCAAGAACAAATCTGACTCCATATTGGATCTGTTTCTTTTACTTTAACCTTTGTATTCTATTGCTTTGGCTACAAGTTAAGAATGTGGCCTGCAGCCTGAAATATACAGGATAGCCCATTCTCGAGGCTCTGACCTTTAAAGGTATAAAACTTTTCCATTCATATAGAGATAAAAAGTTGCAGAACAGAGAATAACATTTGTCTTGTTTACAGGAGCATCAGCACCTGACCTACGCGGATAGCTGCAGGGACAAGGGATTCCAGCACCAGGAAGTCTGCAGCCACCAGCCACACCCCCTCCCCTTTTAGAATAAAAGAAGCCTGCATTCTAACTCGCGTAAGATGGTTCTTTGGGACACGAGTCCACCGTCTCAGTCTGTTGGCTTCCTGAGTAAAGCCACTATTCCTTGCCCCAAGAACTCGTCTCTCAATTTATTGGCCTGTCGTGTGGTGAGCAGTATGGGCTTAGACTCGGTAACAAGCAGAGTACAAGGGAGGCAAAGGAGAAGTAGTTTGTCAGTCTGTCGGGAGAAGGCTGTGAAGGCTTCCCAGAGCTGGCAGTGGGCAGATAATACTCAGGAAACAGGTGTAGGGATAATGTTTCCATTGGAGAACAACGTGTACAAAGACATAGAGAAGCTGAGGGATCACTAGTGGCTGAAGATTGCTTTGAGTAGACTGTGAGCAGGAAAGCCACTGCCAATGGCCTTGAAATGCTGGGGTAACATCTTATTTATTTATTTACTTACTTACTTTTGGCTGCTTTGGGTCTTCGTGGTTGCCCGCGGGCTTTCTCTAGTTGCGGTGAGCGGGGGCTACTCTTCGTTGCGGTGTGAGGGCTTCTCATTGCCGTGGTTCTCTTGTTGCAGAGCACGGACTCTAGGCACGTGGGCTTCAGTAGTTGTGGCACGTGGGCTCAGTAGTTGTGGCTCATGGGCTCTAGAGCGCAGGCTCAGTGGCTCAGTGGTGCCCGGGCAGGGAAGTCCCTGGGGTAACATCTTGAAGGACCTTGAATGTCTGGGTCTAAATGGAAGAGAATTTAGATTTTAAACTAGTAGCAATGGGAAAATCACTGAAGATTTTTTAGCAGATATTTTATGTTAGAATGTTCACTCTGGAACTGAGGGCTATGGATGGGGTAGAAGGTGGAATCAGTGAGATTCAAGTCAGGGAAAGCAAGAAAGAGGCTATTGCAATAGTCCAGGCAACAGATGAAGGCCTGAGCTAGGGCAGTGACTCTGGGAATAAATGGGAAAGATGTTTAGGACAGAAAGATTAACTGGGTGGGACAGGGAGGAATATAAAATGAATCCAGGCTTTTCTGGCTTCACTGATTGGAGGGAAGTTTGCACCATTCATCTATACAAAATCTAGATATTTTCAGAGCAGTTTAGGGCTGAACGAAATGATGAATTCAGTTTTGTGCTTTCTGGGTTCGGACTGAAGACATGGAAACCTGGAAATATGACGTGAGAAAAGTCTGAGAAAGGGTCAAGGACAGAATTGTGGGGTACTCCACAATTAAAGATTAGAGATGATCTCAGCTCTAATAGATTCCAGGTCCCACCCTAGATGATTTAGAAGGTCTAGGTGAGCTTTAAGAATCTGTTTATAATAAGCTCCTCAGGGGATTCTGATTGACAGCTAGAGCTGAGGACCACAGATCAAGTCCCACCCTACTCCAAGAAAGCCAGAGCCTGAGGTCAAGAGGGTAGAATGACTTTCCCAAGGTCACAGAACTCCCTAGAGGCAGAGTGCAGCTCAGATTCCCAATATACAATCCTTCCTCTGCAGCACTCACTTCTCCATTTAGATTTTACTGTCTTTGTCTTATTTAGATTTTAAAACCACAGTGGGGCTTCCCTGATGGTGCAATTGTTAAGAATCCACCTGCCAATGCAGGGGACACGGGATTGAGCCCTGGTCGGGGAAGATCCCACATGCCACAGAGCAGCTAAGCCCGTGCGCCACAACTACTGAGCCTGCTCTCTAGAGCCCGCCAGCCACAACTACTGAAGCCCACACGCCTAGAGCCCGTGCTCTGCAACAAGAGAAGCCACCGCAATGAGAAGCCCGTGCACCTCAACAAAGAGTAGCCCCGCTCGCCGCAACTAGAGAAAGCCCGTGCGCAGCAACGAAGACCCAACGCAGCCAAAAATAATAAATTTAAAGAAACAAAAAACCCCACAGCTGATGGTCTGCACCTCCATCCTCTGTTTATAAAATGCAATCAGTTATAATAGCAAGTCTGGCTGAGTGGTAGATTTGGTGGACTGAGGGAGAGATGTCTCTCATGAGTTCATGCCACGGGTTTCCTAACAATTCTATCTTGTACAGCACTCCCATTTGTAGAGAGAAAACATATTATCAGTGGCTCAGTCTTAACATTCTGCTAGCAGCTTTTTGTTGAATCTGGACTGGGACCTAACAACTTTGTATATAATCTAGACCATGGAAGAGAAAAATGCCCCTATTTTTGTGGGAGATGCTCAGGGGGGAGAAAAATAGACCCAGAATGTACAAGATTTTAAGTATTTATGGATGATGCAGAGATAAAAGACAAGATAGTGGTGTTTAGAAAAGTTGGGATCTCATTGGTTGTGGGAAGCTTTATGTGAATACCAGGATTTCTCTCCAGTTCTTCTCTCCTTTGGGGCATGTAAGGCCCTTAGAATGAGTCACAATAACGTGACTTGCTTTAGCCAAAGAAATGTTAGCATGAGCAATGTGCATCACTTCTAGATGGAATAAACATGTGAAACTTCTCCATTCTCCATGATTTGTGCCTCTGAGAATTGGGGATGATTCGTTTACAGCAGCATAGTTTAGTGTAATCTGACTAATGCACTGATCAACAGAAAATATGCACAGGAAGCAGGCAACTAGTAACCCAGACCCTGAAGTGTCACAAAAGGGAAAGATCTCTGCAGGCTGCAGTAGTCATAGAAGGCAATGCTGGTCAACTGGAATAATGGGACATAGACCGGATGCAGTTCAGCAGAGAAAAATTCAGGATTATGCACTTGGAGTTGAAAAGAGAACATGTTCAAAGGCAAGGTGCCAGCCACTCAAAGGCAGTTGGCTGGAAAATTAAAAGTATAGCTTTAGTGGGTAGCCAGTTGACCGGAGGAATTGTCACAGCCCTGCAGTTCTGCTGATTGAAAAAAGTGCAAGCAGAGAACTGTGGCGAATGAAAAGCATGTCTGTATCATGAGGTAATTGCTACACTGCTCTGCACAGACCAGAACTGTAACAGAGCTGGGCTGGCTCTGGTCTCCATCGTTCAATGGGATTGAGAGAATGTGGAGAGAGTTCAGAGCAAAAGCAAAATAGTCATTCAGTGACCAGCAAAGAAGGGCTAAAGACCTGGGATTATTTAGCCTAGAGAGAAAAAGCTTCAGGGTCACTTGAGAGGCATCAGCACTGAACATAAACTTCAGAAGAGCCACGGCATAGAGGAGGATGGCTTTTTTTCCCCTCTGTTGCCAAGAACACAAAAAGAATGGGCTTATTAAAGTTAAACAAAAGGAAGAATTTCCTGACCCCAAGGGTTGTTTGACACCGGATAGGATGGGAGATTTCTCTCTGGAGGACTTTACAAAGATCAATGTTCTTTTGAACGTAATGGATTCACTGGGCCCTTCCTGAAGCCAAGGGATGGAAGGTTCTAGTCTCTTTTCAGAAAGTCTCTTTTCTGCCATGACCCAGGTGATGGATGATGTCTGCTGTGGGTCACACTCCCATGGGCATGCTGATGTTTTACACAACCCCCAGTAGGCTCCTGGCAGTTGCATTCTTTTCCTTCCTCTCAAGAAAACACATCAGAAAATAAGGGAGAACCGTGTTGTGATCAGGATTACCACAAATCCTCTTTTTTAAAACAGGTAAATGTTTGTGTCAATATTTTAAATTCTTGTTTGTAGAAATAACCTGTGATATGATGACTCAACGTTGATTTAACAAATGGTAATTGAGTGAGGGGTGTGTGTGTGTGCGTATCGTGTATCGTGTGTGGGATACCTAAGGCTACGTCAACCTGCAGCAACGATTCAGTATGATAAATGCAGTTATGTGGGAAATGTGATCTGCTGTGAGACCATGGGGAAGGGCTGATTAGCTGGTCCTTGGAGGTGCAGGAAGGCCTCCAAAGGAAGATGTGTATGAGCTGAGGTCCCCAGGGTGAGGAGAAGAAAGTTGGTCAATAGAGAAGGAAAGGCAAGAAAGTAGGGAGTGCTGGTTTGTGAAGGCTTGGGGGCTGGAAGCGTCTGGAGGAATCGAGATGCATCTGGAGGGAAAATATCTGAACACAGACCTGGGTCTGAGGGGAGTGGGTGATGACAGGAGACAAGGGAGCTACGCGGGACGCAGGGCTCTCGGGGTCCTGCCAGCCATATTGAGAAGCTTGCGTTCCATCCTAGGAGTATCGTGGGGTCAGACGGCCGTGCTATGCAGGGACGGACATGATCAGGTTGATATTTCAGAAAGTTTGTGCAGTATTCTGGCTGCCATGTGGAAAACTGGTTATTAGAGAGGCTTTGAAATTAATCTGGCCTGGATTTGAATCTATGTTCTGTATGACTAGCTGTAAGATATTTGACAAATTAATCTCACTGAATCTCAGTTTCCTCATCTGTAAAATAGCATACCGCCTGTCTGACAGGGTGTCTCTGAGGATAAACTTAAGTATTGTATGGAAAAGGCCTGTCTGATCCCCTGATGTGGGTGCCCAACAAACACTGGATCCCTTCTCTACAAATTCATAATCAATTAGCAAATGATAAAGACACTTGACACAGTACAGAATCAAACAACTTTTTTTCATTTGAGAGTGATTATCTCATGGGTAGTTTCTACAGTCCTCTGAAAACTATCGAGACCAAACTAGATTTTCCTGCAGCCCTTTAATCATCTTTGTGGTTCTTTGTTGAGCCCTCTCCAATTTTTCAAAACTCCTTTTCAATTGTGGAGACCACAGCTAGATTAGTCACCAGAGAGAATTTGTGATAATTAGATCAACATAGTGCAGTCACTCGCGCTGCTGCCTTAGCCACGAAAACCCAGTCAGCTGGTCCTTGTCGCCGAATAGGTTGTGTTCCAGAAGTTCATTAGTAAGTCCGTTGTTTGGAACACAGAAAGCCTTTCCCCATAGAAACAGAATTATAGATGGTGGCTTGTTTCCCAGGCCAGTGCATAAAAATCTATTTAATGCACATGCAGCTGAACCAGGGCCTGGCAATAATAGTCACTCAAGCCCTTGACTTGCCTAAGCCCCAGTGGGATTCCCAGTCCCATGGAGCCCTGAGAACCTCTGAACCTTGGGCTTGCAAACTTGAGCCCTCTGAGGGAGATGCGAAGTGGGCTGACAGCCTTTGGGGAGACCATTATCTGCAGCATAATTGCAAAGAACACTTCCTTGAACTAGACCTTTACCTGAAATTGGGTCTATTAGCACATAAGCAAGTAATCAAGAGCTATCCGATGATAAACACACCTACAATATGCTGGATACTTTTCCTAAGTCTACCTAAGGTATCTTTAATCCTCACGATCATCTTGTAAGAAAAATATTCTTCTTATTCTTCCTGTTTTGCTGGTGTCTTGAGAAGACTTTGCGTGGCCCAGAAACAGGCAGGTAGAAGGTGGAGGGAGTGACGCGAGAGCCCGGGCATTGGTCTTGCAAAGCTGAGAGCTTTTCCACTGCACAACACTGCCTCCCAGTGGACTGTGCTAGACACATACCCTAACATCGCTAAATCAACTATGTATGATCTCCCAGTGAAGTAACAAGTTCTTCATTCATACATCCAACAAAGAATCTTTGAGTGCTTCCAATGAGCGAGGCCTTGGGAACACAAAATCAAATTAGACTTGGTGTTCTCACAGAGTAGTTGAGAAAAGGAACAAGTAAATCAAGCGTTGAAAAAAAAGAGAGAGAGATTACACAGAAATCCAGAAGAGAGAGAGATTAATCAGGCTAGGGCGGTGGTGATGGTAAGCCAGGAAGGCTTCCTGGAGAAGGTGAGATGAGCTGAGTTTTGAAGGATGAGTTGGAGTTAGATGTAAATCTATATGACAAAGGGTCAAAGGATATTCTTTCTATTCAGAAGGAATAGCATGTTTAAATGCATTGGGACAACAAACACGTTAAAAATAGGTTAAGCATTTCTTTGACCCATCTGCTTTTGTGATATGTCAGCAACATGCCAAGATGGAGTAGCTGATAACTTACTTTGTGGGATAGTAGACAAGTGAAAATAGTATTTATTGTACCTTTAATGTACCTTTCTTTCATAGTGATGTTTTTAGATTCTTTATATATTTAAATATATATATTTGTATTTTTTCTGTGAACTGTCTATATTTTATTGATTTCTCTATTGGGTGTTTTGGTCATTCAAAGATTGATTTGTAAAGAAATGAAAACACTAATTCGAAAAGATATCTGTACCTACGTTCATTGCAGCATTATTGACAATAGCCAAGATATGGAAACAACCTAAGGGTCCATCAATGGATGAATGCATAAAGAAGCTGTCACACACACACACACACACACACACATACACACACACACACACAGGAAAATTACTCAACCATAAAAAGAGAAGGAAATCTTGCCATTTGTGACAACATGAATGGAACTTGAGGGCATAATGTTAAGTGAGGTGAGACAGAGAAAGACAAAGACTATATGATCTCACTTATATGTGGAATCTAATAAAACAAAAACAAAAATAAAAACACCTTGAACTCATAGACACAGAAACAGATTGGTGGTCGCCAGAGGCAGGGGCTGGGGAGTGGGCAAAATGGGTGAAGGGGGTCAAGAGCTACAAACTTCCAGTTACAAAATTAATAAGTCATGGGGATGTCATGTACAGCATAGTGACTATGGTTAATAATACCGTGTTGTATATTTGAAAGTTGTTGAAAGAATAGATCTTAAAACTTCTCATCACAAGAAAAAAAATTGTATCTATGTATGGCGATGGATATCAACTAGGCTTATTGTGGTGATCATTTTGCAATATGTACAAATACTGCCACTAATATAATGTTACATGTCAATCATGCCTCAATTAAAAAAATTGATTTGTAAGAGCTCCTAATTCATTGTGTGATCTTTTTATCTTTTGATTTTTTTTTAATAAAGCTGTCCTATATTGTAACAATCTTTGTCATATTGTCATGCCCAGAACTCCTCCCAAACTCCCCCAGAAGTGTTCATTTCCTTCTTAGTTCATCAAATATGTAATAACCGGTAGCAAGTGGCTATCAGTAAACCTAAGTCACACATTAAATCGTGAATAGTTCATTGATTTCCTTAAGCTCTCTATGATTGGCTATGATTCATTTTAAGACATCTAATTGCACCTACTGGCCTTGATTTTTTTTTTTTTAAAGATTGCTTTTATTAATTAATTAATTAATTTATTTTATGGCTTTGTTGGGTCTTCGTTTCTGTGCGAGGGCTCTCCCCAGTTGTGGCAAGCGGGGGCCACTCCTCACGGCGGCGCGCGGGCCTCTCAATATCGCGGCCTCTCTTGTTGCAGAGCACAGGCTCCAGATGCGCAGGCTCAGTAGTTGTGGCTCACGGACCTAGACGCTCCGCGGCACATGGGATCCTCCCAGACCAGGGCTCGAACCCGTGTCCCCTGCATTGGCAGGCAGACTCCCAACCACTGCGCCACCAGGGAAGCCCTCTTTTGATTTTTTTTAAAATGTCTTTTTCTAAAAACCTTCCCCAACTTGGATTAATTTTTAAAAATTAGGTTCTCTTTTTACCTTCAAATCTTTGATCTGGCAGAAATGTGGTCCAGTTGGTGTAAGGAGTCTTGTAGCGATGCCAGTACATTTCCCAGCCTGCCTTGTAGCTTTTCATCCTCAAGGCTGGGAGCCGGGAGCCAGGCTCCACAGGTGAAACTGGGGCAGAGATGGGCTTCCCTCCATGTGAAAGGGGTCTAAGCAAGCTGGGGCTGCCACACAGGCTGCAGCTGGGAGGAAGGTACCCGTGCCCACTGGCAGCACGGAGCAAAGAGCAGCTCGGACAGAACCAAGTCTAAGCTGCCTGGTGTCCCTTCACCACGTGGCCCTCCCCCCAATTTCTGTTGAATGAAAAAACGTGGTCCTTGATGCAGGCAGCAACAAACCTGCCACAGGAGAGTGAGCTCACACAAAGCCAACCACACACACAAACATGGGCACACACACACGCCCTACAGCAAAAGAAAATAAACAAAACAAAAATTTTGAAGCACAAGAAGAAAACTAGCACTAAGAAAACCAACACATGGAAGGGGAGAGGGATAAATTGAGAGATTGGGATTGACATATACACACTACTATATAAAAAATAGATAACTAATAAGAACCTACTGTAGAGCACAGGGAAGTCTACTCACTACTCTGTAATGGCCTAAATGGGAAAAGAATCTAAAAAAAGAGTGGAGATATATATATATATTTAAAAAACTGATTCACTTTGCTGTACATCTGAAACTAACACAAGATTGTAAATCAACTATACTCCAATAAAAATTAATTAAAAAATGATTCAATAGGGGTTTAGACAGGAAAATCAAAACGTGTTTTGAAACTCAGTAATTCTATATTTCCAAAGCAAGTGACATTTAAAATTAAAAAAAAAAAAAAGAAAACCAACACACTAAACAGAAGATAATTTAACTACTAATAAAAAACCACTGGCAGCCTCTCCAGCAAAATCTCTTTTCAGTCTATGAGGACTAATCTCATGACACCTTCAGCTGTGCTCAATCACTCCCGGGACGTCCAGGTCACTCCTCCGTTGCTACCCTCCTCATCTTCATATGGCTTCACCCTTCCCTTATCCTGTCCACGTCTCCCATCCCTCCTCAACCCCCAAAACACTTACTCCCAGCCCCTGGCCATTAGAACACCCCCTACATCCTCTACCTCGTTTCTGAATGCTCCCCTCAGCTTCTTGCTCTAAACTAAACGTGGACCTCTCCTGAGGTCACTGCTTCCCCTGTTGTCCTCTTCCCAGCTGCATCCCACCCCCCTGCACCCTGGTACTGCTGGGCCTGAAGCTGTCCTTCCTTCTCCTCATTGATGCTTCCAGGCCATTCCCTTCGTCCTCCCTCAGTTCACGCAGCTTTAACCTCATGTCATCAGACTATGTCACCCACTATCCATAACACCTTATTGCGACATTATCATCTGACCCAGGGTTACTCCTGCCATGGTTCAGTAATTGCAGCTCCTACTTCACTGTCAGTCTCTCCAAGTTCACTCCTGTCTTAATTCTTGGTGATTTTTTTTTCTTTTTTGGCCTCGCGGCTTGCCAGATCTTAGTTCCCTGACCAGGGATTGAACCCGTGCCCCCTGCAGTGGAAGCACGAAGTTTTAACCACTGGACCGCCAGGGAGGTCCCTTGGTGATGTTCAATATACACACTGATGGTCGTTTCCATACCCAGGCTTCTCAGTACCTTGAATCCCCCTTGTCATCGCCTCTTCCCCATGTCCACTTACCTCAGGGGTCATTCTCTAGACTTTGTCACTACCAATCACTGCACCCCCTCCGTCAAGTCCAAGTATCTCACTCTCTGAGCAAGACCTCCTGTCTCTCCAGCTCACTTTTTAAAACATTGAGGTATAACTGACATATATTAGTGACAGGTGTACAACATAAACATTTGATATTTGTATATATTGCAAAATGTTTGCCACAAGAAATCTAGTTAACATCCATCACCACACAGTTACAATTTTTTTTCTTGTGATGAGAACTTTTAAGATCCATTCTTGGGACTTCCCTGGTGGCGCAGTGGTTGGGAATCCACCTGCCAATGCAGGGGACACGAGGTTCAAGCCCTGGTCCGGGAAGATCCCACATGCTGCAGAGCAACTAAGCCTGTGTGCCACAACTACTGAGCCTGTGCTCTAGAGCCCGCGAGCCACAACTACTGAGTCCACATGCTGCAACTACTGAAGCCTGCACTCCTAGAGCCCGTGCTCCGCAACAAGAGAAGCCACCGCAATGAGAAGCCCACGCAATGAGAAGCCCACGCACCGCAACGAAGAGTAGCCCCTGCTCGCTGCAACTCGAGAAAGCCCGTGCGCAGCAAGGAAGACCCGACGCAGCCATAAATAAATAAATAAATAAATAAATAAATACATTTATTTTTAAAAAAAGATCTATTCTTTTAGCAACTTTCAAATATACAACACAGTTTTGTTAACCATAGTCACAATGTTGTACATGACATCAGGAGGACTTATTTGTTTTATAACTAGAAGTTTGTACCTTTTGACCCCTTTCACCCATTTCACCCACACCCCAACTCTCATCTCTGGCAACCACCCATCTGCTCTCTGCATCTATGAGCTTGGGGTTTTTTCCCTCAAGATTCCACACGTAAGTGAGATCATACTGTCTTTGTCTTCCTCTGACTTATTTCACTCAGCATAATACCATCAAGTTCTATCCATGTTATCCCCAAATGGCAAGATTTCCTTCTTTTGTTATGACTGAATAATATTCCATTATATATATATATATCAATATATCACATTTTCTTTACTCACTCACTGATGGACACTTAGGCTGTTTCTGATTCTTGGCTACTGTAAATACTGCTGCAATGTACACGGAGGTTCCAGCTCACTTTTTCTAGAAGCACAACCCTAATCTTTTCACCACCCCTCTCTCCCCCATGCCCTCTCTCTCTCCTTCCCAGGTTAAATTCCATGGTCAAATAGTGTAATTATTCCTTTGCATGTACCCTCAATTACCAAGGCCCTTTCTCACCTTATACTAGAAATTTAATCATACATTAAATATTCTTTTGTGTCTGGCTTCTCTGCTCAACATTGTGTTTGTGAAATTTCTCTTTTTTGTTGAGTGTAGCTGCAGTTTACTTATTCTCATCGTTGTAGAGCACCGTATAATATGAACACCTGACAACTTATTTCTTCATTATGCTGTTGGTGGACATTTGCTTCCAGCTTTTTGCTAGCGCTGCTGTGAACATCCTTGTACCTCTCTTCTGTGCACGCATTTCTGCATTGGAGTGGAATTGCTGAGTCACAGGGAATGTACTTCTTCAGCTTTAATAGGTGATGATAAACTGCTTCACGGTGGTTGTACCAACGTATAATCCTACCTGCAGTGTATGAAAGTTTCAGTGGCTGGCATCCTTTCTCACATTCGTATTGTCAGTCCTTTTAATGTTAGCCATCCTGGTGAGATTGTAATTGTATAACACTGGGGTTTTAAATTTGTATTTCTCTGATTAAGGAAGTAAAGCACTTTTGTGTATATCTATTGGCCATTTGGATAACACTCTTGCACAGTGTCTTGCCCATTTCACTAAAGGGTTGTCTGTATTTTCGTGTTGATTTCTACAAATTCTTTATAGGACTGTGAGTTAAATGTGTTGCACGTAACCTCTCCCATTCTGTTGCTTGCCTTTTATTCTCTTGCTTTTTTGATGAAAAGAAGTCTTAATTTTAGGGAAATCTCATTTATCAATCTTTTCCTCTATGGTTAAGAGTCTACGGTTTTGAGTCCTATTTAAGAAATTTTTTTCTACCCTGAGGTTATGAAGTTAATTTAGATTCTCTTCTAGATTTATTTTGTTGCCTTTCCCATTTAAATCTACAAATATTCTGGAATTTTGGTGTGAGGTAGTATTCAAATTTATTTGATTTTTTTCCTTATTTGGAAATTTTCCAGAACTATTTAATGAAAAGACTATTCTTTCCCTATTACTCTGTGTGATGTATTACATCTCTGTCATGAACTGCAAGTCCATACATGTGAGGGTCTATTTCTGTTTATTGAATAAAATTTATTGTTCTAAGAATGTATTCATCTCATCCAAATTTTCAAATGTACTGCCATAAAATTGTTCATAATATCCTTCTACTGTCTTTTCAATGTCTGAAAGATCTGTAGTGATGTTTCCTTTTTCAATTTTGACGGTAATTTGTGCATTTTTTCTTTTTAAAATCAGTCTTACTAGAGATTTATCAATTTTATAAGTATTTTCAAAGACCAATTTTTGGCTTTTCCATTCTTTTCCTTTAACCTTTCTGTATCCTTATGTTGTAAACATACAACTGAGCATATGTGCATCTATGTGTGCGTCTATGTATCCATACCTAATAGCATAAGATCAAATTATATGAAGAAGAAAATATGCTCATATATTCAGTTCATAATATATACATGCAAATTAAATGCCTCAGTGGGGGGAAAAAAACGTTCAGTACTACACAATCCATGGTTGGTTGAAACTTGTGTCGTTCAAGGTTCAACTGTAAAATAATATAGGGAAAGCGCTTAGAATAGGACACTGGCACATAACAAGTGCTAAATAAATGATAGCTGATCTTTTTAAATTCTCTTATTTTGGGTTTTTTTTTTTTTTTTTTTTTTTGCTAATTGTGTTGTCTTGTAAATAGCAAGTCACTGAATGTTGTTTTTAAAATGTGTTTTGGGAATTGCCTGGCAGTCCAGTGGTTAGGACTCAGTGTTTTCACTGCCGTGGCCCGGGTTCAATCCCTGGTCGGTGTTTTTATTGAAAATAAACATTCAGAAAGTGCACAGATTGTAAATGAATGAATATTTATAAAGTGAACAAAACTGCGAAATCAGCCTTCAGATCAAAAACACCCAGAAACTCTCCTTTCGCCTCCTTCCAGGAACTGGCCTCACCAATGAACCACTTCTAACAGCACAGATACTTTCACATCATTCTGAATTTTATTTGAACAGATTCATACAGCGTGTGGTGCACCTTCATGTCTGGGCCCTTGTGCTCAACATTATGTGTGTGAGATTCATCCATATGGTGGGTGCAGTTGCAGTTGTTCATTCTTATTGCTGAATAATATTCCACTGGGTGACATGTCACAACTTATCTTTGTATTTATTGTTGATGGGCTTTTGGGCATTGTCTTGTTTAGGACTATCTCAAACGGTGCTGCTGTGAACACTCTTATGCCTGTATTTCAGTGAACATCATATGCATTTTGGTTGGGAATATGCCTTGGGGTGGAATTGCTGGGTCACAGGATATGCATTTTTCAGTTTTATAAGATGCTGTTAAACAGTTCCACAAAGGGGTTGTTCCAGTTTACACTCCCACAAACCTTGCCTTTTAATAAGAGTTTTTAATTGTCGTAACTGTTATGACCAATGTCACGTTATTTTGTGGTTTTGTTTTTGGTTTCCTTGCTGTTCTTTTATATTCAGTTCTCTTTTCAGTATAAATAGAACTTTGTTTTGCTTGCCTTTTGAAATAATTTGGAGGATAAAGAACCTGTTTTTAATTTTACTAATGGTTACTATACAGCTGTTCACAATCATTGTCACAAGTTGAATTATCAAAATTACAATAAAAACAATTCTGTTGACTCACTTTTCATGAAAGGCAAAGATTGCAGTGCTTTTACTTTTGCTCCCTTCCCTGATTCCTGTCTTCAAGAAATTAATGTTGTCATAAATTCTATCATCCAAAATTTAGCCTATCAGAGAGGTGCTAATCTGTAGGCTTGATATTGTCCTATATTAAATTGATTCAATGGCATGATGCCATTGACCTTGAACGCTGTTGTAAGAAAAGCTATAAACTCCTGATTGTGATTCTGAGGATCTTGTTCATTGCATTACCGTGTTTCCCAGCAAGACATTGTTCTCAGATCTCAGAATGAGAAATTGTGCTTTGCATGAGCATGTGGTTTATTTTTACCTTATGAACCCGGATATTTTCCTTTTTATAACACTGACTCGTAGGAAATTTAGAATATATTTTAGTTCTCTATGTTTATATCTTTGAAAATAATATTAAACCCTTTTGGAAATGAGATAAAATATGAATCAGTGTGGCAGGGCAAAGATGGCTTCCAGTCGATGGTGGTTATCTCCAAGGAGAGAAGTGAGATTGAGAAGAATAAAAAGTGAAAATAACTTCTACCGTTTACTCATTTGCATTACTTAAGTATGACTTTGTGTGTTATTGGTATAATTTAAAAAACAAACATGTATACATTGAAAAGAAAGAAAATAAAGGCAAATACATTTAGGATCTGGGACAGAACTTCCTAAGACATGTGACCCAGAAACCATATAGAAATGATGGACAGATCTTACTCAAAAATTCAAAATATTCTCTCCAGCAAAAACACTAAAAACAAAGTACAAAAATCAGTAAACTACTGAGAGACAACATTTATAACAAATGTTTTAGACAAAGATGAATAACCCCCAGATATAATGAGCTCCTACTAATCAATAAGCAAAAGAGAAAAAGACAACAAAGATGAGCAAGGGATGGGACTTCCCTGGTGGTCCAGTGGGTAAGACTCCACGCTCCCAGTGCAGGGGGCCCATGTTCAATCCCTGGTCAGGGAACTAGATCCCGCATGCGTGCTGCAACTGAGACCCCATGTGCCGCAACTGAAGAGCCTGTATGCCGCGGCTGAGACCCAGCACAGCCAAATTAAATAAATAAAAATTTTTTATTTTAAATGAGCAAGGAATATAAACAAGCAATTCACTAAGAAGAACTATAAGGGACCTATAAACATATATTAATTAAACTAATAATTTAAGAAATGAAGAAATGCAAATTAGAAATAGATTTTCTATTTCAATCTGATAAATTTTTCATCAATCAGATTGGCAAAAATTCAAAGAATGCATATAATGTAGGTCCAACTGATGTAGGTTAGGGAGAAAAGGGCATGCTATTGATGGTTATATAAAATAGCAAATAGCATTTGGGAAGGATAAGTGTGTACTATATGAACTAACAATCCCATTTCTTAAACTCTATTCTACAAATACACAAAGATGTATGAATATATATGCATATATACATACTTACAGCAGACACACATGTGCGCTGTAGTATGATTTGGAGGAATACAAATAATAGAAATGATTTAAATGATCACTTTGGGAGGAATTTATTAATGGAACACTAAGCATCTAATAAGAAAAATATGGTAGCTTTATCTATACTGACCTGAAACAATGCCTATAATATATTAATTGTGGTTGAACAAAAGAATGAGTGGATGGGAACACACTTTTATAATCTGAATGGAAGCTCAAATACTGGGCTCTGTGGGTCAAAACTAGATATTAATCAACCTATGGGCACAGAGGGCACCAGAGGGGTTTCTGGCTTCTTCTGCTTGCCTTGGGGCTTGATGTGGGGTTGTTGTCTTAAAGGGCACTGGCCCTTCAAGATTAGCTTGGGGCTAGTTTGCCTGAGGGAATTATAGTGCCCCAGGGTGTGTGTGTGTGTGTGTGTGTGTGTGTGTGTGTGTAAGAACTTGGTTGCCTGAATCTTTGTTTGGGGTCGGGGAGGGGTGCACAGCAGACTTTGAGTTGGGTTCCGTTTTACTCATTACCCCATCCCTTCTGTGAGCGCCCCTACAGACCTAGTGAGTGGAGCCCAACCCAAGGTCTTTGAAGAAGGGCAAAAACTCTCCAAAAACAGTAAGCCTCCATCTCCTCACAAAGACTGCATCCACACTTCTATTACCACTTAGAGGTAAGTAGTGCAAAATGCGTTTTAGGATCTTGTTACAATCTTTTCCATTTTGGATCTGCTTCCAAATCCCCAGCTGTGATGAGATAGGAGCACAAGTCCTTGGCGGGGAGGATGTGAGGGAACTGCAGCCTTTTCTAAGAAAGGAAACAGGTGTCTGCGTCTGCGCTTTGGCACAATCCAAACCTCTCATGGTCTGTGTGGTTGCATTGCTTTTTCTCCACTTCTCATTGCAAAAGCTCCCCTAGCTAGTGTGCAGGGTGGTTCTAAGAGGTGAATGGAGGAAGTTTACGAAAGACGTCGGGAAGCATCATCTATCTCTCCTTGCCCCTCTGCACCCTCCAAACACCTATTAACAAGACACATGTCACTGCACAAGTAACTGGGCCTCACTTTAGCAGGAATTAGTTTGTTCCCCTTCAGATTTGACAATTTTTTTCTAGCTCTTTTTTTTCTCTATTCTTCCTTCCCTTTCTGTTTCTTTTTTTAAAAATAATCTTTTTTTCTATATCCTAGAAAATAACCAATATAACCTATGTGATTGCACCACAGGTATTGAAGTTCTGACTTCAAAAGAAATTGTTGAATCAAGTCCTGCACAGGAATGAAGGAGTTAGTGTGCAAGCTTCTGCTTACAGCACATACGCCAAAATCAGGCTACAAAATGCATTTCTCAGAAAACCAAACAAAGGAAACAGGAAGAAACAGGCAAAGTCCATCCCCCCTCACCAACCCCAATTCTCAGTTTTCATGAGGTCTTTGAAAAAGGGCAGGATTCTGGAGACTTGGCTCTCTACTTATTTGATCCTATTTTTCTTGGTTCCCTTTTCCCTCTTTAGCTTCTCTCTCATGGCCGGTGCTCACTTATTACATAAACAACATTGTTACCAAACGGCATTACAGTGGCATCACCAAATATGCCTTTTCTGGAACAAGTTGTTTCAAGAGTCTAAAAAGTGACTTGTGTTGGACAATACCTGACAAGGCAACTTGTAAAACCCAGGCCTGTGATTCTGGACCTGGGTGACCCTACAGGTAATGTTGGTGGTGGAGACCCATAAGGCTGGCAGCGGCTGGCACAAGAGGCTAGAACCTGGCCGAGTTACTTGTGCTTTAAGAAATGGGATGGGTCTCCAGTAGGCTCCTGGGATGTGTCACCCCAAGAACATTGTGACCTGACGTACAAGACCTATGATTTTAGACAGCGCTATGGAACTTCTCTGAGACTCATGCTCCAGGGAGGGGCCCCTCCCCAAGTGGAAGAGAACTGGACCTGCGCCATCCTCTGAACGTCAGAATATCTTAAAGATAGCATTTTCCCACAGCCCCTCCCCACCGGAGCCTGTTCTCTGACAATATCCTCTGAGAGACAGCAGGAGAGACTCAGACAAAAGAGCGGAATCCCAGCCTTCACGTTCTTCTCTGTACCCGGTGGGAGGGTTGTGGTCCAATTTATTGTCAATAACAACAAAAATAGTAGCAAAAAAAGAAAGTGACTTGTGATTCTCAAAGGGTTTCGTTAGTATCCATGCAATCTTCCTCAGGGAGGTTGAGATTTACTGTGTTTGAAGAGTTTGGGGTCTTTCTCAAAGGAATTATGGTTCCACTTGCTAGGTTGGCAGGGTGATTACAGAGGCAATGGGGTTACAAGTAAAAATGAAACCCTCGATTCAAAACGCAATGGGGGCCACTTCCCACACCCCAGCCAAACAAGTTCCCCTCTTCTATGAGAAGGGAAGTGGGTTTGGCTAAGCAAAGATGGGAGTGTGGTGGGTGAATGTGGGGAGAGAAGGAGACAAGGGGATGAGGGAACATGGAAGGAAATTGCTATGCCCTTGGGGCTGCTGATTCTCTGCAGCTTGGAGCTTGTGTCCGCCGTGGTGGCTTGTGGTTCCCCCATCGACTGGGCTGTCCTCTCTCGGCCCTGTCACCCTCGCTCCCCCCAGGCCCCCTCATACCCCCATAGCTGGGCCCCCAATCACTGGATGGTGTGGCCAAGAAAGAACACACAGAGCCTTTCTGGATAATTTTCAGGAAATTCAAGAAGAGATGAGAAAACGGAATGTAAAAAACCAGTGCTTTAGCTGCAGTTTTTAATTCCCCTTCAAGAAATCTCATTGGTGGAGGTTTCCTCCAATGGATGGATGGCTTGGATTTTGCCTGAGCTAATTAGGGATTGACTATATTTGCCAAGTTCTCTGAGTGGGCATGATACCTGAGCACATGAGATCCAAATGAACTAAATTTTGCATTATTTTTTTCTATGTTCTTTCATTTTCAAAATTTTAAATCAAATTCATGGAGCCTGGAATACAATGGTATACCAGCAAGGAAAAATAAATGTACCTCAAAAGTGGAAAAAAGGAGCCTGCCATTTGATTTACATCATTTTATTAACGGGTTAGTCAACATTTACTCAGAACCTACTGGGTACAGAATGTAATAGGCATGTGGGAAAATTAAAAAATATGGGAAGATATTTTTTTCTGCCTGCAAAAATCCAACTAATTTAGCCTAATGGAAGACACCAACTAAGACATATGAGAACAGCTAAGAATACAAATAATGGGAACTGGCCATGTCCACTAAGGACACGTTAGTTTCAACTGCCCATGAGTGCTGAAGGCTGGCTCAGACCCACTGGCAATGAAGTTGGGGATTTTGTGGCATTTCCCTGGCGAAATCTATCCAACAGCAGGCCTCACCTTTCTTAGTTACTCCACACAGGTAATTGCAGTGAACTTGAAGGGCTGGTTTCCTAACCATAATACTTGGTTTTGTTAAACTAATGATATCATGGTGGCCATCTGGGGATTTATGCCACAGGCTTTGTGACCATATCAGCTCAGGACTCTTCAATCTCCCTTAGAGTCAGAAGAAGCAGACGTGACACTTGGCTGTGAAGACACGAATGGTACCACCCAAACCTTCTGGGCCTCCATCTGGCCAGCTCCTGTTTTGTGGACTTCACGTAAAATCAAGCGTCCGCTCTGGATAAGTGGGACTTTTGCGGAGAGTGTGCTCAACTTTTCAAAGCCTCCTTATCTGTGCTTCCTGCTGGCAGAAATCTGGAAACCTGCCAAGAACCCGGTCAAAGCCTCTATTTTGAATGAGAAAGTTTACAGGGTGGGTCCAAGCTCCCTTCTGACTTGTCAAGAGTGTTTCTGGGTCCTTTTGTGAACTGTCAAGTTTAACTGCCTGTGCTTTTGAGAAAAGTGCCTTTGAGGCCCACTTAGTGGCTCAGAACAAAGCATCTCAGAGCATCTGTGGGGAAGGACTGATTTTTGTTTTAAATCCATTGTGGATCAATATTTTGGAAAATAATAAACTACTAGGAAAATTCAATTTAAATACCCCCAAAGACTACAAAACACAAGCTTAACTTTTTTCTTTAGGTTCAACACACATAAAACTATTCTGTCAAATTGGCATAAAAGTTCTAAATGCTTACTCTGTTTCTGTACTTATTTCATTGCAGATTGGTTACAAACAATTTGCAGGATGGAATAGAAACTACTCCCTGGACTGAAGTTTGAGTGGCCCTGGCTTAAAAGGTGATGGGAGGAAAAAAGGTGATGGGGCTGTGGATTATTTTCAAAGTAGGAGCCTTCCAACTAATTGTTAGACAGCCAGAGAGCAGACCCCTTAAGTTGATTCCATAGAGTTTTTGTTCTGACTTCAATCAGAACTTGAACATTTGAAATCAACAATGTTTTTCCCTAAAAGGCAGTTGCCATCTCTCCTGGCCTCCCAGCTGAGACGCAAGCTCTTCTGCCCACTTGCATAGAACTGTTTAGTACATTGTCTTAGTTCTTTTACTAACCTGCAAGGTCCAATTTAACAGTGCTCAATAAATGTGGGGAGGAAGAGTGAAATAATAAAATAATACCAATTACATGTGCTAGAAAATAAGCAGGCACCTTACCCATCGGATTTATCAGTGTTGCTGAGTGTCCCAAGATATTTCACGTTCCCGCGCATCTTCACAGGAGAAAGACTTGCTGAGAAAACCAGAGGGAAAACAATGGATGGATATACTCCTTCCCTGGAACCTGCAGGCCACACTTCCCCATGGAGATGGCAGGAACAGAAAGCTATGGAGATACCTTGGTGCCAGGGAAAATGGGTGGACCTGGAGGCCCAAGGCCTGGCACCAACGTCCTGGAGAGACGGCCCCGCCGGCCTCCCCGCCCAATGGCACGTTTGTCCTGGGTGGGCTGTTCTAACTAACGCTTCCCTCACTCTTGGCCTTAATGGTACTCAGCCTGGGCTTCTCAGCTTACAGGTAGTTTTCTCAGAGAGGCCTTTCCTCCTCTCCCCTCCATCCTTCTCTCTCTCTCTCTTTCTCTCAAGCATTCGGCGGTCCCCCTTTATAGCACTTACGTGTCCTATTTTTGCACATGGTTACTTGTCTTCACACTTTCAGCTTGGTGAGGGCAGGAATCGTGCCTGTGAGGTCTGTCCCTGTGGATTCCGAGCTTTGGCATAATGCTTGGAACGAGGGCACTCACAGCTGTGCTAGCGACAGCCCGGCCACAGCACCCACGTGGCTTGTACAGGCTCACCTCGCTTTATTGTGCTTCACAGATACTACGTTTTCATGACTTGAAGGTTTGCGGCAACCCTGTGTTGAGCAAGTCTTGTTGGGGCCATTTTCCCAACAGCCTTTGCTCGCTTCCTGTCTCTTTGTCACATTTTGTTAATTCTCGCGATATTTCAAGCTTTTCCTTATTATTATGTTTGTTTAGGTGATCTAAGATCCGTGATCTTTGATGTGACTGCTACGACTCGCTGAAGGCTCAGGTGGATGGGTAGCATTTTCTAGCAATAAAGTATTTTCTAACTAAGATATGTACTTTTTTTTTTTTAGACATAATGCGATTGAGCACTTAGTAGGCTACAGTATAGTGGAAACATAACTTTTATATGCACTGGGAAACCGAAAAATTCATGACTCTTTTTATTGCGATATTCCCTTTACTGCGGTCATCTGGAACCCAACCCTGAAATCCCTCCAAGGTCTGCCTGTAATCGATTTTCTTCTCTCCCATTTTTGTCTGTAACCTTTTTATTCAATGAATTGAGTTTGATAGGGTGGAATCATAAAGCAACTTAATTTTATTTGTCTCACTGTCCCTTCAAACCCCCTCTGTGGGCTCCTTCCCTTCCTGCCGGCGGGGATGCTCTCAGACAGGTCTTAAAGCTTGTGAAGTCCGCCGTAGGTCATGAAAAGTCACTTGTAGTTGTGAGAACTGACTTATGTTAGTAGTTGGAGACTTACCAGGGCCACGATGAAATCTTCGAACGTTTGCCCACCCCGGCCCCTGGGTCTCTGGGCTGCAGGTCTCGCCCTGGTCCTGGCAGTTGGGGGTCCCATCACTCCCATCAGTCCTGGTGGTTGGGGTCCTTAGTGGGGGTGGCAGCCCTGCCCCTGGAGCCCCCTGTGCAGAGCGGTCCCGGGAAGGCCCTCACCCCATTCCCAGTGAAGGGGGCTGGGGGCAGTGGCCCAGCACTCCGACCCTCCCCTGCATTTTCCCACTGTGGATCTTCAGCAGGCTGGGCTTGGGCGGCGGACAGCGTCTCTTCCCTCATGCTGGGAGGGGTCCAGCACCTGCCCTGCTGTGGGATCCCACCAGATCCTTCCAGGCCTTCGGTCCATCAGTGGAAATGAGGCAGAGGGAATCCTTGGTAATGTTACCGAGCCCAAGCCCGCCCTGCTCGCCACAGGACAGGCCAATAAATCAGGAGATGAATTGTTGGGGCAAGGAATAACGACTTTAATTGGAAAGCTAGCAGACCGAGAAGATGGCAGACTAGTGTCTAGAAAAACCGTCTTCCAAATTCGGGCTCCTTTTAAACAGAGGAAGGGGAAGGGGCGGGGCCCACTGTGATGCCAGCCAATGGCTGAGCAGGACTGCTAAGGGTCGCTCGCTGACTGTTGCTCCCTAACCAGTCACTTGCTTGGGGGGGGGGCCCACTGCGATGCAGACCAATGACTGAGCAGGACCGCTAACAGCTGTGCCCCTGCCCCACCCCTATCACAGTAACCTCTGTTGTTCTCTTACCAGGACACCAAAGACTTCCTAGGAGACACATTGGAGGAACTCTTTCCAGTCTTCATTTTCTCTTTTGCAACTTCTAACTTCTGACACCGCTGACCACTTCCCCCTTGAAACCCTTTTGCTTGGTTTCCATGACTTCTAGCCTCTCTTCACCTCTTTCCCTTCCCTCTCAGGCTCCCTCAAAGATTCGTGTTTCCTTGGTTGCTCCTTACCCATCAGTGTCTCCAATCACGGGCGCAGTTTCACTCCAGCCTTAGCTGATTCCTTCCTTCACTGACGGATTGATTCATTCACTCCCTTCCTTCATCATCGGGCCCCGAGCACCAAGCCCTGAAGCAAATTCTTCTGATTCAAAACGAAGCCTCAGGTCATTCCTCGGGAAAGCCTCCTCTCAGCTCCCAGACAGAGTCAGCTAGAGTTCAGCCTCGTACCTGAGGCACCTTGTACTTGAGGTGCCTGGTACTTATCCCCACTCTGGAACTTTCCCCATTGTTGTAATTATTGTCTGGGATGTCTGTCTCCTCCACTAGACTGTGAGCCTTTAAAGGCAGGGACTGTGTTTAGTAAATTTTGTACCCCTGTCATATCCAGAAAAAAGTCTATCAGTGTTTATTGAATAAATTAAAATGTTGTGTCTGATTAGTATTCTACAATTAGAAATAACTTTATCGGGCTTCCCTGGTGGTGCAGTGGTTAAGAATCTGCCTGCCAATGCAGGGGACACGGGTTCGAGCCCTGGTCCGGGAAGATCCCACATGCCGCAGAGCAACTAAGCCCGTGCGCCACAACTACTGAGCCTGCGCTCTAGAGCCTGGGAGCCACAACTACTACTGAGCCCACGTGCCACAACTACTGAAGCCCACGCACCTGGAGCCCATGCTCCACAGCAAGAGAAGCCACCGCAGTGAGGGGCCTATGCACCGCAACGAAGAGTAGCCCCTGCTCTCCGCAACTAGAGAAAGCCCGTGCACAGCAATGAAGACCCACACAGCCAAAAAAAAAAAAAAAAAAAGGTAAGATAAAAATTTATTAAGAAAAAAATGAAATAACTTTATCTTCACAAAACTCCCTGGAAGTAAGAACAGTGAACATCAGATCTAATGATCCTTTTGTAAGGACAGGCTTGGGTGGAGGAGGGGCGGGTGGAGAAACAGGTCAAACACACCTGTGTCCAAAGCCTGGCTTTGCCACTTATGTCTCTTCATACCTCTGAGATTCAGTTTCTGTAAAACAGGGCTAAGAATGGTCCCTACCTATTCATATGCTTCTTAGGAAGAGTAAAAATGAGTGGAGGAGCACTTAAAATAATAATTACAACTTAGTAAGCCTTTAACAAATGCCAGCAGTTTTTACTGAATTTTATGCAATCAAAGAATTCACCATTAAAAAAATCCTTATTTTATGTACACTAAGAAAAAATGCTGCCAGTTATTGCATGCCGTTGATTGAAAGACCCGTTCCTATTTGAGAGGCTGAAGTATGGGGGTGGGAGAGTACATTTAGAATCAGTAAAGTACAGTATTATTGTGTCTTATGGAAAAAAAGATTCTGGAGGGTAAAGAATGGGCTGCGGGAGGGTATTTTGGGGACTGAGGTGGGAGAGGCTGGTCCTTTGCTCTACCAGGTCCTTTGCTCTACATATCCCCTCCCCATTTCTTTCATTTCAGATGCAAGATGCTAGACATTGGGACCCTGCTGCATGCAGGGAAAGATAAAGATGCCGTGGAACGAATGGAAACTATCGAGAGCAGACATTTGCAGAGCTCAAGGGGAGGCAAAGCAGGGTAGGAACCCATTAAAACTAAGCATCTCTGAAATGAGAATCACTCAATATAAAATATCCTACAAAACTGGTAACTTCAGTTTTTTTAGGCAATTGGAAATATCAAAAAGAAACTTTTAAAGCCAGGCTTTCAGATCAGTGAGTGAAGTTCTGGACCTGCGTTCAGCTTGGTCCCTCCCATTGGCCATTCTGTTACATCAAATCATAGTAATACGTAGGGCTTCTATTTGGAATTTTGAAGCCCAGTGTGTGAAATGGACAAGGACTCTTTTAGTTGGAAGTGTAGCTCCTGCATAAAGAGACAGCTGAAATAATCAATGCAAAAAAAAAAAAACCAATAAATAAAATCACAGGCTGAAAGCGTTTCCTTTTGTAGAGAATTTGTGACATTAGTTAAAAAAAAGAAAAAAAAAGGTACAAATGTCAAGGGCAGCTGGGTTAATGAGTACAGCAAGTACAGCTGCTCTTCCCAGTGGAGACTAGAGCGCTGACGTGGATGGAACGTGAGCGGGAAATGAGGGTGGTGATTGCAGCAGCCCCTAATGGGTACTTACTCCACGTCAACGCATAATGGGGATGATTGGCACTGCCGGCTGAACAAGAGATGCTGGGCTGTAATTAGAATGTTGGCGCTCATCAAAATACAGTAAAACAAGGAGAGCCGTGATTACTTAAACCTGAGGCTACATTCTGCAAGATGGCTTTGCTATTCAAATTCTTTATTGTTTCAGTGTTCATTGAAAAAAAAAACAAACAAACCCCACAGCCCATGCAAAATTAGGATGCTGTATCATAGAAGAATAAATGAGATGAACCTGCTTTCTATATAATGGCCAATATTTAGAGATGTGCTCCATAAATGTCAACGACAATCAGTGCAGAATATTTCTCTCTCTTCAGAAAGAGATTTCTTTTTGCTAAATGGCTATTTCCCCATCCCCCTCTCATTCCTCTGTACCATTGTTTCTGCACTGAGACAGAATTGACCCACTATGCCATGATATCAACAGAGAAATAACTTCTAGGTTTGAACTGGGCTTTCTATTCACTGAGAATGACTGATGTTGTGTAGTTATGCAAGTTCTTTTTGAAGATAAAGTTGAACCAAGCCTTGAGGATTTTCTTTTGAACTTTTCCAAGCTTCCTATGTGTATTAGGATTTAGGTAAATCACCAGTCTTCTAATGTATTCCTGGTAGTCTTCTAGATCTTAATCCTACAGAACTGAATTCACTTTTTAAAAGCCACACTTAATCTTTCATTTTTCATTTATTAGCATAAATACAGTATAGACATTTCTCCCTTCTGCCCTGAGTTACAAATAACCTGTGTCTTACTCTTTTGTTTGTTTGTTGTGAAGGAAATCAGCAAGAAATAGAAAAGGACCGCTCTGACTGGTCAGAAGATCACTAATAACCTGAATTAGTTTGGTAAAGTTGCACTTTTGAAACACTAATCTCTCATTGTTCTCATAAGGAGTTTTATTATAGTTTCTCATATTTGAGGGAGGAAAAAGCTATTAGTCCAGAAGTCAATCAACCAATATACAACAGAGTAACAACCTCAGTCTTAAGATTTTGGTCTGTTTCATATATTATCCACACTTAGGTGTACATTCCCACCCCCTGCCTCGCCAGCCTCCACTGCCATATCCAGGCCTTCCAGTCTACTTGTAATTTCTAGGATATTTTATGAGATCTGTTCAAATTTCTTGATAAACTATCTTGTAATACACACTTTTCCTGTCCCAGGTAAATATGCTCATTTACCTGATGGTGTTTGATTCTTTCCATTAGAAGGTAAGGCAACTCTAAGCAGCTAATAGTTCTCTAGAAGTTGTACAAGCCATCTGAACGAAAGTATAGTTTCATAAACCATAGGTATCTAATTAAAAACAAAATCATTCTTTAGGGACTTCCCTGGTGGTCCAGTGGGTAAGACTCCACGTTCCCAATGCAGGGGGCCTGGGTTCGATCCCTGGTCAGGGAACTAGATCCCGTATGCATGCCACAACCAAGAGTTCTCATGCAGCAATGAAACATGCCACAATGAAGAAGATCCCGCATGCCGCAACTAAGACCCAGCGCAGCCAAAATAAATTACTTAATTAAAAAAAAAAAGATGTTAATGTTTGCTGTGCAAAGGGCCGGAATACCTTTAAAGAAAAAAATCATTCTTTAGAAACTATACACATGATTTGCTTTTATGATTATTGTGTCACGCAAGTGTAAATGATTCAGTACAGACTTGGAAGTTTGCTTTGTGAAATTTCATGCTGGGGAAGCATGCCTGCAGTTTTCCGGTGATTCAATGGCTGTGATGGTGGCTTGAATAGCTCTTGCAGCATCTTTGGTCCCCTCTGCTCAGCAACCACGGAGCACTGTCCTTGTACTATGGGCATGAGTGCTCATCAACCTTGTACAACGGGGTCTTACAGGGAAAAGTAGCAACAACTAAAACTACTTAATACTTACTATGAGCCATTCAGCCCCTGTGCTGTTTGTCACAAACTTATGAGCTAACAACTAACATTTAATAAGCATCAGGCATGGAGCTATGCACAATCCGTTCTTAGAACTACCTTGTGGGGTAAGTGCTAACATTATCTCAGGAAACTGAGGCACAGACATTAATTAGATCACACAGAGCTGTTTGGTAGAGGAGTCAAGATTTGAACTCTGGTCTGCTAGTCTTACTACTATGTACCTATTAATATTTGCAGAAATCAACAAGGTTATTTATCACCTGAAGTTTGGATCTTCAAAATAAGAAGAGATTTCTTTCTCTGGCCGACGTAAAGTCAAAGTTAGGTTACTAGTCGTTATGTGATGGAACCTAAGCCTCTTAAATTTCTTTTCTGATTTGCTTGTTTTCAGAACACAAAATGTTTGGTTTTAGCTTTAAGCAAATACAGTAATAATTTTTTCACTAAAAATAGTTAAGCTAGACAAAGTGGTTTAGCCTTTCCTTGAATGGTATTGGATAAAACTGGTTGACGTGTGACACACAGATACCTAGTGCAGCTTTTTGTAAAGCAAGTCATGCTTAAACTAGTTGTCTTTGTAAATACTGGGCTCTGTGCTGTCTTCACAGGATCGAGCTGAGCCATGGCAGATGCTGCCTTCTGTAGATGGCTAACGGCTTTACACAGTGCTCAATAACCAGATGGACCTATTATTGGAGTAGAGTTGATTTACAATGTCATGTTAGTTTCTGGTGTACAGCAAAGTGATTCAGTTGTTATACATATATATATATTTTTAATTTTAATTTAAAAAATTTTTTGGCCATGCCACCCGGCATGTGGGATCTTAGTTCCCAGACTAAGGGATCGAACCCACGCCCCCTTCAGTGGAAGCGCAGACTCTTAACCACTGGACCGCCAGGGAAGTCCCTATATTCTTTTTCATATACTTTCCATTATGATTTATTGCAGGATATTGAATATAGTTCCCTATGCTATACAGTAGACTTGCCTTTTGCCTCTCCTTTCATCCTAGTGTGTTGGCCTGTATACCCAGGGCTTCTAAAACACATAGAGACTCAGTCCAACCCCCTTTACTCTCTTCAGGCCCTAGGTTACTAGTCTTTAATTCTTCCAACACTTGGCTAATGTCTACTCTGCAACTCCCAAACCTGTCTTGTGTTGAAGTTTTAAAGCAGATGATGCTTCTTAACTGAATTACCTATCACACCTAGGGTGGTCTTTGGGAAAAAAACATGTTTGAGCATTACCCTTGCATTTCCTCCAGGGTTACTTTTAAGGCCACTCTTTAAAAAATGCAAACAGGTGGTCAATATCAATCCATTCTTATAGGTGTCCACGTGTAGACAGGCAGCAGAACCAGTTTTCTGTGAAAACATCTGGCAACACCTAGGAGATATAGGGTGTCGACGGCTATTGCCAACGTCTGTGCAACAACAGTTCTCTTCCATTTCCTCATCTATACAAGCTTTGCTCCAGGATTAGTTCTGAATTTAAGGACTGTGTACGATTAATTTTAGAAGAATGTAGTTAATACATTTGTTCCAGAATAGTCCACCTGGAGTACTCACAGCCATATCCCCCCTTTTATGGAGGGAAGGACAACCCCAGAAGGGCAAAGCAACTAGTTCAAGGTCACTCAGTAAGACAGGTGTCCTGGCTCATGGTCCTACCGTGATGCTTCCCATCAAGCTTCGAAATTTGACCAGAGGCCGGGTGACAGCAGCAGCCTCTGCAGGATCTGGGGGGCCCGTAGAGACTTTCCTCGGAGGAGGGGATCTAGGGCTTACTATTTACAATTACACTTGTGTATGTATGTGTTTTTTTGTTTTTTTTTAAATTTATTTATTTATGGCTGTGTTGGATCTTCGTTTCTGTGCGAGGGCTTTCTCTAGTTGCGGCAAGCGGGGGCCACTCTTCATCGCGGTGCGCGTGCCTCTCACTTTCGCGGCCTCTCTTGTTGCGGAGCACAGGCTCCAGACGCGCAGGCTCAGTAATTGTGGCTCACGGGCCCAGCTGCTCTGCAGCATGTGGGATCTTCCCAGACCAGGGCTCGAACCTGTGTCCCCTGCATTGGCAGGCGGATTCTCAACCACTGCGCCACCAGGGAAGCCCTATGTATGTGTTTTGTAAAGTTTTAACTACATACCAAGGGCTTCCCCCACCCCCAAACCCATAGCATATGTTGTAGAACACGAGAACACACAGCATATGCTGTATGTAATTTCACAGAAAGAAGGTTCCTCAAATGAGTGTGGAGACACTGCATGCTGTGTCCCCGTGGTCGTCATTCTAGGTGCATCAGGAAGCACGTGTGCATATAAAGGATGACTAGTCCTGCAGTAAAAAATACACCTTTAAGTTTGTTTAACTCAATAGTCCCTGAATTTGGTTATAAACCACTTTCTCTCACAGTTGCCCTCATTAATAATATATGAAACTAATCATCTTTTTTGGTAGAACACACTTTTTTTTTTTTTTTTTTTTAAATTTATTTATTTATTTATGGCTGTGTTGGGTCTTCGTTTCTGTGCGAGGGCTTTCTCTAGTTGTGGCAAGCGGGGGCCACTCTTCATCGCGGTGCGCGGGCCTCTCACTATCGCGGCCTCTCTTGTTGTGGAGCCCAGGCTCCAGACGCGCAGGCTCAGTAATTGTGGCTCACGGGCCCAGTTGCTCTGCGGCATGTGGGATCTTCCCAGACCAGGGCTCGAACCCGTGTGCCCTGCATTGGCAGGCAGACTCTCAACCACTGCGCCACCAGGGAAGCCCAGAACACACTTTTTAGGAAAGGCTGTCCTAAATGTTTATCAAAAGTACACTCTTTCAATGTGTACATTTTAATGAGATTAGACAATAAAAATAGCATAAAATTTGCTCACAACAAAGAAAACATCCAAGATACAGCTTGTGAAAGTAAAAATTTTTATTCTGATTGATTTCTCAATGTATAGTTCAATATAATGCCAGTTTTTAATGGCAGAGATTTGGTTCCACTGAAACTCCATGGTGCTACAGAGAGCTACTACTTTTTCCAGGAAGTAGGTAAACAGCTGGAAACAGAAAGCACGACTTTCTAGCAGCATGGCAACTGATTAAACTGCAGACCTATCAGGTCTGCAACTTTTATACTAAAAATGGCACAAACATTAGCTGGTGACAAAAGTGAGAAGTGGGGAGCAAAATGTGAACACTGAAAGGAGTGATATATGTTCTGTAAAGACGACAAAAACCCAAATAGAGCTATAAAGATTTTAAAGGATAATTATAGAAAAGGGAACCAAATATTTTACCCAAGTGTTTTTTAGAGCCTTTCTATAGAGATACAAATATATATATATATATATATTTATCCAAAAATATGTTTTATACAGATAAATGTTTCTCAAATAAGGATGGGACCAAAGCTACAGTTATAACATAAAGCATTGTCTTTTGTAAGACTATTTATCCACCTGAATTTTCAATTTGAGGCTAGTGCATTAAATGTTTTCCAAATATTGACATCTTTTTATATATATAAATCAAGTAGGCATTATTTTTTAAAAGGGTTTTCAGTATTTTTCTAAGCTGCTGTGCGTATCAAACTTATGACAAGCCCCATTAAGAATTATTATTAATAAACATATCAAAAAGGGCTATGGTCAAATTTTCTTCTTTATAGTAAATATTTAACTTTCTGATTTCCAGTTTACAAGTGTTGAAAATGCACAAGAAAAGATTTTACTTCACAAGTACTTTTATGTTAATATATTTTGATTCAATATATATGGCAATAAATCTTCACACGCCATAACCAAAAGTATGTATTTTTTTCCCTTAAAAAAATGGGGATGTAAATAACATTAACAACCACTATAAAATAAAGCACACAAGTATTTTGGTGAATTTACAAATCTTTTTTTCCCAAGTGTAAAGGCTACAAAAATTCCTAAAAATTAGAGAACACTGAAAACATATTAAAGTTTGACATCCGACTTTATATTATTTCCATTTTGCCCTGAAAGATAACTTAAAAAATATGACCTTGCTGGAACAGGCCATCTTGCTAATATAAAAAATTGGTGAGAGCAAGAAATTGTATCACTGATATGTAGAATTTTTGTAAATAGTTCTCTCTTCAAATCATTAGAAAAATGCTGAAAGATAAAAAACAAAAGAAAATAAAATATGGTGGTGGTCCCTAAACTATTTTGAAGGCAGGTAGCTTAGTCTAAGCTGAAGTATTTTTTTCAATCATAGTAATCATCCTCCCCTCAAATGCCCTTTAAAAAATGCATGAAACAATAGTAGCAAGAATCAAAGAGCACAAACTGTATTTCCAAGAACAGAAAAAAATCTCTAGTGCTGAAAGATATAAGTAAAAAGCAGATTTCTTTGGGGACATTAATCCATTAGATTATAAGTCATTATGAAGATTTCTCTTTTCTATTCCGCGGAGAGTCTGCTCCATTTGAAGTTACTGTTCCATTTACACCATTTTCTGAAAAGAGAAAAAAATCAGGATTACTTTCTAAGTAAGTGCAAATAAAATTAGCTTTTACACATACAGGTACCCTCAGAAAAGAAAATTTAAAACCGAATATATACTCTTATGCCCTTAGGTGAAACTTCCTTACTAGTGCTTAACCTTTACTAGTATTTAACCAACCATAAAACCTGATAACATGTTAAACACAAGGAACTGAAAGCAGCAAATTAAAAGTAATTACATATGTCAACTACATCTCAATTAAAAAAATAGTTAAAAAAGGAAAGTAACTACTATTGAAGGTAGGAAAAAAAGAGAAGACAGAAACTCTAAAAACAATTAGAAGAACTATAAAATAGTCTGCAGAGCAATACTTTTGGTAGAAAAAAAGGAACATTTTCACACTGGACAGCAGACAAGGGAAGTTCTTGGGGATACGTTTCTTTCCAACGTATTAAAAAATTGGTGTTTAGGATGGTAACTCTTATGTTTAAGAGTGTTATAATGGCCTTCTTCAAGCTGTGATGGAGTAACTGACGTCAGACCAACCCTCCCTCCAAAAATATCCACAAAAGGTGAACACAAAAACGGCTATTTGAAGGCACTGGGAAAAAACCAAGTCAGCTAAGTATAGTTCTCCCCCAAGGTATTTGCCAACTACTAAACGTGCACGCACCAAGCAAGACTCAGAGAAATCAAGCAGAAAGTAACTCCTAACAAAGAATAAAGCTATAGAGAGAATTGGGAAGTCTCACAATGATAGGGAGACAAAAATATGAATCTGGGGCCCACCAGAGAAGAAAGCCCTTAGAAATAGTTGATGTCCTAGGAATGAGGACAAACTGGAAATACATCGGCTTCAGTGACACAGAACGACCCGGAGCTTCTACTAACTCATCCAGAGCCTCTGCACGCTTTCACACGGAACACTCAGTATTCAACCTGACCTCAGGGGCATCGGCTTCTGCCTGGCTTTGCTGGAGCCCAGCTGGCCTCCCCGTGGCCTCAGTAACCGCCTTATGTGCCAACAACACAGGCTTATATCGTGTGAAAGCCCCAAGTGGCTTTCTATATTGTTAGCACAGTATTTAGTGTATAATGGCAGAATTCTTACAATAATTTTTTTTTAAGTGTGAGGATACATGCAGTACTGACTTTAAATTTTAAAAAATTGGTATAATGTTGCTTATTTAAAAATAATGTTTGGATGCACTGGCAAAGTATTTTTGTTTACAGAGTGTTTTGTTTACAAATCGTCAGTCTTGTTTGTTTTACTTTTAGTGTGATACTTCTAGTGTGACTTTTTAAATGTCTCAGAAATTAAAGTTTTACAAAAAGTGATTTCACCAAAAAAAAAAAAAAAAAAAAAAAAAAGAAAATTACCAGGTGTGCCAGAAAACAAGACAAAATGACTGAAAACTAAAAGAAAAAAAAATATCAGAAATAGATCCTCAGGTGATCCAGATCTGGAGTTGTCACACAGGGATATTAAAAGAACAATGATTGGGGGCTTCCCTGGTGGCGCAGTGGTTGAGAATCTGCCTGCCAATGCAGGGGACACGGGTTCGAGCCCTGGTCTGGGAGGATCCCACATGCCACGGAGCGACTAGGCCCGTGAGCCACAACTACTGAGCCTGCGCGTCTCGAGCCTGTGCTCCGCAACGGGAGAGGCCACAATAGTGAGAGAGGCCCGCGCACCGCGATGAAGAGTGGCCCCCGCTTGCCGCAACTAGAGAAAGCCCTCACACAAAAACGAAGACCCAACACAGCCAAAAATAAACATAATAAATAAATAATAAATAAAAATTAAAAAAAAAAAAAAAAAAAGAACAATGATTAATAAAAATAAATGAAAAGATAGATAATTTCATCCAAGGACTCAAAAAAATCTTTAATCCCAGGACAGGATAATACTGTAACTAAAAATATAAATGTAATAAAAGTTTGATAGCAGATTAGGCACAACAGAAGAGATGAGTGAACTAGAAAAAAATGCTCAGATTGAAACTCAGAGAAAAAAGGATGGAAAATGCAGAAAGCATGAAAAGATATAAAAGGACAGGGTAAAAGGGTTTAACACATGTACTGGAATCCCCAAAGGACAGGAGAAAGAGAATGGGGCAGAAGCAATATCTGAAGAAATAACAGTGAAGAATTTTCCAAAAATGGCAAAAGAAACCAAGCCAAGATTCAGGAAGCTCTACACAACACCGAGCAGGATAAATACAAAGAAAACCAAACCCAGGCACGTCATAGTATAACTGTCAAAAAAACAAAGATAATTTCGTCAGACTGGATGAAAAAATTAAAATCCAATTACGTGCTGCTTACAAGAGACACCACTTATATTTAAGGACAAAGAAAGGTTTAAAATAGAAAAACACAGGAAAAGATAGAGCATGCTAACACTTTACCACAATATAGTCGGTGAACTGGAGTAAATTCAGACAAGCTAGAGATGAAGATGGACATGTGACAATAAAAAAGGACAAATCCCACAGGGATTTATATAACAACCCTGAAGTTTGATGTACCTATAACATATCTTCAAAATATTTAAAGCAAAAACTTACAAGCTACAAGGAGAAATGGGTCAATACCTTTTGCAGTAACTGACTGAACAAGCAGAACTCCTTTCACCAAGTCAGTAAAGATACAAACGTGGACCTGACACCCACCTACAGAACAGAATACCTAACAAACACACAATACACATCCTTCTGAAGTCCAAATGGAACATTCATCAATATTGAACACATGATGAGACATAATGAAAGTATCAACAAATTTCAAAGAATTGAAATCATTCAGAGTATGTTCTTTAACCACAGTGGGATTAAGATAGAAATCAGTAGGAAAAAACCCCCAAAAAACCTAGAAAATGCCCAAATACAGTATTTGTAAACTACACAATTTACTTATAAATAATCCATGGGTCAAAGAAGAAATCACAACTGGACTTATAAAATATTTGAAACTAAATGATAATGAAAGAGATATATCAAAACCTGTGAAATAAGGGTAAAGCACTGCTGAAAGGGAAGTTTGCCCTTAATTGCAAGTAATTCATGAGAAGGGATGAAAAATCAATGATTTATTTCCACAAGGTAAACCACAAATAACAAAACAGCAAATTAAAGCCAAAGAAAGGGAAATAAGAACAGAAATCAATGACACAACTGAGACAATCAGCAAAAGAAGACAAATGTTGGTTCTTGGCTGATGGAAGAAGAAAAGAGAAAGGCATAAATTACTAACACAGGAAATGAAAAATGGGAATCACTGCTGTTCTACAGGCATTAATAAGATAAGTGGATATTATGAATAATTTTACATCAATACATTTTGCAAATTTAAATGAAATGGATAAATCCTTGAAAAACACAATTTACCAAAAGAGAAACAATAAGAAATAGAAAATCTGAATAATCCTATTATCTATTAAAGAATGTGAACATGTAGTTAAAAATCTTCCCATAAAGAAGAGTCTAGGTTGGATAGCTTCACTGGTGAATCCTTCCAAACATTTAAGTAAGAAATAATGCTGGCATTACAAGAAAGACAAAACTGCCCAATACTTTTTATAAAGCCAGCATAACTTGTATCAAAACCTGACAAGGATATTACCCCAGAAAAGGGCTAACTATAGCCCAATCTTTTACATAAACACAGATGCAAAAAATCCTATTTTTACAAAATATTGAAAAAACCCATCCAGCATAAGTGATATATTGTCATCATCAACTTGGGTTTATGCCAGGAATGCAAGACTGGATTTACATTTGAAAATCATTACATTACCAAAAAATACATATCAATATCCTTTATGAATACAGACGTAAAAAATCCTCAACCAAATACTAGCAAGCCAAATCAAGCATCATCTAAAGAGGATTATATACATGACCAAGTGAGATTTATCCCAGGACTGCACTGTTGGCTTAACATTAAAAAATCAATTAATATAATCCATCATATCAATAGAATAAAGGACACAAACCATTTGATGATCTCAATCGTCGCAGAAAAAGCACGTGACAAAATCTAACATCCTTTCATGATAAAAATTACAAACAAACTAGGAACAGAAGGAAACTTTCTCAACCTGAAAAAGCCCATTTAGGAAAAACTCACCGGTAACATCATACTTAATGGTGAAAGGCTAGATGTTTTCCTGCTAAGATCAGGAATAATATGAGGATATCTGTTCTCACTAATTCTATTCAAAACTGTTCTGGAGGTTCTAGCCAGGATAATTTGGCAAGAAAATGAAATAAAAGGCATCCAGACTGGAGAGGAAAAAGTAAAACTATCTCTAGTTGTAAACGACATGATCCTGTATACTGAAAATGCAAAGGAATCCACAAAAGTACTAGAATTAAATAGTAAAGTAAAATTTAAAAACCCTAATAAGCACAACAATGTTGTGGGATACAAGATCATTATGCAAAAATCAACTGTGTTTCTATACAATGGCAATGAACAATCCAGAAATGAAATTAAGAAGACAATTCTATTTACAACAGCATTGAAAAGAATAAAATATTTAGGAATAAATCTAATGAAGAAGTGCAAGACTTATACACTGATAACTATAAAATTTAATTGAAAGAAATTAAAGAAGACCCTAAAAGATGGAAGGACGTCTATGTTCATACTCCCCAAAGCAATCTACAGATTCAAGATAATCCATATCAAAGGCCAGCTGGCTTTTCTGCAGGAATTGACAAGCTGATCCTAAAATTCGTATGGAAATGCAAGGCACCCAGAATAACCAAAACATGAAAAAAACAAAACTGGTAGACTCACATTTCCTGATTTCAAAACTTACTACAAAGCTATAGTAATCAATACAAGGGCATAAGAATAGACATAGAGATGAAGAGACTAGAATAGAGAGTCCAGAAATATTAAATTCTTACTTTTATGATCAACTGATTTTCAACAAGAGTATCAAAAGATAATTCAATAAAGATTAGTCTTTCCAACAAATAGTGCAGGGACAACTGGATATCAACACGCAAAACAATGAGTGTACAATGGTGCACTTTGGAAAACAGTTTAGCAGTTCCCACCAGATGTTAAATATACAGCTATCATGTAACCCGGCAATTCCACTCCTAGTTATATACCCCAAACAGCAAAAAACAGGCGTTCAAACAAAAACTTGTACATGAATGTTAACGGCATCATTCACAGTAGCCAAAAAAGTGGAAACAACCCAAATGTCAGTCAACTTATGGATAAACAAAACATAGTATATCCATATGCTGGTATATTATTTGGCCATAAAGAGGAATGAAGTATCGGTACATGCTACGACATGTATGAATCTTAAAAATATGCTATGTGAAAGAAACAGCTGCAAAAGATCACATACTGTATGATTCCACTGATAGGAAATATCCAGAAAAGGTTAATCTACAGAGACAGAAAACAGGTAAGAGGCTGGCAGGGGCAGGGGAACGGAGGGAATGGAAAATGACTGTTAATGGTGAATATACTTAAGAACCACTGAAACGTGCACTTTAAAGGGTGAACTTACGGTGTGTGAATTATATTCCAATAAAGCAGTTATTAAAAAATATTACTGAGAGAAATTAAAGATAATCTAGATAAGTGGAAGGTATATATCATGTTCATGGGTTGATATACTCAATTCTCCCTCAACTGATATACAGATTCAATGTAGTATCAATCCAGTACCCCAGTGAAGCTATTTGTGTATGTGAAAATTGACCAAGATGCAGTAAAATTTATATGACATGCAAAGGGTCAAGAGTTGCTGATACAAGCCTGAATAAGGATAGGACTGGAGGACATAAACTACCAGCTATAAAGACGTATAAGGAGCAAACCACAGTTGATATATATTTTAAAATGGAACTCCTTGTGTTACAGTTCCAACTATTAACACTCGAAGTTGAAAAAAAATTACTCCACTGTCAATGCATCTTCAATCAAAAACCAGAAGGAGAAAAGAGGTGAGATGCAGACTCAAAGATGAAGAATCAAACAATCAGGATCAAACAATCAGAAGTTATTAAAAAAAAAAGGTGTTCCACTTGGGACTAAAGGGCAGATGGGAAGGAGCTGAAAAAAGGTTTTGTTTTTTAAATATGAGTAAGATGCTTGAAAGTGCAATCACTCCCCAGGTTAGTTATTCACTAAAACTGCCCATGTACACATTGGTCTATAGTGGCTCAAAGTCATCAAGTCTGGAAAACTTGTCAGAGAGAACTTTAGCGGACAGCTTTTGAGGAGAATAACTGACCAACAAGCTGTAGGATGGGGCAAAATGATTTTGTTTCTAATTTTGCTAATAAGTAGAATAAACTTTCCTTTATAAGATTTTAAGTCTTAACAAGATTATAAATAAGACCCCAAAACATTAAAAAAAAAAAAAGTTCCCTATTTCAAGGTTTTCATTGCTTACTGAATACAAACCTGTTCCTTTTCTAGAAGACCTGCCTTTAGTCACTGTTGGTTTCTTCTTCACAGTCGGTGCCTGAAAAGCAGAATGTTCTCTCCACCTCCGAAGCTGAAAATTAATGAACTTCCACATCATGAATGCTTGGGTAATGCAAATGGATGCCAGAACAGCAATTCTGAGAATATGAAGGAATAAACAGAAAATGAGAGTGCACCCAAACAATGCCATTGAATAAAGCAGTCTATCCTGCTTTGA
Source organism: Balaenoptera acutorostrata (assembly GCF_949987535.1). Taxonomy (NCBI): domain Eukaryota; kingdom Metazoa; phylum Chordata; class Mammalia; order Artiodactyla; family Balaenopteridae; genus Balaenoptera; species Balaenoptera acutorostrata. The sequence goes on along the minus strand of NC_080080.1, from coordinate 67,205,099 downwards.
CCGGATTAACTTAGTGCTAAATTCCCAATAAGTTGACAAGATTATGTTAATAAATAATTATCCCGCTAATGATTAATCCCAGAAGTTAAATAAATGCTTTAGTACTTCAGTTTGGACATGAAATCGTTAACAGGTATGAAATCAAATCAAATGAATATTTACCCTAACCCCTGTATTTATCCCTTTATTTTTAGATGATTCATTTTGTAAACTGATAATACATACTATATAGTAGTGCAAAGTGAGAAAAATATTAAATCAACTCTACCTAACAGCCAACACATTGAAGTTTCCAGTACTGAAATCCAGCTTCTGATTCTCTGCTCTTGCAAGGCCAAAGCCAACAGTGAGTACCGAAAGAATTAAAGTCAGAAGTCTTCCCAACACAAACAGAACTGCCCACAGAGAAAATCTGGGAAAAATGTCACAAGTCAGATTCACAGAATTGCAAAGATAAGAAAAGATCCTAGTAGAAACCAGGTTCCTGTTAAGTAAATGCATATTAAGACAGCATTTCTTATTGTTCTGCAAAAAGGGTTCTGAAATTAAAATGTTAGGGAAATGCTTCATATTATATCACATTCTTGAAGATATATAACGTATCAGCATTATTTCAGGTTCTAGAAGTCCAGTAAAGAAATGTTTGATATTTTTTGTTTAGCTGATCTTTTTTTTGTGTGTGTAACAACTATTAATGATTCTCGGAACTACTGGTATATAGAACAATTTTGGAAAATGCTGGATAAAACAAAAGCCGTGTACTCAATTCTCATGAGAGTCCCAGTTTTACTTTTTGTTGTTGTTGTTAAAGGCTTTACACTCTTTACCAGTCATATCACTTCAATTCTGTTCCAGTTCAATTTTCCCATCAAAGTATTTTAATATCTTTAAGGCTCTATAATCTGTTATTTCAATTTCTTCTGAAAGTTCATTCTTCCTTCTCCAAAAGAAAAACGTGCACTTAAACAAGGCAGGAGAAGTTATATCAGAAAAGTAAACCCTCAACCCTCAAAATTACAAGTTCCAATAACAGCATCTCTCTAGCTAAGACTCTATTTTAGAGAACAAAATACCAACATCAACAGCCAAGCAGGGTCATTTTATTTAAAGCTGCTACTAACAGGTTACAAAACAATATAATCACCAATAGCATGGTCCTTGGCAACACAGAAACTGACTTTAATTACACAAGAAATAGAACGGCTCAACAACTTACCCTTTCTGATACTTTTCATCACTAAAATAAAACAGGCGGGAAATGTGGAAAAGAAACTCGACAAAATAGTGCAGCACCAAAAGAACAAGTCCTAGATGATTCAAGCTGTTAAAAGAACACATTTAAAATGAAAAGATTAGTTATGAATTAAGACAGATTAGCATACGATCTGCCCAGTCCATATACACACCCAAGAAAAATCCCAACTCACTTCAAAAGATAAGCTCCAGCAATGTGAAAGAGGTAAAGACCAATGTAGACGAGCTGACGAGGAATATCTTCCTGTAAACAAAAAATTGCACAGTAGATTAAAACATGGGGAAGCAGTTCTGTTCTTAGGAGCAGTGTGGCAGAGTGAAAATGCACTGTCAGAGAGGAAGACTTGAAGGCCACTCTGCCCCGCACCCTTCCCGAATGCTCACCCCAATTAGCCGCAGTTCTTTAACCTCTCCTGGCTTCAGCTACTCATCTAAATGTGAGTAACAGCTGGGTCTGCCTGAATCAGATGAACTCCAAATCCCTTTCAGTACTGAGTGGTTCTTTTTATAATAAACATTTATTAAATGACACAATATTAATAACCATAATGTCCTTGTACTATTAAAATTGCTATGTTTATACCAGCAGAGATGCTTTTGTTAACCTAAATAGTATTCACATTTTTTAGCTCATGCTTTTAGTCCCTTTCATTTCATTGTCAGTCAAGTCATTAAAATCGAAGGTTAAAATTTATCTTCTCACTTAGGATACCATCTATTTGTATATTCTTTCTCCTCTTAATAACCTGTAAGCCAGGTATCCAGATTTTACTTTTGCTTCTCTTTTTTTCTTCCATAGTCCCTAGTGACCTGGTTATCTTAGAAACAGTGGTTTTCAAAGAGGTAAGTCAAGTGAATCATGAAATCAATTTAGGGGGTCACCCTAACATGTTCTGAAATACGAAATAGAATAAAAAATGCTAGAGTGTATAGCACATTGCATTGTTTCATGAAAATTTTAATCCAGATTTTACACACACACACACACACACACACACACACACACACAGAATTATGATATAAACTCTAGTTTTTCATCTTGGGTTGCAGTAAAAAGATGTTTTCAAAATATGAACAGTGATAGGCCCAATAAACACTTGTTAATTTATGAAATGCCTGTACCTCTCATTTCTGCTCTCTCTTTTTTTGGCAGTTTACCACATATATTGATATATATATGTCTCTATTAGCCGGGCACATATGTATTACAAGGCTCTGTTAGCCTGGTTAGTACTAGTCACGTACTGCGGCTCTAATTAAAATGACGAAAATGGTGGCTGGTGTCGGCAGACTGAGCTGCCTTCATCTGGAACCTCACCGGACTCGTCTCTGGCATATAACAGAGTTGAGCACAGGCCTCCACTGGTCTCCTTTTTGCCGCCTACATTTCAAGTAGGGAGTTACCTGACCAAATCTGAGAAAGAGTAGAGTTTACAAGTAGAGTTTTGAAACTAAAAACTCTTTTCTAGTAAGAATGCTACAAAGATCAAGTGTTAGAAAGGCAGAACATACAACAGTTTACTAGAACTATATAGAGTCCTACGCTTTGGGTCTCTCAGGGAAAACTCCCAAGACATAATACCAAGTTTACCGTGGAGTTTCCAACTGGAGAGAGAAGTATCTCTGAAAATAGGCTGTCTGAAGATTCTCTCCACATAATTTTCAAGCTTCCAATGAACTACTTCTCCTTACCAAAGGAGAGAGGGAGAAAGGCGTCGAGACAACATGGTGAAGTTCAACCACAAGAAAGCCTCTTTGTTCTCTTATAGTCATTTCAGACCAGCTCAGCTGTAGGGTTATAACTGCAATTTGATATGCTATGTGGTGTGTATATCACTGGCACTGCACAAAATGATTTTAGATAGTATACAAGAAAACAAAGTTCCATTATAATTTTAAATAAAACATTTTAAGTTGCAGCAAGGTGGCATATAAGTGACTAAATATGGGAAATACTGCCATATTCTTTCCTTCAGATGTGCTAAAAAATGCTCCAAATTTCTGAGGGGAAAGCAACACTAAGGCGACCCCCAATACTTACAATAAAAGCTTTTTTGTTTTTTAATTGCTGATTAAACACTAAACTCATTTTACTACATAACAACTTGTGTAAATTGATGTAAAAAACTAATTTGCTGGAATAACTTCTGGAAAAACCAGAGCAGTGTAACTGCTTGGGAGGATTAAAAAAAAAGATTTTTTTTTTTTTTTAAGAAGAAACACAAATAAGTTTTAAAAATATGCCATTTAGCAGAGAACATAAGATGCCTATCTTTTCTCCTCTCTGACAAAAAACACTATTATAAATTACAAACACACTACATTTCAAAAAGCCATTCCATTTCTTTTATATTTCTTGTCCTTAAATCTCACCCTAATTAAGTGAGGCAAGGTTGTGCTTGCCATTAGGTAAAGAAAAGTCCAGAGCTTCTTCCCTAAATTCAGGTTCAACTTTGCATTTCAGCCCTGCCTTTCTGATAGCAGACCAGATGAGTCAATAACGGAAAGTAAACTACCATCACAGCTTCCATCTTCACAACCATCAAATGCCTAGCAAGAGCTTTTACAATAGTCTCTTCAACTTTCAAAAGGACAGAGTATTAAGAAACCTTTTTCTAAGTAACAGAAACTTCAGCCTTATACAAACTGACCAGTGTCTCTAAAGCAATGTTTGCACACTCAAAGCCTAACCAGAGAGTGTGTCAAAATAAATGAGTGCAGGGAGGAGCCCACCACAAGAACTGGTGGAGAACGTAAGCTAAAGGCATTCCCACATTAACAATACAAAGGTAATGTGCATGATGCAGCGTGACTTTTAAAATGAGAAATTTTATCTAGATTTCATTTAGAAAATGGCTGCTTTCAGCAGTCCTGTTCTAGGCCAGACTCCTCTGACATTCTTCAGTCCTCATGGGGTTGTAAGCCCCTCTGGGGCTTACATTGTCTATGGCCAACAATAAAGACCTTGCCTAGCACCAGGGTCTCTGGGGCCTACACGTTTCCCTGGGGTGTGGGGCTCAGGGAGAACAGAGAAGGCTGGGTGAAGTGTTGGCACATATCAGTTCACTGGCCACGTTAGGTTTCAATTAGGGAGTCAGTAAGCCATCCACGGGCAGTTCATCACTGTTCTAGAATCTAGAGTCCAGATGAATATTAACATGGCTGAGAAAAGGCGATTTTGGTTTTTCAAGACATTTTCACACATCGTCCTATGATTTTGTTACCAGGAGCCAGAAATGAGGTTTTGTGTATTTGTTTGTTTAAGGATTAGCAAACTTTTTTTATACTTGAATGAAACAAATATATAATGAAACTGAATTATTAGAAAAGCATTGCCAAGTTCGCATCTATATTTAATGCTAACGTTCAAGTAGTTTATATAAGGGTGAAGTCACAGAGTGATGACTTAAAATTCTGATAGCTTCATTTTTCATGCACAATCTAATAAACATAGTACACTTAAATCAAAACAAATTCTAAAATTATAAATAACTTCAGGTGACATTTTCGGTTGTTATTCCAACATGTTTTTATTAAAAAGGTCAGCCATATACTTTAGTAAACTTCTGTTTTTTTAAAGAAAATACTTTTCTTAACTACACTGTACTGAAAAATTAACTTTAAACTGAATATCTCATATATGCCCAAATATAAGGCAAAGATTTGCCCCTAAACAACAGATGGAGCTGTCTCATCTGTAAATTTTTTCAAAGCTCTCATACTACAGGGATCTGTATCAATTACTTTATTCTGAACAACAAATAAATGTTTGGGTAAGATACATAGCCTGAGAAACCTCAATCAATGTCACTTCTAAATGCTTAGAGAGGTGTAGTGGAGGAATCAGTAAGACAGAGGTAATGATGTACTCTGGAAAAACTGACTTAGATGAGTCAAAGAGTAGCTCTAGTGATGAAGGACAGATGTTAACAACAAAGTTGAAGGGTGAACATAACCCTCATGAAGTAGGAAAAAGCATTTTTCTAATTTAATATACTTTATATGATATACAATTGTATGTATGGATAATTAAACCAAATAAACTGATATTAGAAATAAAACATTTGGCTATTTCATCCACACTTCCCTGAAACTTCATATATTCAAGTTGGCTAAAAAATTACATTTTGAATCCTGTTATGGGCAAAAAGAGAGGACTATTTGTACTGAAACATACATATTACATGTAGTTATAATATCCTTCTTAAAAGAAACTGAGTTATTTTTGACTAGCACACGTCTTGAACTGCTACTGTGTTCCTTTCTTCATTTCTCTGTAGGATCCGTTCAAAACAATCACTGTACTAGTTTTTTCCAGTAAAGAGTTCTTCCAAAAATAATCTTTATAGAGTAAATTTTAAGAAACTGTTTAACACATATGCAGCTGTTACTTTCAAATTATGTTAATTACTTGCAACAGTTACTTTCGACTGTCATATGTAGGTGTTAAAAATAGTTTCAGTTAAATTCTAAGTTATGCAAATTATTCCATAAAAATTAGATTGCATTTCTGGAGAAATGCCATCTGGCAGGAATAGATAAGAAAAGAGCTTTGAGAATGAAAATGAACAATTACTTTGAAATGTCCCTCTCTACTTACATGGTCAATGAACAAGATATAGACATATGAATTAATAATGAAACCCAGAGGTATTATGTCCACAGGTATAAAAAGTACACGAAGAAAGCTTTAAATATTGGGACCATGGTATTAAGACATCAAGGAACTATGATGGTCTCAGCAGTGTTTTGCAGAACCTTCTGTAATGATGGACATGTTCTCTATCTCTGATCCAAGATGGCAGACAGTGAAGCCACGTGTGGTGAATGGGCACTTGTAATCGGGCTAGTGTGACCAAGAAAGTGAATTTTGTTTTTGCTTAGTTAATTTAAATGTGGCTTGTGGCTACTAATTTGGACAGTGCAGCTATGGGACATGTATGGTTCACAGTAGGTGCTTACTGAATAATGAAGTGTTATTGGAAACTGTGAGCCTAAGAATTTTACCTTAAGACAGTTCTAAGTCAAAGGTTTTATGCACCTTCACCCGAATCCTTACAATCAACTTAACTGGAAAAACATTCTACTTTACACGGCCTAATTTGGTGTTGTTTTCTAATCGTGGCAGACAACATCCATGATGACAGACACACAGGACACGAAAAGTCACAGACGCAACACAATAATAAATCAAGTGCCTACACTCATGAATTAACTATTTAGAGTATATATAGAAATAAGTGTTTGTGGCTTTTGAGAAGGCAGAGGAAAAATGGTTGCTGGATGGGTTGGTTCCTCTGCTATCTTGGAAAGCTTCTCAAAGTAAGGGGATTTTAAAAACAGTGTTTTAAACATGGAAAAATGTGAACTACATACAACAAGCAGACAGTATAACGAATCCCCAGGTACCTATCGCCCAACTTCGCGGTTGTTAACTCGTGATCAGACTTCTTTTATCCACAGCCCTACCCACGTCTCAGTTCATATATAGGGATAGTTAAACAATCTCTCCCCAAAAAAGAGAAAAGTGCCTGATTAATTTATCAGAGGGAAAAGGTATTCCAGAAAAAAGAACTGATGTGTTGGGATTATAAAATTAGAGAATGTCAGTGTGAATGAGGCATAAGGAGAGAGCGGAAGAAAAAGGGACCAGGGGAGGGGGCACAGACAGGAGAAACCCTTAGAGCACAGGTGAGCAGCTTTATTTTAGTTTAAAGCAACAGGGAGCTAGTAGAGTTTTTAGAGGAGAAAGAGTTAAATAAAGGAAATAAAGTTTACTTTATTTCAGAAGTACTAGGGTAAAACTACACAGGAGGCTACTGCAGTGCTCCAGTGGTTTACTCATTGTTCAAACAAAACAAACAAACATCTTTCCCACCTATTTCACCAGGAAAAAATTCAAGGTGAATATTTAACTATGGTTTACTTTTCTCAATACTGAATTTTTCTTTGGGACTTATACACAGTAGTACCATTTAGTTGTACAATAATCTAATTAATCCTTTTGGTCTCGCTTGTGAAACTGCTAAGAATATCAGTAACACAAAACTAACATTACATTGCAAAATTTGTTTAAATTTTAATTTATTTTAAATTACCACTAACATAATTTTAAAATGAGAAACTAACATGTCAAATGTAAAATCCCCCTCTAAGTTAAAATGACTGAAGGTTTCTTCAATAAATACTTAAGGATACTTAGCCTCTGTGGAAAGGGGAGAGGTGAGAGAATAGTGGGGGGAGAGTTGAGGTGAGAGGGAGGTTAGAGACATGAGGAAATAATTTTAAAAAGACATCCAAAAAAGGCAAAAAAAGGCAAAAGACAATTTTTAAAATTATAAAACCCCTGCTTACTTTTTTGGTTTTCTGGAAGTAGAGTTCAGGAAAAGCATGAAACCAGTATGCCAACTGTGATATGTAGAAAAACTTCATTTGAAATCTGTACCAACACAAGAAAGTAAAAAATACCTTTTAAAGCATACCATTTTTAAAGAATAAAGTACAAACAAACACTGGAAATCAGGATGTACTAAGTAGCCACCTTTGCGTTATCACTTCAGGTCCCCTCACGATACTCCATGTACTGTACTCTCCAACAGCCACTTCCCCCGGCCCCCCGGTCCCCCAGCATCAGTCAGCTCCTCTGGATTAAACAGCAGAAGCAGAGACATGATCTACAGAACACTGTGAACATGCAAGCGAGCTGCGAGGAAACAGAGCCCCTTGTCTATTAGTTACTTAATACTGAAGAGTATGCCTGTCAGCTACTGAAAACATAACGGACCATGACTCTAAGGGAATCAAATCACAGATCGTTAAGGTTTCGTCAAAAGGGAAGTGGGAAGGGCAAACAAGATGGATAGAAAGTGAAGGCGCACAGATTAACCAGCACCTGAAACCGGGATAATCCCAATTTCAAACAATCCCTGGATTTTTTCTTAGGGAAATATGGTAACTCTACTAGGTTGAGACACTGAGAGCCCCCAATAAATGGAGGCAAACCAGGATTCCAGAGAAGAATAAATAAGGCACTGACGGACTCCCCAGGAGACGTATCATATTCAGTCTAGAATCCAGTCTCCTCCTCACATCACACCCCTCCAGATCTTCCGCTTTCTCTCTGTTCTCCCTCCCCCTCTCCTCCAGAGGTCTAAAGCAGAAAACACAAAGCCAATCTGAATAACTCCAGGGGGGTGGGGAGGGGGAGAAGATACAGTGCCACATAAACATGATGTTTATATCTCCAGTTTACACAAGTGCATTGAATTAACAATTTTTAAAAGTTAGAATGGCTCAGCAGAGCATGGTAATATTGCAGGGTCATGTTATATTCCCTTCATACTTTTTCACCAATCCTCACATCACAACACATTTATTGACTACTTTCCACCTGATAAGCACCTACAGCCTGGCACAGCAAAGGATATAAAAAGAGACAGTTCTTCTTGCTGTCAAGGCACATATAGCCTTGGTGGGCGGGCACGGGCACAATTTAAGACTTACATAAATGAGACAATTACAGAACAGCCAAGACAATGTATAGATAAACATAAAATACTGCACACCAAAATGACAAATTCAGGAAAGCAGAAGCCAATATAGGCTAAAGGAGCAAGGAAAATATGGAATAGATGTTCTAGAGCTGGGCTTGAAGAATGAATAACTTAGCTGGCTGACTTTGCAACCCCTGAGCTTCTTACAGCACTGTACAGAAACCCTGGGGGCCAGAAAAATAAAAAAGAAACAGTCCCTACCCTCAGGCTTTTAGTGTAAGAGAGTAAGAAATGGAAGGAGTGAAAAGAGACTGGGGCAAAGAAAAGGAGCAAAAGTATGTAGAAGACGGAGCAGTGACGAGGAGAAGGGTTAGGGAAAAGAAAGGGAAGACAGAGGACTAAATTAGGATTACTGTTAAAATCAGTTTTCTCAAGGTAACAAACATGCTGGAAAGATTATATACATGAAAAAAGCACACAGGAATTTTTTGTCCTTACGGCAGTGAGACTGCCAAAGACATACCTATTGTTTGAATTTCCCTAAGGTCCTAAAGAGAATAACAAGAACAAATCCTGCTTAAAAGTGACATGACCATGGTCCTTAACTAAGAAAAACCTGCTGAAAATGACTTACGTCATCAGGTTATGGGGATAAGCTCTCCACAAGATAGTTGGGTCTGAGATATAGTTTTCCTAAGAGAGAAGATACAAAAATTAGCCTAATGAGCATGGAAACATCTTAGAAAATAAGACAGTATTTTCATTCCTTGCACATTTACATCTCTCCACCTCAAGTTCCATTGAAGTCCAACCTTTTAGATGTTTCAGTTATTTTCCATTCAGTCCAACTGCTTAGTGAAGTGAAAATCAATACGAGTGACTTGAAGTCAAATAAGACATAATTCCTGGCTTTCGAAATTCTTTCAATCCAGTAGAGTAAAAAAGACACGTATGCAAACAAATATAACACAACCAAAAAACAGTGATGGCACATAACAGAGTTACAACAGCCACTGGAGGGATGAATTCTGTCCTGGGTAATCAAGGAAACGGTTCAGAAAGAGGTGGCGCCTGACAGGAGAGAGAAGATCAAGGTGTTGCCAAGTTTTACAGGATTATGTCCACAGAGTAACCATGTCTTTTTCTTAGATAACCAGATCTATTTAGTGAGAATTACTGCATATGTATATTAAAAAAAAAAACCTGAAGCAACTTATCCTTAATATTTTCCCACGGAAGTTCAACACTTATACGTTTTTTAAAAAATGTATAAGATAGAACTTTTGTACATCAACAATAAAAATTTTTTTTAATGTATAAGAAAGATTTTAAGCTGAACTTTAATGTATCTATAAAGTATCATTAAAGCAGCAGTTTACAAAGCAACAAGCACTGGACTGAAAGGCTGAGTTTTAGTCTATCTCCAACCATAAGTGTCGTACCCTGGAAAATTCTCTTTACCTATTTATTCATCTCTAACATAGCGATTAAAAAAAAATACTGTGTCCTGACAAACTTAAAAATATGTAAACTCTGGGGTTCATATAAACTTAAAGGACTGATATTACTAATATTAGATACTCTCTTCCCCCTCATTAGTTAGAATGGTACACTTAAAGGTTTAGATAGCCTTAATAAAAAGTTAATCAATATTTTAATTTGCTCAGAAAATACCTGGACTGTATTTAAAGAACGAAATGACTGGAAACACTACAATTCATGTAACCCAGTGAAAGTATCACTGATAACTTACCCTTTTTGCTACTACAGAGATACCTGCAAATGACTACAAGATATGAAGACAACACTCAGATCGACTAAAAATGAGTAAGGCTTTCTGAAACATTAAACATAGTTGGCAATTTTTGCTGTATAAAAACTAACTAAAAAAGACGCTTACTGATGAAACTTGATTTATACTAGTTCAACAGCAGAACTCTTGATCTTAGATAAGAAGAACAAGAGACGAGGAATTTTTCTAAGGTTCAGGGTTTGCTTATGAGCATTAAAAATAATTTCTGTTCTGGGTATATAATTAAATACTTTGAGAGGTAAGAATTTCAGCACAGTACATACTTACAGATATGAGAATGAATGTGCCCCAAACACAAGAAAATAGGTAGAATGCACTCAGCTGACCAGATTCATTAAACTTGCTGTGTTTCGTTTTGGAAAAGTGCATTCGCCTGTTAATTTTCTAAAAATAAAAACAATCGTTAATAATTAAGATTATAAAATATATTTAATATGACTATCATAGTATGGAGAGCTAGTATTTTACAAAGTATAGATTTCTAAGATTGCATACTTACATCCAACACATATTCTTGAATTATGGCATGAATAATTATCGCCACTAGCATGTAGAAGAAAACTGTAGCCAAATCTTTGATACCATAGTAATAAAGGAACGCTGATTCAGTAGCTTGTTCTTCTGAAGGTCAAAAAAGACAGGACACACATACACAAAAATATACGTAAGATTATAAAAACAGTACTTAAGTACAACATAGTTATGGAAACAAGCAAGAGAAGACTAACCTAATAAATAAGTTTACAGAAACATCATGGTAATTTGCTTTTGGACACCTTCAGTCTTAGGAACAATGAAAACTGAAGAGACTATCTAGAAGTCTAAAACTTCAGAAATTATTTACAAAGACTTGACACATGTTAGTTACAGCCATTAAAGACCAGAGAACATGGAAGGGGAGGCCACATTGAGATCCTTGGGGACTGTAAAATTGATATTACCCCAGGGATAGGGGTTAGATTATACTTAGGTTGTATTAAAGTTATACTTAGCCCATTTGCCTGTCTTTTCAAAGAACTTTTGAAACTTTCAGCTTTCTAGCTCTACTTTCAAACTAGACACCACATTTATGATTCTGCTGGAAAAGCTGACTCAACTTTGATTTGATTTAGTTTTGAATTCTAAGCAGGAGAGACAGAGGCAACTGCTACAATTGTTTTCAATCTTTAAAAGTGCTAAGATTTTTTCAGAACAAGACTTAATCAAATACTTGTGAATTGATAAAAGAGCTTTGTTTTTTTCTGGCATACTCAAATTTCAAAACAACTTTGTGGTTCTGAGTACTGTGATATCTAAGTTACTACATCAAATATTTACAAAATGATATAACTGAACAAAAACCCAACTCCATGTTGTATAATTGATCTTACATTCTAAATAGAGAGACTCGGGGCTCGGGGCAAGTTTACCACCTGAATATGGTAATATTTTGTTAACTGAATACCCCACTCCTCACCCATGCTAGTTAATTATATTACTGTATTCAACTACAATCAACTTCCAATAACAACTTGATTTTCACATAGCATCATTCAGAAAAACTTTTCGAAATAAAACCGAAAAGTGTAGTTTGGATGTTATTACCAGATGCTTATTGACATTCTCTCTAATCAAATAACTGATAGGATGGTAGAGCACAACCAAAAAGTGAAAATAAAATGGGCTTAAGAGGGTTGTTATTACAGGTCCAAAACAGAACCCATACAAGTCAGAAAAACTGAACCTGAACATTGGGCCTTTAGAAACCTTGACTGAACAATGACACTTCAGACAAATGTAAAATATCTATTCTTAGGATTTTCTTATGAAAAGATCAGAGGGAAGAGAAGGCAAAAAAAAAAAAAAAGTTCTTCATTGGAATTTTAAGCCCATTTACAAAAATACACAATAAACATTAAACACATAAAAACTGATTTTCATATAATACATAGGGTGAAGTCAACCAAAAACATCAGATTTTGCATTACAAAATCATCAAAATAATATTCAGTCTAATCACGAATGAGATCTGTGAAAATAATGAAGAACCTAGTGTTTATGGAAATTTCCAAGTCTGTCCTACTGAACTCTTCTACTTAACCAGAAAATTCCAAAAGAAAACTACCTACCTGTTGCAGGGAGGGTAACGTTGTACTGAAGAGTAACAAAAATTATAGAAGCTTTTGCTGTTATCTAGAAAGAAAAAAAAAGAAGATCAAGTCAATTTGTGACCCTCTCCCAAATAGCAAATCGGGGGGAAAAACATTCCAAGTTCTGTCCCCACATCTAAGAACCAAGGGCACCCTAGTTCCAGCTGCACCCTGACAGGCACGACTGGACTTCCCGATCACCAAGGAGTTGAGCTTGAAAGTTAACATAATTCACCAGTGTAGTCTGCAGTTTAGATGGGATTGTGTAATTCACTCCTAACTTTAAGATTTCAAAAGAGATACTGCAGTTCCAGTAAACAGTGTTTGGACAAATAATGTTTCTCTACTCTAGACCTGTACAATGAACACAAAATTTCCATCAAGAAAAATTTTAAATGTAAATTAATGAAAGAAAGGGAAGCACAGTTACCATGACAAAAGGTAGATCAAAGGTAGGATCTGTGGTGTGTGTGTTAATCTCCCACACACCTGGCATAGTTACATTGTCGATAAATATTTAACTGACCTGACTACTAGCAAAAGCAAAGTGGTCAGAACAGAAAAATGGAACGCTTACTCAATATTTATAGGCACCAGGCACTGTGCTAGACAAGAAAGGATAACAAAGGAATGATATAATCCTGATGGCTAGCAACTTAGTCCAGTCTGGAAGACAGGTAAACAAATTGCTATAATACCACAGAATCAATGCCAATGTGAACTCAGGATAAACAACCAAAGCATTTTTTTTGTTTTTGCTTTCTTCCTGGGGTGAGGAATGAGGCATGTTCTGGAAAGGCTTCGCAGGCGATGTGGTGCAGAAAGCTGTCTCCTGTTGGAAAAGAAAAGTTCCCTAGGCTCATGCAGTGGGACCGAGAGGGCAGCATATGGGAGAAACAGAAGCGCAAAGGCCAAGGAGCGGTAAACAGGAGGTCAGGCACAGGCACACATCAGGAAGGGGTAGAAAGGCCTAGAAAAGTTACCAAGTGCTAGAAAGGACCTAGTTTGCTGAGCTTAGCAGTTCAGATTTTATTTTAGCCCGACCAGACAGTTTTGGGGAGGGGGAAGTTATTCGTGCTTTTCAGAAAGATCGCTGACTGGGGCACAGTGCTGGCCTCTCAAGCCCCCTTGGACCCACGCTCCACCCCGCAATCAGTACCCCCTCCTGATCATGTTAACGCCACTCCCCACACCCATCCTCCCTCCACCCACGCCCCAAAGGTCCTTCACCGATTCCCATTCTCTCCAGGATAAGAACAAACTCCACGGTCTGGTCCCTGCTTCTCCAGCCCCCGCCCAGCTACTTCTGCCCCATCCCTTGCCTCCTGCACTCCTCCCACCATAGCCCCGTGCACCCGCAGTGTTATCTAAAACACTTCTGGAAAACCTCTCCACTTCGGATCTCAGGTCAACTACACCCTTTCAAGGAAGCCTTCCCCGTCTCTTAGGATAGGTCATTTCCTTTGTTAGATTACCTCAGAGACCCGTGTTCCTTTCTTACAAAACGTATACTCTTGGCGTGATTGTATTAATCACTGCTGTCTCACCCATCAGACAGACATTAGTCTCCATAAGAGCTGGGAGCACGTCTGTTTCTGCTCATCACTATATGCTTAGAGCCCAGCATGGCGTGTGGCACTTATCAGGCGATTGTTCAATATTACTGAACAAATATTAGATAAAATATAGATTGGAGTAAGGATGCAAGTCAAGTACGAGTTTTGCAAGAGACCCTGTGAAAAATAATAAGGCCTGAACGAAGGCAGTAGTAGCGGGTAGAGGCGGAACTTTTGAGGCAGAATAAGGCTTGGTTAGCAGGATAGAATCAGATTATGTACTGATGCTGCAACAACTGGGTGAAAAGCAATACTATTAATAAAAATGTGGAATATACAGGAGGAACCGCAGGTCTGAGGGAAAGAAGAAATTGCGCTTTATATAAACTTAGATTTCTATGAGATATGCAGGTGGCAAGACCAACAGGTAGGTAAGGCCCACGCCTGGAGCTCTGCAGGGAGACCCGGGCTTAAGGATTTGGAAGTCTCTGTTTACAGACAGGACATGGTACATAGTCGAGGCTGTGGAAGTATATAAATCCTCTACAGAGAGTGTACAGGATTCGATGAGAAGCAGGACAACATCAGAACCACGGAGAGGGCAGAGAAAAAGGCTGGTGGCAAAATAAGAAGAAATGATCAGAGAGGAGAGGCAGAGAGAGAAGGAAGAGAGCTAGATGCCCCAAAAGCCAAAGGGGAAACATTTCAAAAAGGTGTGGTTAATAAAGTCAAAGTTTCAATAGAGATGTGTCAGGAAAAGAGTGCAGCGGACCGGACGATTTAAGAAGTCATCAGTGGTCGCAGCTTGAGTGATTCCAATGAAGAAGTGAAAGCAAAAGCCACCTCACAGTGGAGCGCAGAGCACAAGGGGAACAAAGGGGTTCCCAGCGACAGATGCCAGGTCAAGATTTATGTCGTTTCGTGATGGGAGGCACTGAGCTGGTGTGGGGGCAGTCAGCAAAGGCACCGGGGAACAGGGAGAATTTCACATGTAAGGGCATAATGGATGGAAAGATCTGGTAGGGATGAAATATAAGGATAGAGCTAAAGGTTGATCTTGAGCAGTTTTCCTCTTAGATCAGGCAGGCAGAAGGTAAAAATGATGAGATAGGTAAGTTCAATAAAAGGCAAGAAACTGAAGAAATTCCCTGTGGCGGGGGACAAGCAATGTCATCTGTTAAGCATAGTTGGGGGCTCAAACGATGAGTATTTTTATAGTTCCTTTAGGGAAAGGAGCTGGCCAGGGAAAAGTAAAAAGATCCCCGGGTATTACTTTTGTCTGAGGTCAGAAATCCTTGACTTGTAATATTATCTATCAGCAAGAGTGCATGACTTTCTCTGACAACACTGAACAATTCACAAATGGGGAGGCACGGAAAAGGCAGACGGCAGGCTGGATCCACGGTGGGACACGTGCAGGCCAAGTAAGGAGAAAGACCAAGAGGGAAAGGGAGCTGAGGGCCTGGGGGGAGTGTGGACAGTAGTTAAAGTCTACAGGAAGAAAAGCAAAGCAACAAGGGCCTAATACACCGGAGAAAAGGAAAGGGGACCGGGCCCCATAAAAGCCTGGACTAGGGGGAGAGCTGGTATACGAGCAGCAGAAGCGGGGAGATGAACAGCATGCAGGTTGGAGCTGAGTTCCGCTATTCTGGAAGTCAGGATCTGGAAATATGGCAGGCTTGTGAGATAAAGTCAGGGTATGGCCACCACAGGGAGTTGTTTCACTGGGTAGATACATAAAAATCACTTCCCTAGAAAAGGCAAGTAAGGCTTTTCTGTATTACATTTTGGGTCATTCACACGGATGCGTGAGAGCAGAACAATGACATGGGTTTCCAGGGTAACACTGCTTTCACGTGATTCTTTTTAATAAAGTTGACTGATTACTAAATTTTATGTTTTAATATCTTTGTTTAGATTTCATATATAAATGCACACACACTCCACATCGCTGTTTCTAATTTAGAATATGAGGTCACCGCTACCATAGCTAAAAAAACTTTTAAAGTTTTTTTTTACAAATGACAAGTGAAATTCTTCAAAGATAAATTTAATATCAAATTCCCAAAGCAACAAAAATTAGATTATCCTTTAATGGTAGGCTTCCAAAGAAAATTAAAATCTGGCTTCCAGCTAGCTTAGCGTGTGACAGTAAGCAGAATAAGAAGAGGAAAAATACAAACTACACACCCTAAAAAATGTTTATAGAAAAATTTTTTAAAAAGAAGAAAAATTAAACCAGTAAGCATGCTCTTAGCCATTTCTAGGCGTCCTAAGCCTCATACCACGGCCAGCACTGCTTTGGTTAAACTAATATTACAGTTAATCAATAGTAGGACAAGTTAGTTTGGAATAAAATATGCTACAGAAGTATACAATGCACTCAAAAGTAAAAATGAGTTTATGACAATTTTGGACATTTAAAGCACTGCTCTCCATTTATAAGAAAAATATGAGACTTATTCAGATACATCTTAAACAGGTTACCACGACTCTAATGAATTATTTAATTCTGCATTGTATAGAGTATCATGAATATCATAATATTTCTTCAGTGGTCACCAGCTGGGGCTTGGTATCTTTTCTTGTCATACAGAGATGTTAACTATTTTGCACTTGTCAGAGGGAAGTGTGACTACTACATTGACTGAGTGTCTCAAAGATAAAGGCAATTTCTGAATATCAAATCCCACTTTCTCACCAGCTTATATAAAATTAAGTTCTTAAAAAAAAAGGAGGAAAGAAAATGTTGGCATTCAGATAAGCCATGCTTAAAAATAAAACAAACCCCCAAGACTGTTCTACACAGTTGAAATTGTAAAGGTCCCCCAAACCTGGCATGGCACAAGCAACCTGGACTCCTGAGTCTCTGAAAAGTAAATCCCTCCCGGAAGGAAATATTCCTCGTGGAAACCCCTAACTCCTCTTCTATATCCTCACTTTCAGAAAGCTTCCCAAGTATCTTTACATCTTTCAACTGTTAAATTTTCCTAACTCCAATATGAAGTCATTAATTATAGACCATGATGTGCAGTAGGTGGACAGAAACTGTCTGTACTAAACACATGATTTCAAAATTCACAGCAATTTTTTTTTTTTTTAAATTATTTATTTATTTATTTTATTTATGGCTGTGTTGGGTCTTCGTTTCTGTGTGAGGGCTTTCTCTAGTTGTGGCAAGCGGGGGCCACTCTTCATCGCGGTGCGCGGGCCTCTCACTATCGTGTCCTCTCTTGTTGTGGAGCACAGGCTCCAGACGCGCAGGCTCAGTAATTGCAGCTCACGGGCCTAGTTGCTCCGCGGCATGTGGGATCTTCCCAGACCAGGGCTCGAACCTGTGTCCCCTGCATTGGCAGGCAGATTCTCAACCACTGCGCCACCAGGGAAGCCCCACAGCAATTTTTGATAACACAAACTTCCCTGGAAATTAAACTCTTCCATATCTCCCAAACAAACGATTGCTTTATCAACCTTATCAGTATATATAATCTCTTTAGATGCTAACTGTTAGAATTTTCTCACATAAAAATGCTGTCTTCTGTTTTTCGACTTTGATAAATACCTAAGGAATAATGAGCTACCATTTATGGTATGCCTCCCATAAGCCACACTTTGAACTAGCCATTATAAAACTTAGTTTAATTCTCAGAGTAATCTGATGAGCCCTATTTTACAGAAAAAGAAACAAGTTCTAAGAAGTTATATGACATGCCCTACGCCACCCAGTTAGCAAGCAGTAGAGTCCTAACTCCCTTTAGCTTCAGCGTCTATATTGATTCTTCATTTTGGCTAGTAATACAGTATCTGTTACTGCTTTGTCAATTTCACCATAAATCCTCCGACATTTCCTCAATATATTTACACAAAAGACTGAACAGTTCTGTTGCAAAAACATTAACTTCTCTATTATTCTAGCACAAATACTGTCATTCTATAACTACGTTAACGTTGAGATTCAGCAATTACTTTATTATTTTTTAATTAATTAATTAATTATTTTAAAATTATTGGCTGTGTTGGGTTTTTGTTGCTGCACACAGGCTTCTCATTGCAGTGGCTTCTCTTGCGTTTCGGAGCACGGGCTCTAGGCGCGCTGGCTTCAGTAGTTGTGGCACATGGGCTCAGTAGTTGTGGCTCGCAGGCTCAGTTGCTCTGCGACCTGGGGGATCTTCCTGGACCAGGGCTTGAACCCGTGTCCCCTGCATTGGCAGGCGGATTCTTAACCACTGCGCCACCAGGCAAGTCCCGCAGCAATTACTTTAAAAGTCAAGTAGCAAAACTAATCCAGTGAATTTTTTCCCATAGGTAGGTAACATGCTTTCAACTCCTAAAACTTTAACATATGGTAAGAAAAATGTAGTACAACCTGCACAAACTTCCTTCTGTCTACTACTTCAACATTCTTTTTTGAACTGACTTTAAAAACTTCTATTTAGATCTTTGTTGTGTCTATTTAAATTGATAAATTTTACAGATGTCAAGGTGAAAATCTACTCACTGTTAAAAAATCACTGACATGTGAGGCAAGGTATAGGTGGTGAACTTCTCTAGAAATGTGGTAAGAGAACATGAAATATTTTACATAAAAGCAACATTATAACATTTCTAAGTGCAAGCACTTCTGATTTATATTCCATTTCGTTCAACGCATTGCAAATACACCTTGCAGGTAACATTACTCCTAAATTATATCTTTAAAGACAGGGATTCTTACCATGTGGAGATGGGTTATGGCAAGCTTTACGGAACTGTTCAGTATATAGTACACACAAAAGTATTACTTCTAACACCAAAGCAGAAAGTATATACAAGTATAAAATTCAGAAACAGAGTACAAATGTTTAGCATTTGCATGTCTAATTATCATATACATTCATGTAGTGCTGTATAAACCGTGAGATGCCTTCTCACCATATCATCTGATCTCTGCAAACAATGGCTGGGAGAACAGCACAGGTGATGTTATTTCCTTATACAGAGCAGAAAAACGGAGGCTTAGCCTTGGGTCATTCAGTAGGTAAGTAGCACAGGCCCAGCCTAAATCGAACGATGTGACATATGTTGGTTCCCTTCTACCCTCCCTTTCAGGATACCTACTACCTCCTTAGCAGTGGACTAAGTGGACGTAAATGACACTATCAAGAATCAAAAAACCTGTATCTCGATCCAGAAAAACCCATTTGAAGAGAAGCAAAAAATTATTAAAATATTAAGTTACCTAATCACAACATTTAAAAAACCCACATGGGCTCCATTTAAGCTATTTATTCATCTTTCGGTCACTGGCAGTCTCATTACACCAGTTTTTCTCAAGAATTCTTAATGTCACTCATTAAGCAAATATTTTGTAAGCATCTCCTAAATTTAGGCGTTGGAAATAGATTAGGAAAAACCCAAAATTTCTGCCCTCACTGAGGTTACATTCCAGGAGCAGGGAGACAATAAATAAGTAAAATAATTAGTGTATTTGGTGGGGCACAGGAGCTACAGAGAAAGATTAAAAAGGGAAAGAAGATAAGGAATGGGCGTGTGTACTGGGGAGCGAGGGAAAGGAAGCCGTAGGATGTTACACGTTCACCTTGCAAAGTTTATTACCCACATTCAACAGCTGTTAAGTAAGTCATCACAATACTCGCTACGTGGGAAGAGAATTTACACACTCCTGACATTTCCATCCTCTCCTATTTCAGGAAACAAAAAGAAAATTATCCGACGCCTCGGCACTGCTGTTCAGAACCCCGATTTCTGTATCAGACCTTGTTTCCTTAAGGAAAGAGCAAGCGCCGGGGCAAAAAGTTCGATCACTGGTAACAATACCAGCTTGGGAGACAGAAGTTAAAACAATCGGGTGGGTGCGACTCGGAGAGCCGATCCCGCGGAGATCACTCGCTGCCCCGCGGCCACCGCCCTTCCAGTGGGCAGCGGACGCCGGGCTCCGTCGGTTTCACCCCAGACTCGGTGCCGCCGCGGCTCCCGCCGCCGGCACCGGGCGCTCTCCGGCCCCCGCGGCCTGGCCAGCCGGGCGCGCCGGCCATTGCCCAGCCCGCCCACCGCCCGCAGCCAGCTCGGCGTGCAGGGGCCGCCCCCGCCGACCGCCGGCCCCTCGCCGGCTGCCACGTAACCCTTCGCGGGAACCAGGAACTGCGCGGCGCGGCCGGCGGGAGGGGGCGGCGGCGGCGGGAGGGCGGCGTGCGCGGCGGCCGAGGGGGCGATGCGGCGACCCCGGCCCCTGCGGGCGCACGGCGGCCAGGCTCCCGGGGCTCCGTAGCCCCAGGCCGGCTCGGCGCGGGGCGGGGCAGGCCCGCTGCTCCGGGCCGGGCGGCCGGCACCTCCCCCCTACCCCCACCCCCTCCGGGATCCCCCGCGGTCCCGGGCCGAGGAGCTGAGCTGGCAGCCGGGGCCCGGGGAGAGGACGGCGGGCGGGCGATTGGGGCGCGGGCAGGGCTCACCTCGAACATGAGCCCCAGCAAGAAGACCATCGCCACACAGGAGACGATGTCCGCGTGATTCTGCAGGACGAATTCGTGGCTCAGGACCGGGGGGCTCTTGGTGCTCTTCTTGCGAATCGCCATGGTGAAGCCGCCGCCCGTGCCTGCAGGTGCTCCGCCCCGGCTCCGCTCTTCCCAGCTGCTCACCGACTCGCCGCCGCCGCCGCCTCCCCCTGGCTGCTCCTCACAGCCCCGCCGCTGCAGCTCGCTGGGGCTTCACTTCCCATCCCACAGCCAGTACGCAGCCGCCGGGGCCGCCCGGAAAAAAAAAAAAAAAAAAAGGCAAGCCCACAGAGGAGGCGAGCATGCGCACGGGGGAGACGGCGCTCTCTTGTGCCGCGGCCGCCCCTGCGAGCCCACAGCGCCGCCTAGGGAGAGGAGGCCGTCCGCCGGGGCCGGGCGAGTGTAAGAAACCTGAGCGGCGCCTCTCCTGCTCCGCGCCAGGGCGGGGGTTGGGAGTCGTTTGAGGCGCGAGCTTCCTGCGCTTACTTAACAGGCTGAGTCCGCGCCTCGGTCACAGGGCGGCCACGTGCTACGGCGTGCACGGGTGCAAGCGTGCTTTCCGCCCTCTGTGCCACCCTGGCCTTGGGTGTCAGTGCCTGCTTCCACATTGATTGTCACTTCTTGAAAGCCACTGCCACCAGCAAAATAATCTAAACGTATGAGTACAGCTTAACTACATAAAGGTAGGGGCGTTCTTCGATTTTAGCAGCTGCCTTAAAAGTTAACTTCAGAGTTATTTTAAACACGCCTGAGGACTTGTTTCCTGTTCTTTGTAGCCTTGAGCTAGTTTTCAAAAAAGAACAATTCCTATTTGGTCTCACCTACCCATCCCTCAACGGGCATGCGACTGAAGTAAGTTCATAAGTTTGGGTTTACTGGCTTCATATTTATAATTAACAACACTTCTTGGTAATCTAGGGAGATGATTTTTAAAAGTCTGTGGATTAGACATGTCTTCCTCTTCCATATTTCTGCCCAAACCAAGACACCTTGTATTCTTTCTCCAGATGAATTGTACCACTGTTTACCCATTTGCCAAATCTAGAAACCAGAGTCATCCTGGACTGATCCGTTCAGCATCCTTCCATATCCAAACTATTACGAAACAAACCCAAGGCCATTCAGTCCCCCCTTCCCTTTCCCACTGCTGCACCCTCAGGAGGGGACTCACCGCTCGCCTACAATATTACAAGTCTGGTGAATCCCTTAGTGGTTTAAGAACATGGGTTTTTAAGTCAGAATTCTGTCACTCATTATCTGTATGATCATGGTTACTTACCTCCATGAGATTCGATTTCTTCATTTATTTATGTATTCATGTATTCAAAAAACTATTTATTGGGCAGCTACCATATGCTAAGTACTGGGGATACAGAACTGAAGGAAAAGTACAATTGAACCTATTCTTATGGGCTTTCATTTTAGTATGGGAAGAGGATCTTCACACAAGATTTAAAAAGTGAAACATGTCTTAAATTGAGATGAGGGTCCTGGAGAAAAATAAAGCAAGGGGAATAGGGAAAGTGTGGGAAATTGCATTTGCCTGAAGACTTGAAGAGGTGAGGGAGCAAACCATATCATCAATAAAAAGGAGATAATTGTAGTACCTGTAGCCTACTTTAGCAATTAAATGCGATGATTCAAGGAAAGTGCTTAGTAGAGAGTTAGGTATAAATGTTAGCTATTATTGTTATTATGTTTTCTTTTTGGCCACACGGCTTGCGGGATCTTAGTTCCCTGACCAGGGATTGAGCCCGTGCCCCCTGCAGTGGAAGCAAGGAGTCCTAACTACTGGACTACCAGGGAGGTCCCAAGTGTTAGCTATTGTTATTTTCCTACTTTCTGATCGAACAATTACTAGTTTTACCTACCTCCAAATCACCTTACAATTTCATATTAGAATGATGCTTCTAACAAAATTTTTCAAAATTTTTTGGTGGTTTCCCTTTTCCTTTATGGGAAGCTAGCATGACTAAATAGTGCTTTACGGTTTGGCTTCTGCCTACCCAGACATGCTCAAACCCTGCCTCTATAGGCCCCAATCTCTTAGTACCAGCACTACTGGCTTCCCACTCTATACACATGATAGTCTGCTCTCTTCCCACGCTCTCCCTGGCTTTGTGCTTGCTGCTGCTTCTGTCTGGGATGTTTTCTCTTCTCCCCTCATCTACCCAGCACATGCTTACTGTTCCTTCAAATCTCATTCACAGGTGACTTTGCTGAAACCTTTACTGACTTCTGTGGCCATCTCTAATGATTCAATTGCATTTTTAAAAATAGCTTTGAGATATAATTTATATCACATAGTTCACCTATTTCAAGAGTAAAATTTGATGATTTTTAGTATATTTACAAAATTGGGCAACCACCACCATAATCTAACTTTAGAACATTTTTATTATTCCCCAAAGAAGGACTAAGTTTTTGTTCTTGAAACTCATATACCTGGAATGGAAGACAATAAACAAGTCATTACCAATGTGATGGGTATTTTCAAGACTTGTTTGGTGAAGGGTGACATGGAAATATTCTAGGTCATTTGGAAATTAATTGTTCCACTAAAGTCAGTTTTTAAACTGAAATGGACTCTTTCAAACCTTAAAATTTAATTATTTTTCACTCTTTTGTGAGAAAATACCCCCACTGGTGTTCTTTCAGTTGCATGAAACCTACCATACTCTGGACAGCTGTAGGACTTGGGATGACCATTGGATTTGGCAAGACAGAGGATGTGAGTTTGTGGCAGTGTGGGTTATCCAGGAAGTAGATGCCAAGACAAAGTTAGAATTGTAAGGGATTCGTCGTCAATAAAATTTGTGAAAAATAAACGGGAGAGGAGTCGGTAGGGAAAGCCTGCAGACCACGATACCTGACTGACACCTGTGAAAGGAAGGAGGGAGGACCCGGCCGGAAGACCTCAGGCTGAGGTGCAGCCTGAGAACATCTCGGCCAGCCCAGCGGGGCGCTCCAGCAGACTGGGCAGAAATGGTGGGTCCTTGTAGTACTGTTCTGCTTAGTCAGGGGCTGGGGGCTCCCGCCCTGCACTCTTGCCATCTTCCAGAGAAAGTCACAGCTTTTGCCAGGAGGTCCTCTCCCACAGCTCTCTCTCGGGCTCAGTTACCTGCTCCTTCCTCTGGCCCCTTGAATCACTCCATGGTTACAGCCAGTATCCCTTGTGGTTTCCTTACGCTCTGCCCGTACTTCTGAAGAGTCCTTTTGTGAAAATTTCCTCAAATTACCCACTTTGAATGTGCCATTTGTTCCTGCTAGGACCCTAACTTACTATGAAGATCACTGGTGACCTTCAAGAGAGTGTTTTCTTCGGAATGATTGATAGGAATAAATAGCTGATTGGAGTGGGCTTCGAGAGAGTGGGAGGTGGCAACATGGAGGCATGAGTATAAGCAACTCATTTGAGGAGTTTTTCCTATAAGATGAGACAGAAATGGGCAAGTAGTTAGAGAGGGGCTGAAGGGTCTAGGGAAAGTTTTTGTTTTCTTTTTGGATATGATCCATTCTTTAAAATTTTATTGAAGTATAATTGATTTACAATGTTGTGTTAATTTCTGTTGTACGGCCAAGTGATTCAGTTATACATACATGCATTCTTTTTCATATTCTTTTCCATTATGGTTTATCATAGGATATTGAATATAGTTCCCTGTGCTATACAGTAGGAACTTGTTCTTTATCCATTCTGTATATAATACTTTGTGTCCACTAATCCCAAACTCCCAACCCATCCTTCCCCATGGTTATGACCTATTTTATGTTTGCACGCAGAGAGAATGGCCCATTAGAGCAAGAAGTTTCTTCTGCAGGAGATACCTGCAGGTCTGTAAGAGGTGATGGCATCTTGTGTACAAGTAGAGGCACCCACCGTAACAGGGATGGGGTTCCCACAGTAACCAGAGGAGAGCAGAGTTTGTGGATAGGTTAAGAATGGCCAGATGAAGTTGTCTTCTTGCTGTCTTCCACCCCAGAGGGTGGAGTGCTGGGGATGAGTCCTGAGGTCGTGCGGTCCTTGGCAATGAGAGGGGAAGGGCGTGATGGAGGGAGGGCGCACGTTAGAAGCGAGGAGTCGAGGCAGCAGGAGGGGAGAGTGCCCTCCACATGCTTTATGGATGGTCTGTCGCCAGGAGGGACTCAGGGAGCAGAAGGGGAAGGGGGCGGGCGCTGACATCTGGCACGAGTGAAGAGGATGAAGAGGAGTCAGGGGCCTGGTGAGGGGCTGATGGTCGCGGGGCCGTGGGTAGTGAGTGGGTGGTGTAGTTGGAGGGCATGGGCTTCCAGAAGAGCACGGGTTTCTGAGCGAGGGGGGAGAGCTGTCTGTCGGCAGCAGGGAGGGGCACGGGCGCACCCACTCCTCCCCTCGGCTCTGCGGCAAGCTGGGGTGGGAGGGAGAGCGGCGGCCTCTTGAGGCTCTGGGGGAAGCAGGTTTCAGTTTCCACTGAGAGCTGCCCCAGGTTTCTGTGCAGGAGGGTGAAGTATGCAGAAAAGGGTGGAGGCTGTGGAGGGCTTGGCTGATGACACAGCTGGGGTTCTAGGGGATACAGTGGAAGGGTGCGGGGAGGTTAGCTTAAGTCAAATCAGGGGACAAAGAGCCACGAGGGGGAGAGAATGTGGTGATGGTGGATGACCTGGAGGTTCCCCTCCAAGGGGACTAAGGTGGGAAGGGTCCTGCCGCATGGGGCAACTATCCAGATGGTCTTTTTGGGAAAGTGGGGAATCAATTCTAATTTTAGCTTCCTTTTTAGGATGGGCTGCTTCAGAAGCTTATAGGGAGGGAGGACTGCCGTTAAATCCTCTGAAGGTGGGTCATGGTGGTGGGGAAAGTGGTCTAAGGAGGCCCTCAGGGCTCTGGAGTTTTCTCTCAAGCAGACTGATTGCTCAGGTGTGTCCAGCTCTGGAGGCTATTATTGTGTGTCCAGCGTGGTGCTGGCTCCTATGTGTACAGACACTGTCTTGTGGGTAAGTGATGTTTCCGCAAATGTAGCTTGGATCCCGAAATGTTGGGATTCTCAGGATATTTTTAATAATTTAAAAAAGGACAAAAAGCAGACTGTTTGAAATTGGGTCTATCCAGGAAAATCTGTGGCATAGGGTTGCTGTAAGTATGAGAAATATAAAAGAAACGGAGAGACAATCTTTGCCCTCAAAGAGGTTATCTCTAGTTGGTCGCACAAGACATATATAAAAAGGAAAAAAACAGTTCTGAGATGATGCGAAAGTAAGTACAACAAGCATGTGCCTAATAAAAGGAAGAACTAAAATGGAACTGTTGGATTTCAACAGCTCCTAGGGGACAAAAGAATGGAAAAGAAGAAACTAATATTTGTTGTATGACTACTGTGTTCCAGGTATTGATATTTTGCTTTCACATAAGTTACATCATTTAGTTTTCACAGAAACCCTATGAATAGTTGTTATTCTAATTTAAAAATGGGGAAACTGAGGCTCAGAGCGGTTAAGTAATTTGCCCAAAGTTCCAGGGCTGGCAACCTGTTTGTCTGACAAACCCATTCTGTTTCAGTATAAATAGGGCTCCAGGAGCTTCACTTACCAGGATGACCCTGAACTTCCAGACAGCAATGATTCTCAACCTAATCCATCGAAGAGACTGGCTCCTGCTCTGATGGAAACACAACGCCCATTAAAAAAAAAAACCAGGTCATTTATCTGTTTACATGCTATTGTTAAATTATTTATAGTAAATTTTAAGAATATAAAATTGTACTCGTCTTGTGAGGAAGAAATTGTATTTCTATGGAAGCGAAATCATTGCTTTAATAGTTGGAAATGATATAATTTTCTTGAGTATAAATTTTACTGCTATGGAAACTATAAGCCAAATTTATAATGCAGTGTTGTTACTCTTAGGAAAGATTGGCAAGAGAGGACACGTCACCCTTGGAGGGAGAGCCAACTGGTAATGAAAAGGCTGTGACCCAGCAAGATCACTCTTGGGTCCCCCTAAGGGCAGGACTGTGATCTTCTGACCTCTAGAAGCTTAAGGAACCCAAGATGGAGTGTCTATCCTTATTTAAACTATAACTTAGTTCACTTTATTTAGTCTCACTTTGTTTAGCACACCAAGGGCCTGAGTTAATGCTTCTCTGATAGATGAGAGATCAGTTTCAGAAAGTGGTGAATGCAAAGTGTAAAAATGGAAACAGGAAGTGTAAGTGATTTCAAGAAGTTTAGCTTCAAAGGGGAGGAGAGAGCAGGGTAGGTCACTAAAGAAGAATCAGGGAGTTAAGGTAGGTTTTGTGTTTGCTGTTGAATGATGTGACAGTTGATCATGTTTAGATACGAGAAAAGGGAAAAGAGGAAGAGGTTGAAGACACTGGGGAGATGGGGAGAGGTGGGAAAATTGATGGACTGAGGTCTTGAAGGTTTGGATCCTCCAGAACATAGGTAGAGGATTAACTTTACATAGGAGGAGACACCTCTTTTCACACGGAAACGAAGGAGGGACAAGGCAAGGTCAGCAGAAACAAAGCAGTCATGGACCTGAGTGGAGGTTCTTCCCTGCTGTGATGAGATCAGGAAGGGCAGTGCCAGGAAGACTGTGAGCCACAATCCTGTTTTGAAGGAATGAGAGGGGAGGGACAGCCACAAGGGTGGAGGGAAAGATGGCCACAGGAACAGGGTGGCCTTGGAGGGGTTTGGACAGGAGGAGACCGTCAGCCCCACTAAAGGGGCTTGGTGGTTTGAGGGGAGGGCTAAGATACAGTTCAAGCAACTGGTCAAGGGAATGCTTGGTGCAGGGTTGGAGGTTGTAGGGGGTTTCTTTATACTGGAGTGGATTATCTTTTTATAACTCTCCTAGTTGCAAGGGACTGAAAAGAGGATTCACAAGATTCAGCAGATTCAAGAGAAAAGCTTTGGGGAACTGGGACGCTCTGTGGATCTTGGGAGCTAGGACCGGGTACTTGACCTCATCAGGATTCTCTCTCAATGTATCTTTTTTTTTGTCTTTTGTTTCAGGTTGGCTTCATTTTCCCCTATAGTCAATGGACTTTATTTACATGGCAGAGAACATTGTCACTTGCAAGTTTTATCAGAACAATCCCAAAGGAAGACCTAGACAAAGCTGGCTTGGTTGTATGATCATTTCTGGGTCACGCGGCCTATCTTGATCACATGCATTTCCCATGGGTAGGGTAAGTGTGTCTATTATTAGGAGGTGCAGAGGAAGGGGTGTTGGGCAAATAAGAACATGAACCAACATAGGTGTCCCAGGGCACATGGTGGGAAGGTTCTAAAGGTAGAGGAACAGCAGGAGGTGGTTGGATCAGGGGAGAAAATCCAACAGTAGTATGACCATGAGTGAATGAGAAGAATAGATGGATGGGATAGAATAGATGACTCGTATTTCAGGCAACAGCCAAGGACTCTGAAGATGTGTAGTAGGATGGATTTCTGAAATGAACTCAGCAGACACAGATAGAGGAGTGGTCTTACTCTGAATTTGTTTCACCTGCAAGAGGGTCTTAGTTCTCATGAACAGACAGGAAAATGGTGGTAGGTAAGCGGTTCCTGGGGAGATTGGTACATGAGGACACAGCAGCAGCAGATTGGGGGTATGCTTTGCAAAGTAACTGGAGACTCGCCTCTGCCAGGGAGGCCACCCAGTAGATCACTTTCACCTGAGGAGAATGAAATGATGAGAGCATCATTCTGTGCAAAATGCTTTGCTCAACTGCTTCTGAAATTAGAAGGTCTTATACCTCAGGGAATTTGTGACTGGTGGATCTGACATGATGTCTTGTAGCCACCAGAAAAATGGTGTATGGCTCAGTGCCTAGTAGAACCAAGGTCTTGGGGTGGTGGCCAAGGATTCTTTGGAGCTGTTTCCTTGTTTGCATCAGCCTTTGTGCTCAAAGACAAAGCTTACAGCACAAGTGAAAACAGTTAAAATGTGTACAGTTCTTCGCAGTCCCCCAAACACTGTTGCTATATACATTATTAATTTTAATCTCATATCAACCAGGAACATAACGTTTTCCCTACTTCAAATAAGGAAGCAGAGCCTCGGTAAAATAAGTTGTTTAAGATTTTACAACTATTAAATGTTAACTCCCAAGATGAAGAATGTGAATTTTTAAAAGTTATGGTAAGATTTTACTAAAAAGTAAATATGGTGCTTTATGGAGCTTAATTGGTGTTAAGTCCAAGTGAAATAATTATAAGGGAATATGTGACTGTGTTCTGTTAACAACAAAATAATAGCAACTAATATTTATTGGGTGCCAAGCACTGTGATAAACACAAAGAACATTTAATACAACAACTCATTGAGCTAGGTACCATTATCATTCTTTTTCTATAGATGAGGAATTGATTGGACAAATAATATTACTAAAGCATCACCACCACCACCATGATGAATGGAAAAAGGAATAGGCCACATACTGGGAAATCAATTAGTAGTAGTTTATTTTAACTCAGGAAATGAGCGCTAGGCCAGGGAAGAAAAGAGAAAGGGGATAAATCCCTGAGACTATGTGAGAGAAACGATTGGTTTCATCCCTGTGAAGCAAGCCCCTTTCATTTCCTAGGCAGTTTATCACTCCTGGGCATCTCTCACACCCACCAGCATTTCCTTTGGTCTTCAGATCGCATCTACATCCTCAAACTATAGCATAAATATTGCCTTGCTAAATGGTGTGGGGCTTGAAAGAAACAGGAGTGACCAAGGACAGATTCAGCTGGGGACATGGGGGAATGCTGATGCTATTTACCCAAATGGTGAGTTGGGAAGGAGAGGTAATCAGGAGTATGAGATTGTGGAGTAAGCAGAAGAGTTCAGTTTTAGATATACTGGGTTTCTTCACATTGATGTCTGGACTTTGGGAGACAGCTACGAGAAGAGTTCCTGCAGATAGCAAAAGATTCAAGCTCAAGTATACATTTGGTGATGATGGTTAACACGACTAAAATGGATTAGCTCTTTGAGGTGGTGAATAAAAAGAAAGAGCAACGAATTTAGTCTTGGGGGTGCCCATAGCGAAGAGACTAAAGGGGGTCAGGATCTTAATTATATATATAGCATTTAATAACAGTGGTTTTCAGAGTACTTTTCTAACAGTAATTTCCCACGAAGCCTCCATAAACTCTGGATGATGAAACTTTTAAAAGCTCACAACATTCTTTCACTCTTTAATCCTAATAACGGATTTATTTTAGGCTTAAATGCTATTGCAAGGAATGTGCTGGTCCAAAGGACAGTATTATTAGAAATTATTTCCTCTGAAGTTGAAATTCTTTAAAAACATACTAAATAAGACAAGTGATAAAATGGGGGAAGAAAAGGACAATGATTATATTAAAAATTGAATTCCAAGAAAAATTGCTATAAGACTAGCTTCCGGGAAGTCAAGGCAAAATGTGAACATGTTGAATTAACTAGATGTTTGTCCGATGCAGAGTGTATGAAACATGGTGAATTATCAGTATCACATGGATCCTTCCTAACCTGGAGATTCTGGTGGGTGTGTCTAGCTTGGGGTCTGGGAAGCCGTGCATGTTTTCAAAGTTCCCCAGGTGATTCTAATAGTCAAATTTGACAAGCCCTAGTCTCATAAAGGAAATAGACCAGTTCATAGGAGAGAAAAACTTTTTTTCTAGCTCTGAAATCTGAAAGAGATTTCATTCCATGAGCACTGAAGAACACTGAATAATAAAATATACACAATGCCCTCAATAGCATTACAAAAAAAACAGGTAGAGATTTTATATGTGTGGATCTCACACTGACCTTTGATAAAATAAAAACCAACAACATAATACTAAATTATAATTCTGTTTGTGTGAATAAAGAACTATCTGGGTCAATGGGAAAAATGATATTCCTTGGTCCTTTTCAGGAATTCTGATGCAGTAGATCTGGTTAGGGACCAGAAATTTGCTTATTTGTAATAAGTACCCCACTTGATAGTGATGGAAGTGGTTCAAGGCCATATTTCTGCACCACGAGAATGGATGGTTAACAATATTCCTTAGAGTTTCAGGTTTAGATATAAAATCTTGAGATACACCACTTGTGGTCAGCATGTTCACCATTTTTGAAAATTGAAGCAGGGGAAAGAAGCAGGATTAATCTACTTCCACAAAGTAGGCTGGGAACACTTCTGTGGTATAAAACCAGAGAGCTTCTTTCAGTGAAAAATTTTCTTCAACCCTTGGGAAAATGTTAAAAGCATGGGCTGCATCATATGCCATTAGAACAGATGTTGGTCTCACTAAAAGGAAGAAATGGGTAATAGAATTGACATTCTATCATCACAGGTGACGATTTAGCATTCTCGACCTCCCATTTCCTTTCCTGCATTATCCTGTAACGCAATTTTTAATCAGTGTTTACGTTATTGCCTATGTAAAATTGAAGAGTCAGATAGTATTTCATACTTATTTCTTTCCTAGCATCATTCTTATTTTTGGGAATCAATAATTGCCTCATTTCCCCCCTCCGCCACCAGTATAGTTTTCTATTAACTGATTGTCGTTTCAATTGCTCAGCTAGAGTTGTTGTCTGACTACCAGCAGTTTTTCTCCCCCAAAGCCTCAACCATCCCAGATAATGTTTCATTCCCCCCGCCCCGGAGATCGCTCTCTGAAGCCTCCTCTTCCTCTTCCTCCAATATGGAGCGGGCTTTGGAGACCCCTTTGTCTTAGAACTCACTTTTTTTGTTTTTGGCCACGCTGTGCAGCTTGTGGGATCTTAGTTCCCCAACCAGGGATTGAACTTGGGCCCTTGGCAGTGAAAGTGTGAAGTCCTCACCACTGGACCACCAGGGAATTCCCTTAGAACTCACTCTTGACAATTTTCTGTATTGGATTTTCTGTTGCACCTGTGGGCCTTCCTTTTTCTTGTTTCTCTGGAGTGCACTATCCAGCAGTTCCCTAAAGAGAGGTGCATGGCAGATACACGTTTTGAGTCCTTACCTGCACACGTGACTGATAATTCGGTTGGTTATAAACTTCTAGGACACAAATAATTTTTCCCTCAGATAGTTGAAGGCATTATGTCCTAAAACCCCTTGTTACATTTAAAAAGCCAGTGCCATTTTGATTCATGCTCCCTTCTGAGTGATTCTAACCCCCAATCCTACCACCACACCCATAGCCTGGAAGCTTCTAAGAGCTTCTCTTTATTTCTGATGTTCTGAAATTTTGAAATGGTATGACTTGGTATGGGTTGTTTTATCTTTTTTTACACTGTTGAGCACTAAGTAGACCCTTTCAATGGAAAGACTCATGTCCTTCAGTTCTGGGAAATCTTCGTGTATTTCTTCTTTGATAATTTCTGCCTATTTTCAGTTCTTTTTTTTCTGGACCCCTATTACTTTGATTTTGTACCTCCTGGTTTCCTTTTAAAGTCTTCTGTCTTTTTTCTTCTATTTTCCATCTTTGTTGTTGTTTTCCAAGAACTTTCTCAACTTTGTTTTCCAACCGTTCTATTTATTTTGGTTATATATTTTTATTTTCCAAGACTTTTTCACAGTTACTTTTCATAGTAATCTTTCTTATTTTATAAATTATAATACTTTCCTTTATCTCTCTAAAGATACTAATAATTAAAAAAAAATTTCCTCTACATTGACTTTTTTCTGTAGTTTTGTTTATTTTGCTCCATCATTTCTGATGTTTGATTTGTTTATATTAAGAGATACTGATTGGAAACTGTATATGTGGGTGAGTGTATGGGAGGATTTGTCAAATTGTGGGGAGATATGGCCATTGTGTTGGAGAACCCACATATAATTGTATATGCAGGTTTTTTCTTTTTCTTTCTTTTTTTTTTCCCCCAACCTGGGAAGATTTGATGAGGGGTTTTATAACAATGGTTCAAAGTGAGGTCTCTGACGAGATCAGGGTCTTGTGAGCAGGGCTTGTGCAGGTTTTTTCTCTAGATCATTCTCTTTCTCTCGAGATGAAATTTCCAATCTTCTACCTGGCATTCATCTATTTGGAAGCTACTGTTCTGGGGACAGGTGAGGAAAGGGGAATGGAGGTCTACTGTTCTGACTTTTGCTTAATTTTTTTCTGCCTTTCACCTCCAAGAATAAATTTCAGTCTCTTTTTTGGGGTGGTGGTTGGCTGGCTGTGTAGCACTGGGGTCTGTTGCACATAATAAGCTTTCACTATGGGGACTTACCTGGTGGTCCAGTGGTTAAGACACTGCACTTCCAATGCAGGAGGTGTGAGTTCAATCCCTGGTCAGGGAACTGAGATCCCACATGCTATGTGGTGAAGCCAAAAATAAAAAAAGCTTTCACCAATCCCACTTTTTAAAATAAAAATTTTATTTATTTATTTATTTATTTAGGGCTGTGTTGGGTCTTCGTTGCTGCGTGTGGGCTTTCTCTAGCTGCGACAACTGGGGGCTACTCTTCGTTGCGATGCTCAGGCTTCTCATTGCGGTGGCTTCTCTTGTTGCAGAGCACGGGCTCTAGGCACGCGGGCTTCAGTAGTTGCAGCTCGCGGGGTCTAGAACGCAGGCTCAGTAGTTGTGGTGCACGGGCTTAGTTACTCTGAGGCATGTGCGATCTTCCTGGACCAGGGCTCGAACCCGTGTCCCCTGCATTGGCAGGCGGATTTTTTTCTTTTTTTTTTTTATACAGCAGGTTCTTTTTAGTCATCCATTTTGTACACATCAGTGTATACATGTCAATCCCAACTGCCCAATTCATCACACCACCACCACCCCCCCCTGGGCAGGCAGATTCTTAACCACTGTGCCACCAGGGAAGTCCCCAATCCCACTTTTAGAGCAGAGCAGTATCTACCTTCTGCAGTATCTGGTGCCTCCAACTCCTCATCTTCTCAAGGGGTTGTTAGGATGAACTGGCCCTCTTCCCTCCTGCAGCAATTTTTGGCTATAGTTTTATCACTTCCCTGACTCTATCCGCTGTCTTTCAAAATTTGGTTAAAATCTCTGCAATCTCTTCTTCCATGGTCTTCTCAGGTTTATATCTTTTACTATTATTTTTTATCTGTACGTCTGTAAACTTAATATATATTATTTTTGGGGGGCTCTTGGAAAGGAGTAGCAATACACATGTGATCCATCTGCCATAAATCAGTACCAAAAATTAATTTTCAAACAATAATGCTTAATATGCTTTTAAAAACTGCCTATAATGTTAATGGCTTTTAATATGGATTTGCTGGGGATTCAGAATTTTAGCATTTTTGAGCAGTCTTTCAGGATAAAATTGGTAAGCAGCAGCCACTTTTTTGAGAATTTAATGTTATATAATTCAGTAATGGATAAAATAAGCATAAACAGCACATAAGAGTCTTCATTTAACACTGTTGACTGTCCCTTTTTGGATGCCTCTCTTGGTTGCTGTCATGCCTCTCTCCCAGTGATTATCCTATCCTTGATCAAGCTTTCTTAATCG
The DNA here is from genome assembly GCF_949987535.1 of Balaenoptera acutorostrata. NCBI lineage: Eukaryota > Metazoa > Chordata > Mammalia > Artiodactyla > Balaenopteridae > Balaenoptera > Balaenoptera acutorostrata. The sequence continues at coordinate 67,170,951 of NC_080080.1, read as the reverse complement.
TCCTTGCCAATTCTCTTCCTTTGTACCCACCCCAAGGTTGTGTACATTTACCCATTGCTTTCATGGCAACCTCAGGGCCGTGACTTCCTAATCTCTCTCTAACCTAGACCGCCTTCTTAAGCTTCTCTGTAGATTGGGGTGCAGGTCAACTTACCATTTTCCCAGTGGGCATGTACCTCCCCTCTGTTCTGGGGGACTAGCCCAGTAGATTCTATGAGACAGACTCAGGCCTTTTCTTTTGATTAAGACGTTTTATTACTTATATTTTGAATAAGCAATACATTCAAATAATTCAAAAGTCCAAAGATATAAAAGGGTAGATTGTGATGTTTCCCGTCCTATCCCCGGTTCCTCAGCTACCCATAAGTTCTCCTCTTGGGAGGTAACCAATGTTACTGTTTTTTAAAATTTTGGGGGTGTTTTTCCAGAGATATTGCCTGCATACACAAGTAAATACACTTGTGTAGGCCCCTCCTCCATTCTCCGCTTTAATTCCAAACGTTTCAAAAGGCCCCGCATCAGTGCGGCTGGAACTAAGACTTTCACAATCAATATTTCAAACATGGAACTTTTTTTTCCCCAACAAAACTAAGTATCCTTTTAAGCTCCCCCCAGAATGGAAAAGGGGGAAAAGACTGATGAGTTTTCCTGCTCCGACAATGCCTGGAAATTGGTAGCAAGATTTAAGCTGGTGCACTGCGCTGGTGAGCACGGGAGACTGGCAAGGGAGAGGGCGCAGAAGTTCAGCATTGGCGGAGTTAAGAAACACCCGCACTTAAATCTTTTCTCATTTTCTCTAGGATTCCAGCCTCCCTGCTACTAGTCAACTTTACTTTCTCTTCTTTTAAAAAATTTTTGATTTTATATTGGAGTATAGTTGATGTATAATGTGTTAGTTTCAGGTGTACAGCAAAGTGATTCAGTTATACATATACATTATATCTATTCTTTTTCAGATTCTTTTCCCATATAGGTTATTAATTTTACTTTTCCTTGAAGTGACAACCTAGACATATGAAAATACTTGCAAATACCTTAAAAATAGAAAGTCTCCCAGAAACACACAGAAAAGATTCAGGTTTCACAGAATTGGCCGGGGCATCCAGTGAGCTACCGCAGAGAGCTCTGATTTATTTATCATCTATTTTACACACACTGGAAAGAAGGGAAAGCTATTTATGAAGCAATCAGTACTGGTCCAGAACCCTTCTCTGAGCCTCTTCTCCATCTGAGAAGAGATCTCACCCACTGTGGCCACAGGGGCAGGCATGTGACCAAAGCTGGGCCAAATACAGAACCTCATGTTTCCCTGACCACAGGGACTGGTCCAAGGTATGGGTAATGAGCCAGTACAAGTCATCGAGTCCTTCCCCTAGGATTTTCCAAACTGAAGCTGGAAGAACTAGCTTTCCCTGCTGGTTATGAGCGCACAGCTGCCCGTAACCTTCACCATGGGAAGCAGCCAGTCTGCTGTGGAGGCTCTGACCACCACCCCCCCGCCCCAAAAAAAAGATGTTTGGGGTTGTACTGATGGGATCCAAATCTTCATTCTTATTCACAAACCTGGCTTCACCTTCAACCTTCTCAGGTTGGTTAGCTGTGCCAACCAGCTTTCCTTTTTGCTTACACTAACCTGCAACAAAATATAGCCTACCTATTTAGCCCCAGCTCTGTATATCTAAGTGCTTACCAGGTATCTCTTTGGATGTTCCCTGGTACTTCAAACTCACACGTACAGTACAATGCATCGTCCCTCCCTTACCCACTCTATGTACCCCATTTCCTGTATTCCCTCATCCTGGTTATCAGTTCAGCAACTACCCAGCTGCCCAAGCCAGAAATCTATAGTTCTACTGGGCTTCTTCTTTTCCACCTGATCCCATCCCTCAAGACCTAATAGGTCCCTAAATTCTATTCCTCTTCTTAAATATTTCTCATATCTGTTACTCTGTCTTCTACTACCTTTGAGACTCCTTTGGCTTTTTTCCCTCCCCTACCGTGCTGAAAAGGCCATCTCAGAATGCTTACCCTGTGTACTGCCTCTGTCGAATGGGTTACCCTTCTGATAAAATTTCCTGGGACCCCTCTGGTCCCAGATGATTGGTCTAGAGCAGTTACCATAAGGGCTGGTCAGTAACATATAGGACAGGATGGCGGGAGAGCTCTCCAAAAGGGATATAGAAGATTAATTACACCAGTCAGGTCCTCTTGTATGAGGAGATTTGAATCTGAGACACCTAGAGAGCTACTCAGTGGTTGCAAAACAGAAGCTGAAGTATTACAGGGAGAGGGCAGAGGTGATGATAAGGAGAATGCAAAAACTCTTCTGAGTAAATAGAAAATGAGTAAGCAGAAGTTATGAGTAATCCACAACCTCTGGGTGTATTGAACGGGGGTAAAGTAATTGGCTGGAGTGATAGAAACAAAAAGGGGAGCAAAATTACTATCATGGTCGGGGACAAACTCGCTGTTGAGGAGACAACAAAATACTACTAGTCCTGTCCCGGACCACCACCTGCTTTCCAATTGCTAAATTGTGTATATCCATCCTGTGTGGCTAGATGACAGCACACTGGTTCCTGTGAGTTTGTGTTCCCATGAGATGCTTCTTATTCTTAGGACCTCAACCCACAAATACTATACAGTGTCGTTTAGTCACATAAATCAGTTCCTCAACCATGTGATGCTTTGCCACCTCTCTGTTTATGTGCATACACTATTTCTTCCAACTAGAACAATCTTCTCATCTCCCAAACAGATACCCCTAACTTCGTCACCTGGCTGCCACTGACTCGTCTTTCAAGATTGGGTTTAGGCTCCTCCTCTAAGCAGCTTTCTGTAACCCAACCAGGTTACACACTCTTCCTTTACTCCAAACAGACTGACTGCTACTGCATACTGTGTGTCTCCACAACCAGATGAGCTTCTTTTGAGAGCAGAGATGCTATTTTGTTCCCCTTTGTATCCCCAGCGTCTGGCCCAGTACCCACACAAAGCAGATACTTGGTGGATGCCATTGTTTCTGATAAAGCTCAGTTGCCTAGACTCACTCAAGAACCAAGTTTAATAACCTTCCCTCATCACCCCTCTTTCAACAGATCCACCTGCAGCTTAAAGTCTGCCATGGTACCTTAGAAAGATAATGATTCCACAGCTTTGTGTATGCGATTCCCCCAGTTCAGAATGCCCTTCTCATCCCTGTGCCCTAATTCGTTGTGCTTTTAATTTGCATTTCCCTCATGATTAGAGATGTTGAGCATCTTTTCATGTGCTTATTGGCCATTTGCATATCTTCTTGGGACAAATGTCTTATCAAGTCCTTTGCCCATTTTTGAATTGGGTTGTTTTTTGTTGTTGAGTTCACAGTCGTTTTGTAATATGGAATGGTTTCAGGAACACAACAGGTCTCCAGAGTTTAGAATGGTGTGAAAATTCTAGGGGCCTTTGGAAAAGGGGCAGGAAGAGGTAAGGATGTTAAAGAAAGTTTTTAAAGAATTTTTAAAAAGTCTTTAGAAAAAAGAAAGTATACTTTCAGGATTCTGAGCTCATTTTTGTATTGTCATTTGGCAACCTTATGGGTTAAATAAGCATTGGTGGGCTACCTTAGAACCTAACCACTATTTATTTTAAATAGGTATGCTTGTTGCTTATCTATTTTTTAAAAAATTATTTATTTTTGGCTGCGTTGGGTCTTCGTTGCTGCGCGTGGGTTTTCTCTAGTTGCAGCGAGCAGGGGCTGCTCTTCGTTGCGATGCGCGGGCTTCTCATTGCCGTGGCTTCTCTTGTTGCGGAGCACGGGCTCTAGGCGCATGGGCTTCTGTAGCTGTGGTACGCGGGCTCAGCAGTTGTGGCTCATGGGCTCTAGAGCGCAGGCTCAGTAGTCATGGCGCACGGGCTTAGTTGCTCCACGGCACGTGGATCTTCCCGGACCAGAGCTCGAACTCATGTCCCCTGCACTGGCAGGTGGATTCTTAACCACTGTGCCACCAGGGAGGCCCCCTAACCACTATTTAAAAACACTACTTATAAAAAATTCTGTCTTATAATATTCTAATTTAAAAAACTTTGGTATATAATTCATATATATGTTCATGACTATATATGAAAACCTAAATTTGGAAAGTAAGTTGGTTGTACTAATGGATTACAGAAATAATTATTTATATACAATGACTTTAATTGGGAATTTAATATTTTTCTATTACCAGAAGTTGATTTACATGAATCATTTGTGGGATGCCACTATGAGAAAATATACATGACACAGAAGTATAGAACTGATATATAATCATGATATAATTGATAGAAACATGAAAACAAGCCTGTAATCTACAGATATAGACAAAGGTTGCAGAAAAGGAAGGATTACACTGAAATGTGCTGTTAATTGAAGCAGCTAGAAAAAACAGTATTACTGACCACTGGTAATAGGTAAATAACCTCTAAGAATAATATCCAGTTTAAATGACATAAATTTTATTATAAGAAACTTATTTTATGTATTGAAAATGGATAAACTGTTGGATTTGGAATTTTTGGTAAAATGTTATAACACCTAGGTGAGACAAATAGCTAATATTATAGGTGTAAAATGTAATTTACATACTTTAGAATAAGTATGATGTTATTTTAAAGTATATCTAAGATTATTTTCAATGTTCCACATGCTATATTCTCTGTAAATAATTAATAGTTAACAAAACATACCATTCTCGAAAAACAAAACAACAACATCTTTCTTTAAGCTGAAACTAAAGATGAGCTTTCCATTTCTTCTCAGGATCCATGTTGCTAACTGTGGAAAGAAAATTATAGAGTAAAAATTTAACAAAAGATGAGCAAATCACTAGATTTTAAGTTATCTTGTAACTAGAAAAAGCATTAATTCCTAAAATAATTTTGTTGCTCAATATAAAGTTGGGGTTTTTCTTGGGGGGGTACATATAAAGATGTTGCTGGAGCTTCTACACAAAGTCCAACTTTGCACCTCTTGCTTTTTAAGGATCAAACTTCTAAGATTATTAATTTGACAAATTAACACTAGGGAACAATTATAGAATTACTGCTTCAATATCTTTGAGTTTGCTACCTTTACTGCTGCTAGACCTTTGGCTGTTCCCAAATCTTCTCTCGATACATGTAAAATTCTTCGTGGTTGTGTGGTCTGGGAGAGGAGAAGCTCTCTTCCCGCTACATGCCCGTGACTGTCATTCTGGTGGGTGAGGACTGGAACCCCCTTGCGCGATTCTTATTCCTGTGGAAGCTTTTGTTCTAACTTGTGATCCCCTGGCCTTTTGCTACTGACCCTTCCTAGTGACTGTCTCTCCAGCTTATAGTGACATTCAAGGGAGAACTCTGGTGGGTGGTGTTTTTCCTCAAAGGAAACTAGTTCATTTGTTAACAAATATTTTAAGTGCTGGTAATAAAAGAACTAAAATTTGGAAGAATACTTACATATTTTTCCTTCCTTTTCTAATTTTTTCAAATGAAGCAAGGTGTTATGTTCGGCCATTTTATGTAAATGCTCAGGAGTATCCTAAAAGAAAAATGAGAGTGAAAGTAAAGCCTTTCTTTTTTAAAAAAGAACAGAGTTAATCTTTTTGAAACTTTTAAAGGAAAAAGGCAAAAGAATACAGTCTTAATTCAAATACAGTTTTTTTTTTTTAATTTATTTTATTTTTGGCTGCATTGTGTCTTCGTTGCTGCGCACGGGCTTTCTCTAGTTGGGGCGAGCGGGGGCTACTCTTCGTTGTGGTGCGCGGGCTTCTCATTGCGGGGGCTTCTCTTGTTGTGGAGCACAGGCTCTAGGCACGTGGGCTTCAGTAGTTGTAGCATGCAGGCTCAGTAGTTGTGGCGCACGGGCTTACTTGCTCCGTGGCATGTGGGATCTTCCCGGACCAGGGCTCGAACCCATGTCCCTGCATTGGCAGGCGGATTCTTAACCACTGTGCCACCAGGGAAACCCTCAAATACAGTTTTATAGAGTAATAATCAACACTGTTTCATCTTATATATGTCTTGCTTTGAGTCACTGTATTATTAGAAATATACTTCCAGGCAAAACAGACTGTAAGCTCCATAAAGACAGCACAGTAGCAGCATCTGTTCACTACTGAATACCCAGTGCTTAGCAAAAAGGCACATAGTGGGAACTCAATATTTTACAAATGAATGAATAAATAAACATAAAAATTATTCTAGGTAGTTTTGATGATTCTACAGACAGTTGGCCCTATGGTCTATTTATTAGGTTACATGATAATGTCTTTGCACATTTTTATTAAAAGTATGTATGTTTCAACCTTAAAACTTACAATTTTTCCTTTATTTTTGTCAAGCTAGTAATGTAATATTGACAACTATTACCTGAATGGTAAACAAAATAAATATTCCTTTTATTCTTTTTTCTAATGTATATATTTTTAATTTTATTGAAGTATACTTGATATACAATATTAATGTCAGTACAATATGGTGCTTCACAATTCTTAAAGGTTATACTCCATTTAGTTATTATAAGATATTGGCTTTATTCCGTGTGTTGTACAATATATTTATCTTTGTAGCTTATTTTATACATAACAGTTTATACCTCTTAATCCCCTACCCTTTTATTGCTCCTCCCCCTTCCCTCTCCCCACCGGTAACCACTAATTTGTTCCCTATAGCTGTGAGTCTGTTTCTTTTTTTGTTATATTCACTAGTTTGTTGTATTTTTTAGACTCCACATTACAAGTGGGAACATACAGTATTTGTCTCCTTATATTCTTTAAATAAGAATTTTCCTGAAGTCAAGCTTCTTGACTAAATTTACTATCTCCATTTCTCAGCTCCCTGAAAATGTTTTGCAAAGATCACTGAATTATATTTTAATCAAAATTCAAAGAATTCTTTTCAGTCCTCATTTTACCTGAAATCAGCTGGCTAGTCTCTCCGTTTGGAAGAACTCTTCTCTTTTCCCTTGGTTATTCTACCTCTTATGATTTTGTCTTCATCCTGGATATTCTTCCCCGATTTCTCTTCAATACTGATGTTCATGATGAATTGTACCATTGACTCTCTTCTCTTTTTACTTGATCAACTTGTCACCGCAACATCATGTGTTAATGATTCCCAAGCAGAAACCTCCAACCCCAAACTCCCTGAAGCTCCAGTACCATATATTATATCCACCAGTGTGATTTTCTAGGTCTAATTATGTGACTCCCTGCCTAAGATCCTTGGGTGGTCATTCCCAGCTTATTGGCTGAAGCCCAAATTTTTTTAGCATGGCAGCCAAGGGCTTCCCCTGACCTGCCATGCCTGCCTTTTTTGCCTCCTTTCCTGGGACCCCCTCCCTGCCCATCTGCAATATACATTCTGGGCTCCAGTCAGATGCGTTTTCTTTGTGGGTTTTCAAACACACACGATGCTTTTGTGACTCCCAGTGTTTGAACACATCTTTCCTTCTGTCTAGAATGACTTCTCTTCTCCTGTACTCTGGCCTTACTCCTTCTTCAAGATCTGATTCAATAATTAAGTTTCTGAAGCTTTTCTGGACAAGCCTCATCACCCTGCATCTTCACCAGGCAGAAGTGACTCCTCTTTCCTTTATGCCCTGACGTACCGTGTTATGGCCTTGCGGGAAGCTTGGTGTGATAGAACAACACAAGACTTGAGTATCTGACTTCTGACATTTGAGTGTGTGACATCTGCTAGTTTTGTGCCCTTGGAAAACTTACTTAGCTCACACTTTTTGAGTCTATTTTTAATCTGTTAAGTTGGAATAACAGTATCTTTATGCAGTGAAAATTCAAGGTACTTGAAATTAAGTACTTCAAATTACAATTGTAAATGTGAAGCATTTAGTACAGTGTCTAACACATAATAATGTGCTCAAAAATGGGAGCTATTATGATACAGCCAGAATTACAAGAATCTGTTTAACATGCCTGTCTTTGCTAAACCATGAGTCCTTTGAGGGCAGGGATCTGTAGTCGTCTTTGTGTCTCTGCACCTAGTCCAGAGTGTGGCACATGAAGGCATTCAGTAAACATCTGTGGAATGAATAAATGTCTCTGCAATACCTAATGCTATTCTATATGTGACAGGTGCTTCACACATGTGTGCAGTGAACACATCTCTGAACACATCTCTGAATGCAGAACCAGCATTTCTGAGGCCTGCGTAGTCACTGGATGACCCATCTGTGCAGGTTATCAGAGAGTTCTGCTGTCTGCACTTGGGTTAGAAAAAACTACCCATGTTTCAGTGTATAGTCTAGAGTGGCTAAACTTTAGTATTATGAGGAAATGAACTCTTTTGCAGAATTTAAACATTTACACTGCCCTTTTGCTCCTGGCACTTTTTATTGTCAGCCCTTTTAATCATTCATTCCTCCCTTTTAAAACAAAGCACATGGAGATACCTGGTTTTTGATAAATTAGGCCCATGGGACATTTTAGTCCTTTACTAATTGAAACTGGCCCAGGTTCCTTTTCAAGCTCATCTTTAATTATACTCTCACGTATCTTATGGCCATACAGGTTATGGTAGTGGGAGTTTTAAAACCCAGATGATCTTATTCCATTCTTAACCCCGAAGCAGGTATCGAATAAACATTTGCTGAAAAACTACTGAAGGATTGCCACCCAGTGCTGTCATACATTGATGTGCTCAGAGGCCACCGAGTGAGGGGCCCTTTCTCTCTATACGAAGTGACTCTACTCATGCTCTTCTTCATGGCCTTTCTCCTTTTAATCTATTGTTAGCATTGCTACTACTTCTCACTGCTATTATCCCAGTAGCTGTCTCTAGCAGATCGCCCCTTACTTGCTGCCGGTCAGGACACCAGATCATCAAGATGGCTAGAATAATACACAAACCATAACAAAGATTAACTGCCAGGCTGTTGGCAATGGTCTCCCCTACAGAGTGGAGGATAAAAGGCTTAATAATGGCTCAGGATGGTTATTTTTGTTCTGTGGGCCAGTGTTTGTCTAACTTCTGTGTTCTAGAAAGTTGAGATTGATGGTCTCAAATCCATACGAGTGACATTACTTAAAAAATTAACAGACTCATTCTGCTCTGGGGTGTGATGAGTTTACCATATCTATAGTCTACTGAATAGATTATTCTATTAAAACTGTGGCTTTGAACAAATAAGATAAATGAAAATTACCTTGTAAATAACTTTTACAAGATCCATTGCTGTGAATGACTTTTCCAAGTTCTCATGAAATAATGTAAGAATTTGCTGTTCTCGGATATTTCTGTGAGAAATGTATTGTAGAATTTTAGCTTCGGCATTATGGATTACTGGGCCATGTCCTGCATCAGAATAATTACAAAAATGATTTCAACCAGATAAAAAATTTTAAGTACAACTGAAGTTAATTTACTCTATTTAAAAATATTTCATATAGTATATTGAAAAGGCATACTAAATACACGACAAATAAGAATTATCTGGAAAACTATACAGGTAATAAGAGATTTAAAAATTACATATAAGGCCAAAAAACATTAGAGAATTATATCAAAATCTATATAAGATATTATTGTGTTCATTAAAAGTTAGAAAATAAAAATTTAACAATAAAAACACAGCCATAAAAACAGTAACTACAACAGTATCAATAGGTAATATTTACAGAGTGTTCATTATTTGCCAGACATTGCTCTAAATGCTTAATATACATTATTCTTACAAGAATCCCATGAAGTAGGTATTGATACTTTTATTATCCTCTTCGTACAGCAGAAACTGAGGCATAGGGAGGGTAAATAATCTGCCCACAGTTCCACAGCTAAGAAGGGGTGGAGCTGGGATTCGGATTCAGGAGCTTCTAACCATGCTGTGCTCTTAACCACTATGCTTATCAAAGATTGAAAAGGGGAATGTAAAAGGTAGCTTCATGTAAGTGACCAAGAGCTATTAAAAATTCACAAGAACCACAGGAGAACTTTAAGAATCTCATGTATAGGCTAGCAATTCAGAAATGTTGATAACCCGGATAAAGTTATATTGGAATTTACTCGCTCCTTAAGACAGTGAAAATGAATATATTACACAAATCTGCAAGAGGGTTGCGAACAAAATACCAGAAGCAGACAAACCTGTTAGGTGAAGAGCACGGGCTTTAGGATACCGACTATCATTTACTAGCTGTGTGGCTGGGATAGTCTATGATCATAATCTCCGAGTTTGTTTCTTCAGCTACCTGCTTCTCTGGGTTTTTGTGAGGACAGCTCTGGGAAGGTCCCTGCACAGTAGCTGGCGGGTAGGGTAGCGGCTTTAATATACGGTAGCTATGGCTACAGACCGTCATTGACATACGAGCTCCTGCTGTGCCAGGAAGCCAGTTCACTGGAGTCACTAAAGCCAACACCCCAAGAACCGGCACCCGGCAGGCTCTCATTAGCTTTGCTCCAACGTGGGTGCATCAAATGTCTACTGTCTTCTCTTTCAGAATGGCTGTCATCCTCCACTCCTTTTATGTCGCAATATTAATCCAAATGCCCAGCCTCACTGTATGTTTCCTATCCCCTCAGCAGTGGGAACTCATGAGAGAATATGAAGGTACTGAAGACACTGTATTTACAGATCTTTCCATGGCTCTTTGGTTAGGAACAAGTTGGAAGGACTTAAAAATTAAGTAATCGAGTCTCTTTTTCCTTCTGGGGGCCTCTTGTTGGGTACCGCATCTTTCTTAGCTTTCAGGATGGAGGAGAGATTCGTATTGTAAAGCAGGGCAGTGATAGCTAATATACTAACAACAGGTTTCTTTTTCTGGAGAACGGAAATAAATACACAATTTTACAGTTGATACAGAAGCTACTGATATTTCCATATAGTGAGTTAAAAAACTAAAGCTCAGACATCAAATGTTACCCAAGGTTGGTTACATGGCTAAAAGGTAGTCCACAACAGAAATCAAGTTAACAAAACTGAAGATAGCTTATGGAATGAAAAAAATTTTCTTGTTCCAGTAAGTTTACTTCATTTGTTTAATAGTTCTATTAATAGCTGTGCAGATGTTAAAAAAGAACCCTCATATCTTTTAAAAAAGTTATTAATACAACTCTCAGTCTTCTTTTTAATTGTATTGCTAGACAAGACTTAGGGGTGTAATTTAGAAAGAAGCAATTTATATGTATCTCTTCAAGGCTGAAACCACAAAGAACACACACAGACAAACCAAAATGAATCTTCCTCATCATTTGACACACATGGTTTGCTAGATTAATAATATTACCCACCTGGATATATAACTTTAGCTTTGATTTTTAATAACTCTTTTAGGGAGCTCATATAATCATAGAGGTCTTCAAATATGGTTGTTCCTTCCCCTAGGATGCAATCTCCAGAAAAGAGAGCATTTTCCTCTTCTAAAAGTAGGGCCATATGATCATCAGTGTGGCCAGGTGTGTATATAACTCTGGTTGAAAGAAGAAATAGTAACAATTATGAACTCTTAGGCTTAGAAGAAATTTTGAGAAGTAAATTATTTTCTGTCTTTATCTCTGGACAAGACACGAATAAATGATGTCAGTAAGTTTTTTAAATAGCTCCTTTTTCTCTTGTGGCCCAGTGCAAATTATCATCAGAAAATTCTCTCCTTTAGCTAAATCAAATTTCTCACTCTGAAGTGCAAATTTAATACTTTTGCCACGTCTTCCTTCTTATTTTGTAAGTAATAAGTACTGATTACAACAAATTTGGAAAACAGAAAAGGAAAGTACTTGAAGGAGATAAAAATCACCAATCATTCCACGACTCAGATAGTGCTCTTATTATTTAAGAACACATTTTTTTCAAATCTATGTATGTATATATGTGTATATACATACACACACACTTTACGGTAAGACTATGAGAAGAAAGTGCTTTCATATGTTGCTGGTGGGAGTGAAAAAATGGTATAGCCTATATGGAGGGGAATCTGGCATTTTCTAGCAAAATTACATATGCATTAATCCTTTGACCTATCAATCCCACTGCTAGAATTTACCCTGAAAAATACACCTTTACAAATACAAAAAAATACATACAACTTATTCATTACATTATTTGTAATGACAAAATATTAGGAACAACCCAGATGTCCACCCACAGGGCACTATGGATCAAGTATGGTACATCCACACAATGGAATACTATGCAGCCATCAAAGAGAATGAAAAGATCTCTATGGATTGAGATGAAGTAATTTGCAGGATATACTGTCAAGTGATAAAAAGCAAAACACAAAAGAGTGTTCATAGTATGCTCTTTTGTATCAGAAAGATGGGGAAATAAAAACATGTATGTATGGAATTCCTTATATTTGGAAGAAGAAAGTCAGGGAGGATAAATAAAAACGTATGAATATAGCTGCCTATACGGGGTAGGCAGGTGGGGTGTAGGGAATAGAGCTGCAAGCAAGACTTCTCTGATTAGAACTTTTAAAAAGTTTTAACTTTTAAGCTATGTAAATTTTTTATATTCTAAACATAAAATTAAATAAAAAGAAAAATAAAACCTTAACACTGAATACAAAAAGAAGTGTTTATCTTACCGTATACTAGATAACACAGCCATAGTAATAAATTAATTCAAATAAGTTTTAAATACAACACTAAAATAATAAATAAATAAACACTAAGACATCCTTAATAGAATATATCTTAAGATTAAAAAAGTTGCAAAGGTATCTTGAACTCTACTTAATAGGCTTATTGTTGGCAGTGTTATTGATTATTGTGTTTCTGAAATGAATCTGTTCACTGTATGACAGTACAGGCAAGTAAATAAATTGATGTGGAGAACCAAGGTTTTCACCGTGGGATAAGGGAAAAATATATATGAAATGATGGAATTAAGGTTTTGGGTTTTTTTTTTTTTTTAACATCTTTATTGGAGTATAATTGCTTTACAATGGTGTGTTAGTTTCTGCTGTATAACAAAGTGAATCAGTTATACATATACATATGTCCCCATATCTCTTCCCTCTGCGTCTCTCTCCCTTGGGTTGTTTTTTATTTGAATTGAGGAATCATGAATTCATCATTTCATTTTTTTTCTAGCTCTGTCTATAATGAGGCCCAGAAGCAATGATACTCCAATAGTAATGAGCACACCTCACACTCAGTTCTTTGTTTCTAAATACCATTTCCCACTCTAAGAAACCAGGGCTTCCTACAGACATAGCTGGCTCCAGGTCTTAGGCAGGGAAAGTAAAATGTGACATCGAGGCACTCTGTGTCAGATAGTAAGGAAGTGCTCAAAGATTAAGGGAGCTACGTCTAAAGGACAAAGAAGCACTGAATTTAAAAGATACGTATAAGTTTGGAGTAATAAGTCAAGAAGGGAGGGGAGAAACTCTTCTTTAAGAGGAATGTCAGCAAATAGAGAAAAAAAAAGAAAGTGGAAGAAATAACAGAATAAAAGTCACAGTTTTGCCACCTTCAGTGTATTAATTGATTAAGGCAAGTATCATCAATAGATGCTAAAACCACCGGATGAAAGATTGTTGGGAAGCAGGACATTCACAAAATCTCAAATAATCAGATTACGAATTTTAAGGGGAAAGTAACCTTAACCATGAAGAGAGCTGGGGTCATCATGTCAACCAAGCGACCAAACTTCATACCATGAGCAGTGGGACAAGCTGACATTAGGTACGTCCCCACTGCCCACAACTACCCATCTATTTTGTCTCTCTGCGTTTGGTTTTTACAGATTCCACGTGTGAGATCATACAGTATTTGTCTTTCTCGGTCTGACTTATTTCACTTAGCGTTAAGGCCCTTGTCAAGATCTGCCCATGTTGTTGCAAATGGCAGGATTTCCTTCTTTTTTATGGCTCAATAATATTCATATATATTACATATATATACACACCACAACATTTTTTTTTAATATTTATTTATTTATTTTGGCTGTGCGGGGTCTTAGTTGCAGCACACGGAATCTTCGTTGTGACATGTGGACTCCTTAGTTGCGGCATGCATGCGGGATCTTGTTCCCTGACCAGGGATCAAACCCGGGCACCCTACACTGGGAGCACAGAGTCTTACCCACTGGACCACCATTCATCTGTCAATAGACACTGAGGTTGTTTCCATGTCTTGGCTGTTATAAATAGTACTGTGATGAACATGGGGTACAGATATCCCTTCAACGTAATGATTTCGTTTCCTTTGGATATGTACCCAGAATTGGAGTTACTGGATCATATGCTTTTAAGGATATATATTTTTGGATTCTTTGCATATTTATATCTTAAAAACAAAACTGTCATGTTGCTTTAATACCTGATTTTTGAATTTTTTGCTTACTATATTGTATTTTCCTACATCATTAAATATTTTTCTAAAACATGATTTTTAATGATTGCATAGTATTTCACTATATGCATGAATCACAATTCATTTAGTTTCCTATTGTGGGTAGTTGTCCTCCATCAGTAACACTGAATGAGCATCCTTAAAAATGGTGCTTTTGTTATTTTTTGATTTGGTCTCAGAGTTTTTTTTTTAACAGAGTAGTTTTCCTATTTACATTGCCCTTCTCTCCTCCTTCCTCCATAATGAATATGTCTTACTCACTTCAGTCATTAACATTCAAGATTTCTGGTTTTTCGACTTCCTTGCTGTTACTTTAGGTTATATAGACTGCATTTTCTTTCGTCTTTTTTTTTTTCCTAGTGATTTGTAAGATACATACACTTAAGTAGATGTAAGAAAACTGGGCAAATTAACTTCTCTTAATGTCAGTTTTTCATTGAAATGTGAATAGCATGTGTCTTAAAGGACTGCTGGGAGATTCAAGACAAGCATTTAAGTGCTTAGCATAGTATGTGGCACAAAGTTACATGCTTAATAAATGGTAAATATTTTATTTTAGTAGTGGTTATCTAAAAGTTTAAAAGAAACATTATTTTTTCTTTGTTGTTAAAAATTTTAAGAACAAAGCAGGGGCTTCCCTGGTGGCACACTGGTTAAGGATCTGCCTGCCAATGCAGGGGACATGGGTTTGAGCCCTGGTCCGGGAAGATCCCACATGCTGCGGAGCAACTAAGCCCATGCACCACAACTACTGAGCCTGTACTCTAGAGCCCGCGAGCCACAACTGCTGAAGCCTGTGCGCCTAGAGCCCGTGCTCCGCAACAAGAGAAGCCACTGCAATGAGAAGCCTGAGCATCGCAACGAAGAGTAGACCCCGTTCACTGCAACTAGAGAAAGCCCGCGCACAGCAACGAAGACCCAATGCAGCCAAAAATAAATAAATGAAATAAATTTATATATAAAAAAAAGAACAAAGCGGTTTTCATTGATTTCACCCTATATAAGATAAAAAATTTAACATATTTTTATTTCCTTTGTCCTCTCCTCCAACTTTCAGTTTTTGTTGATAAATAAAACTATGATAATAAATACTTTTAAAGCATGACAAATATTTTTATTTCAATTCCTATTTATGTTTACATGAAGGTTTTTTTTTGTGTGTTTTTTTCTTCGCCCGCGCCGTGCAGCATGTGGGATCTTAGTCCCCCAGGCAGGGATCGAACCTGTTTCCCTGCAGTGGAAGGAAGCCCAGAGTCTTAACTACTGGACCACCAGGGAATTTCCTACATGAAGGTTTATGACTATACCAATAATAAGCCAGATAAAGAACTAAGTCTAGGGGGCTTCCCTGGTGGCACAGTGGTTAAGAATCCGCCTGCCAATGCAGGGGACACGGGTTCGAGCCCTGGTCGGGGAAGATCCCACATGCTGTAGAGCAACTAAGCCCGTGTGCCACAACTACTGAGCCTGTGCCCTAGAGCCCGCAAGCCACAACTACTGAGCCCACGTGCCACAACTACTGAAGCCCTCGTGCCTAGAGCCCATACTCTGAAACAAGAGAAGCCACCGCAATGAGAAGCCGATGCACCACAACGAAGAGTAGCCCCCGCTCGCCGCAACTAAAAGAAAGCCTGCATAGCAACGAGGACCCAACATAGCCAAAAAAATAAAAAGAAAAGGAAAAAAAAAAAGAAAAAGAACTAAGTCTAAGTAATTTGTTCTGCAGAGCTCTTGATTTCTCAGCCACATACAGACAACCCTCTATACTGGTCATTTTTTTCTGTTATTACTCCTATACTTTGAATTTTACGTCTATTATTGCAGGTTTCACAGTGTTTTCTTGTTTGTTTACCATTCTACCTCATAAGGCTATGAACTTCTAAAAGGCAGGACTCCTGTCGTATTCTCATCTTTATATTCCCAGTGCTTAGTACTTAGTAGTAGCTAATATTAATATATTGCTTTCCACGTGCCAGGCACTGACTTCAGGGATTTACAGGCATCACACACTTAATCCTTCTACTAGTATGGGGTGGGTAGCATTAATGTCTCCATTTCACATTCTTTTTACATTCTAGATAATCGAATCACAGGAGATAGCAATAAATGTCTGATGGAATAAGGTTTAAATTATATTTCATTTACCTTGAGAGGTTAATTATCCTTCTCTTTGCCTATTCTAAATAGTATTGGATTTTTATGTGCTTGGAATACTTTAAATAAATTTTCTCAATGATGGATTTTTTGGGGGGAAGACAGGGCAAATATAATTGCATGTTTGGATTTACTATTTAGGAATTGAAAGTGTGTTTCTGGTTAAAGACTGGATTGAACACCTGCATCTTTTGTTTTCCTCCTAAAACATCAATAAAATTACCATAAAGGGATATTTGAAAAATGGCATAAATCCACAGGGGTGAGGAGAATGGACCATATCAACAAAATTTTAGAAGCTAGAAAGAAGACAAGATGAGTGAGAAGTGACTTATCAGACATGAAAATACTGAAGTCTACACTGGCAGTGGTGAAAGCTGAGACCCAACCAGATTTACAATGCAGAATTCTCCAGTCTCAGGACGTGGGGCACCAGGAATGCAGAAGCAGAGGGTGAAGTGGGGAGCGGAGGCCAAAACAAGGATTGGTTGAGAGGGTATCTAACAAACATTCAGATCTTTAGATTCTCTTCCCGTTTTGAGCAGCTTGACAAGCACCCCAACCCCACTAAGGGAAAAAACTGGAGATTTAATCTTTGAAGAGGGTAAAACACAGGCACAGATAGAGGTAGTGACATCATCCTGAAAACAGGAAGACTGTGTGAATATACGCAGATCCCCAAGCCTTCTTTCCACACTCAGCTCCTGTAATGCTGGCAGCCAGGCCTTTATCCAACATGAAGATTAGAAGAGTCTTTTCTGGGAATTTTACCAGCTCAGGAAGAAAGACTCTAAGATTACAATGTTGGAGGTTCCCCAACTAAACAGTTCATCTAGATGACCCTACAGTAAGGCTCACAACCTACAGAAGCCCTCCTCACATTTTCAGAGCTCCCAAAGAGCTCTAAGGTCTCCCTTAGAAGACATCAGTAAATACCACATCACTATGCATCTGAAGAAAGCCTTTCACACCGAGGAGAGAAAATAAAAACAAACTAGTTTGTAGGCCACAAATTATGAGGAAGAAAATTTCCAAAAAACCCCACAAACCTCCCCTCAATAGCCCCAAGAAAAACAGTCCCACAAAAAACTGTAATGTCCTCAGAGAGATAAGAAGTTGCAACTATGAAACAAGAAAGGATAGTATGAAAGGAGCATTTAGGGGGCAAAAAGAGCTCCTGAAAGTTAAAAATGTGAGAAGAGGAATGAAAAAATAGGGTTAGGAGATAAAGCTGATAAAAACCTCCCAGAAAGTACAGCAAACAGGCAAAAAGATAGAAAATAGGAGAAAAAAAAGTTAAAGGACGAATCTAAGAGTTCTAACAAAATAATAGGGGTTTTAGTAAATGAAACAGAACAAAACAGGTGAGAGAAGATATCAATGAGCAACTGTATTTTTCTGCCCAACAAAGCCATACCATCAAAGGTAATTCTGTGCGCCTCTCTTCCTCAAGACCTTGATAAGCCTACTTAATGATCCAAATGTATTTTCAAGTTTGGTTTTTATTTAAAAAAATTAAAAAAATTTTTTTGGTTGTGCCATGCGGCATGTGGGATCCTAGTTTCCCGACCAGGGACTGAACCTGCGTCCCCTTCACTGGCAGTGAAGAGTGTTAACCGCTGGACCGCCAGGGAAGTCCCTCAAATTTGGTTTTTAGATTCTGGAAGTCATAATGATAAGTAAACCTTTAACAAGGTAAGTTAGATTACATAACTTTTTAAAGCCTACTCTTGTATTAAAAAGAGAATCCATAAAAAGTACACAAATAAGCTTAAATTATATGCATTAAGCTTAACTCACAGGACCATATTACTAGTAAGCAACAATAAAGCTTCACTAAAAAGATGTGTAATTATCATTAGCAACTAAAGGCTCAGTATTTTCACGGGCTAACTCTTAACAAACATTTAAAAGTCAGATAATTTCACTACAATCTACCCCAGAGCATAGAAAAAGAAGGAAAATTTATGACTCCCAAACCTGATAAAGGCTGCACAAAAAAACTACCACCCAATCTCACTAATGAATATTGTTATAAAAATATTAACTAAAATATTAACAAATAGAATTCAAAAGCAAATTTAAAAATAATAACATCATGACCAAAGAAAGTTTATTCAAAAAATGCAAGGGTGTTTCAATATTATAAGATCCCTGAAAATAATAATAAAGCTATGGAGAAAGCTGGTAAGATCATCTCTCTAGACACTGCAAAGACATCTGACAAAATTCAACTCTTAAATAACAGCATGTAAGAAAACTGAGGGCTTCCCTGGTGGTGCAGTGGTTAAGAATCCGCTTGCCAATGCAGGGGACACAGGTTCGAGCCCTGGTCCGGGAAGATCCCACATGCCGCAGATCAACTAAGCCCGTGCGCCACAACTACTGAGCCTGCGCTCTAGACCCTGCGAGCCACAACTACTGAGCCCACGTGCCACAACTACTGAAGTCTGCGCGCCTACAGCCTGTGCTCCACAGCAAGAGAAGCCACCGCAATGAGGAGCCCACACACCACAATGAAGAGTAGCCCCTGCTCACCACAGCTAGAGAAAGCCCATGTGCAGCAACGAAGACCCAACGCAGCCAAAAATAAAATAAATAAATCTATTAAAAAAAATTGAAATGACTATAACTTAGAAGAGTTTCTCCTTTGCCAAAAGAAATCAAATCCTTTAATATTAAATATTGAAATGTAAAGTCTTTTAAAAATCTGCCAAAAATGTAATAGCTATAAGGTACAAAAACATAAGACACTAGTGTAATGGGAGCAATTATTCTTGAGAGGCATTAAGAACTGACATTAAGAACTATTATGCTTTTGTGGTTTCTAAGTGTATGCTTTATATACTGCAGACAATTACGATTTTATAGTTGCTCCAAGGGCAAATATTAAAGAGATGTTAGAAATCATCTCTTGTCTGATTTAACCTGCTGCAACCTGTTAATGAAAGTATTCGATGTTATATGAAAATGATTCCAGGAAGTATATTTCCAGCAACTATAAAAATATGTGAAGACAATCTACAGAATGGGAAAAAATTTTGCAAACCATGTATCTGATAAGGAGTTAAGGTCCAAAATATATAAAGAACTCATACAACTCAATAGCAAAAAAAAAACCCCAATTTAAAAAATGACCAAAGACCTGAACAGACATTTTTCCGACGAAGATACATGAAAGACCAACAGGGACATGAAAAGATGCTCAACATTACTAGCCACCAGGGAAATGCAAATTACTGGGTTGGGCAAAAAGTTCGTTAGTTTTTTCCATAAGATAGCACTAGTAGCACTTAGTTGTCTTTAACTTCATTCAAAACAATTTTGTTAGACTGTATTGTGATAGCTGTCATATCATTATGAAAAATGATGCATGCATTAAGAAAAAACTTATCAAAATTGGTGAATTTTTGTGTAGCCATTTTAATATTGAAGATGGAAGAAAAAAAGCAACATTTTCGGCATATTATGCTTTACCATTTCAAGAAAGGTAAAAATGCAACTGAAATGCAAATAAAGATTTGTGCAGTGTATGGAGAAGGTGCTGTGACTGATCGAATGTGTCAAAAGTGACTTGCGAATTTTCGTGCTGGAGATTTCTCACTGGACGATGCTCCACAGCCGGGTAGACCAGTTGAAGTTGATAGCGATCAAATAGAGACATTAATTGAGAACAATCAACATTATACCACGCAGGAGATGGCTGACATACTCAAAATATCCAAATCAATCACTGAAAATCATTTGCACCAGCTTGGTTATGTTCATTGCTTCGATGTTTGGGTTCCACATATGTTAAGCGAAAAAAATTTCTTGACCGTACTTCTGCACACGATTCTCTACTGAAATGTAACGAATACGTTCTGTTTTTAAAACAAATTGTGACAGGCGATGAAAAGCGGATACTGTACAATAATGTGGAAGGGAAGAGACTGTGGGGCAAGTGAAATTAACCACCACCAATCACACCAAAGGCAGGTCTTCATCCAAAGAAGGTGATGTTGTGTATGTGGTGGGATTGGAAAGGAGTCCTCTGTTATGAGCTTCTGGAAAGCCAAACAATTAATTCCAACAAGTACTGCTCCCAATTAGACCAACTGATAGCAGCACTCGATGAAAAGCATCCGGAATTAGTCAACAGAAAACGCATAATCTTCCATCAGGATAACACAAGACTGCATGTTTATTTGATGACCAGGCAAAAACTGTTACAGATTGGCTGGGAAGTTCTGATTCATCTGCTGTATTCACCAGACATTGCACCTTCAGATTTCCATTTATTTCAGTCTTTATAAAATTCTCTTAATGGAAAAAATTTCAATTCCCTGGAAGACTATAAACGGCACCTGGTACAGTTATTTGCTCAAAAAAATAAAAAGTTTTGGGAAGATGGAATTACGAAGTTGCCTCAAAAGTGGCAGAAGGTAGTGGAACAAAATGGTGAATAGGTTGTTCAGTAATGTTCCTGGTGAGGGGAGAAGCAACTGGAGGAAAGTAGTCAAAAGGTACAAATTTCCAATTATAATGTAAGTACCAGGCATATAATGTACAACACGATGACTATAATTAACACTGCTGTATGATATGTAAAAAAGTTAAGAGAATAAATCCTAAGAGTTCCCATCACAAGGAGAAAATTGTTTTTTCTTTTTCTCTTTCTTTTCTTTTTATTGTATCTATATGAGATGATGGATATTAGCTGAATCATATTACATGTAAATCAAACTATCATGGAAAAAAATATGTAGGTGTGGGTGTGTATCCTATCTTATAGCTAATCCTATGAACAGTCATACACAGAATGCATTTATGGGCAGAACCCAATCTTTTTTTTTTTTAATCTACAAAAACTCATTTGGAGAACCATTCTTTTTCAGGGTCTGCAAATTGCCTTATCTGTCAATGTGCCTGCAACGCCTCCTTTATTCCCCTCCCACTCTCCACGCCAGAGCTCAGTTATGGCTTTCTTTGATATTTTCCAGGCTGAAGGCAATAAGATTTCTTAAATCAGGGGATCAGAAATTCCAATTCTTCAGTCACCTGCGTGGCTAATGCTTTAACTTGCATAAAAACTGTGTTAAAATTCTCTTCACATAGGCAGGAGGGGAAAAGGAAATGACATCAGAGGTGCTTTAGGAAAGATCCGTGGAACTGCAGTGGTGGCCTTCCCATGCATCAGGTAGAGCACTGATCTAGTTCTGCCACTTCTGTGACAGACAGACTTTATAACGATGGCTGTCTTAGAAAATTTAGAACAGTCAACAAAAGCTGTTGGACTGATTTTTCTCTGAGAAATTAAACTTAGTTCACTAGAAAATTCCTGAAAGTTACATCCAGAATCAAATCCTTACTGAAAAACCTTGCTAACTTTCTACTATTTACTAAAGGGTTCTTGGTGGATATTATCTCTCTGTTGTATTTTTTTTTTTCCAAAATTGGCAAGCAGAAAAGATCAACTGGTCATCAAATACTTGGAGACTTAGTAAATTTTAACCTTCTTCTTATAGAACTTTTGCTTAACAATGAGTCTTCTTGTTAATATTTAAAATAATTGGGTTTTACTGACTTGATAAAAATGGAAATTGGAAGCCACGGTCATCAGTAAATTAAATGTTTTATTCAGATTTTAGCATAATTAGAATTCATATTTTGGGAAAATATTATTTACAAAGTCTTCTTAAAAAAGTGAGTTTACTTTTTTGATTCTCTGTATTAGTTTTCCTCCCAAATCTTAAAATAGATAGGTTCTCATACTTTATCTTAATCAGAATGCAGTAAAACAAAACTTAAATAGAATTCAGATAATATGGAGCTCCTTGGCATCAATTCACTCCATGAATCTGAGACAGTGTTCCACTGAGAGGGGGTGGTGACGGGAAGCAAGATGTGGGAGGCTTTGGGGCACTGATACTGTTTCCTACTTTTTTTTAGGTTAAAAAAATCTTTTTTTTCTTTAATTGAGGAAACATTGATTTATAACATTACATAAGTTTCATGTGTACAACATTATATTTCTACTTCAATATACCCTACAATATGCTCACCACCAACAATTTATTTTCCATCGTCACGGTACGGTTGATCCCCTTTACCCATTTCAGCCCCCCACTTCCCCTCTGGTAACCACTACTCTGTTCTCTGTATCTACACCATATTGTTGTTTCTTGATCTGCGTGCTGCTCATAGGGTTTGTTCAGTTTGTAACAATTCACCGTTGCACACGGATGATAGGTACGCTTTTCTGTTTGAATACTCTAATAAAAAGCTTAAAGTATGTGGTCTGTTCA
This sequence comes from Balaenoptera acutorostrata, assembly GCF_949987535.1. Taxonomy (NCBI): domain Eukaryota; kingdom Metazoa; phylum Chordata; class Mammalia; order Artiodactyla; family Balaenopteridae; genus Balaenoptera; species Balaenoptera acutorostrata. Next base: position 67,148,200 of record NC_080080.1, on the reverse strand, counting down.
TGGCAGATGGGTAGCAGTAACTTCCAAGGACTGAATATTCTTAATCTGCAATTAGGTATAGATCCATAATTCTGTGATAACCGATAAACCAGTACTGTGATACCCACGCCTTTGAGACAGAAGACTCAAGGAACCACCTACTGTCTCGACCCCTTTCATTTTCACTAGGGCTGGTGTGTGATGGGCGAAATTCTGTATTGTCCGAGAATACCGAATACTTTTGGAAGTAGCAGCTATATGATGTTTGTTTTCCTTTGGTACCATGAGCAAGTTATACGAGATACTATCATATTTTCAACAAGAGCATTTAAAGAACATTCCCAGAAATTAGTTGGTTTATAAATTAAATTCTGTCAATCACTGCATACTGAAAAAAAGGGAACGCTGGTTTGAAAGGTGGCATGGATACCCATGACTTCATTTTCTCTTTCTCATTCTTCTGTTCATCTACTCGGCTCTTTGGAGCTAGTAAATTTACTATGTGTAGGATAAACACCCATTACCTCCTAAGTGCCAGGGACTGAGGATCTAAAGATGAATCTGGGACCTGCCTGTGTCAGAGTGGCTAGCTTGTCATCAAACCTATTTCCTCTTTTTCCTGGGCACGAAGTTAAGCTCTATTTTCCTGTCTCTGCAAAGTCAGGAGTGGCACAGGACTGAATTTATAGCCAATGCAGAGATGGCCGGGTCTGTGAAAACCTTCCAGGTAAGATCCCTTTCATGCTCCTTCTCCACCCGCTGGGTTGATGGAGGTGAGCACGGTGACCTCGGAAGCCAAGGAGTGACGTTAATGGAATCACAAGATGCACGGAGCCTGAAACCTCACTTACAGGAGGGTCACTCACTAGTCAGCACCCCGTTTTGGACTTTATGTGACTGAGAAGTAAACTTCTTTCATGTTTGAGCCATTATGCATTTCTGGGTTGGTTGACCATAGTGACTAGAATTAACTAATATTGTGAAGCTAAGGACTTGATTACCTTTTCAGGTACTTACATACAAAAAAACTTACAATACAATTTAATACAAAATAATAAAGGTTATAGGAAAGTTAGTGGAGGGAATAGTGAATTATGCCTGGAAAGGGTTCTTGAAGTAAGTAACATGTGGATTAGGTCTGAAGCATGAACAGATAAGAGTCTGTCAGGGAGACGAGTTGCGGGGAAGGGGCAATGCCTAGTACAGGGGAAGGCACGAGCAAAGGCACGGCCGCACAGAATGTCCTTGCTAACTGTGCCTGTGAGGGGAGTGATGGGAGAGAAGACCAGAGAAGTCTGGGGCCAGACTGTGACACGGTCAGGAGAACAAACATTACCTTGTGTGCAGTGAGGGTTGTTCCAGGTTTCAACTGACACGGGGAATGAAGGTCAGATTGGAAAGGCGGGAGCCTGCAGACAGGAAGACTGAGCAAGAAGTAGTGGTCGTGGACATGCAGAAAGAGAGGCGACATTGCCAAATATTTCTGAGGTTAAGAACCAACCTGATTAGATGGGGAGGGCCGCGGGGAGGGACGCAGGGGAGTATACGGGTGAAGAGGAGTCAGCTTCTATCTTAGAAGGAAAAAAAAAATCTTAAGTACTGAGAAAGTAGATGTTCTGAACTCAAAAAACAAGTACAAATTGTGGGGGAGTGAGAACCAGAATTAGTTCAGCTTTAAAGTTGACGAGTTTGAAACACCCTTTTGAATCCCTCAGATAGGTCACGGGGGATTATGGGTCTGGCCTGCAACGTGTTTACTTCAGGGATGGGTCACCTTTTGGAAGTGAGAGCACGAGAGAACCCTGAATTTAACTGATGGGTAGAAATCCCTAAATCACCCTAGCAGGAAATGCTAATCTATTTTTTTAAATTTAAATTTTATTTATTAAAAGAAGGTAATCAACTAATT